>NW_020664445.1:2637204-2703428 GCF_002925995.2 Terrapene triunguis | reverse complement strand
TTTTTTTCTCTTACTTAATTGGCCTCTCAGAGTTGGTAAGACAACTCCCACCTGTTCATGCTCTCTGTATGTGTGTATATATATCTCCTCGATTATATGTTTCACTCAATATGCATCCGAAGAAGTGGGTTGTAGCCCACGAAAGCTTATGCTCTAATAAATTTGTTAGTCTCTAAGGTGCCACAAGTACTCCTGTTCTTTTTGCGGATACAGACTAACACGGCTGCTACTCTGAAACAGTTGTAAAGGTTGTTTTAAACCACCAGAGGCTGCTATTACCATATGAAACAACAAGTCCTCAACTCCATTAAAGGGCAGGCTAAGTCGGAAAAAGGAAAAGGAGGACTGGCAAAAGAAAGGGTTGCCGGCCCTTTAATTTTTAACAAGCATGAGAGGGAAAGTTTCCCTTTCAGTTTGAGATCTTCAGTGGAATCCAAATTGCCCACACCTCTGGCATTTCTTCCTCTCTCTCTTACACAGACAGTTATCGTTACATTCTTGGCATGCAAAAAAGGCATAACAACTGTAGTCATAGGACCAAAGATTTCAATGCCAGGGCAATACTAAAGCAATTACACTTAGAAACTAGGTGCTAGATTCTAGGTCGCACCTCTGGAGGGAAGCAGCAAAGGCACAGGCCAGGAAGAGGGGGGAGCAGATGGTGCCACTTCTGAGCGCCCTGGACTCTAGACTGCTGCAGAGACCAAAACAGTGTCAGTTAGCGCAATGCCTGGGGTGTGCTGTAACTTATGGCAGCCTTACCCAGGCTGCATATGGGCTGCTCCCAGCCTAAAATCTCCATAGCTCTAAGCACTAGGAGCATGTCCCCTCTCCCAGCCTCATTCTGCCCACTACATCCCCTGTATGCCAAGCTCTGAGGGGTGACAGAGTAGGGCTACTACACTGTTCCTGCATCAGAGGAATTTTTTCCTAGCACCTTGTGATCTCTTGATGCTGATGGAGCAGTAGACAGAGCTTGGAGTTGGAGGCCAGAATCTGGCTCAGTGCATAAAATACCTGTCTACAGCCCTGTATTCACACATCACGGATCTCTCCGAGGGAAGCCGTTCACACCTAAGGCCAGGCCAGCATGTCTCTTGGACACCCCTTCCAAATGGTGCATTTCGCCAAGCTAGAACGTACTACACCGAACAACAAAATATAGAGAGAGATTGTTGCGGGAAGTGGGGCAGGAGAATTCCTTGATTTACTTCCCTCACACAGTCCATGTTGTCCATGCAGCCAAGGGCAGCTGAGGGCTGCTCTTCTGCAGCTTCTTGGCTGTGGCTGCTGGCCAGAGATAGCTGCACAAGTTGAGAGCAGTGTGAGTCCATGTGTTGAGAGTGCTGTCTCCACATTGGAGACACAATATTCTTACTTTTTAAGGGGTTTTCCACTGACTTCAATTGGCACTGGATTGGACTCAATTTTCAAAAGCACTTATGGGATTTAGGAGCGTGAGTCCCGTTGAATTTCACTCCTGCCACTCATCCCAGTGTTATTGGGATGACTCATTTCCATCATTTCTTTTATACATTCAGGGCATGGTTTTCAAAAGCACCTATCAGATTTGGGAGCATGAGTCCCGTTGACTTTCAATGTGACTTCCGCTCCTAACTCCATTAGGCACCTTTTGCAAATTCCACCCTAGGGGCTTTTAAAAATCTGCCCTAAGTGCATAAACCCCAACATGGGCCATCTCAGCCACTTGGCAGGAACTGAGTTCTGTGATCCCCACATACTGGACTCAAAATGAGTTGCTGAAGCTCCTGGTTTCAGATACATTATGGAGGTGACACATGTTCTGGCTCTGGAGAAGAGAAGGAGAAAATAGTTTCATACCTACACAAGTGACTATTTCAACATAATTCATGGAATGGGCTAATATTCAAATATTGCTTTTTTATAATATTTGTCATACTTTTATCAGTTGTACACAGTATAGTCATGTTATGTGTTTAGGAAAATGTTCATTTACCCAATGGGTTCCACAACCAGATGATAAACTTTGATTATATTTTTTTTAACATGAATGATGCCCGATAGAATTCACTGGAAACTGATAGCCTCTACTTATCTGTATAGCAGCTACAATACAATGCAAACCTCCTCATACGCCACAACCCAAATGACTTCCTCTAGGTATGAAACTGTGAGCCAGACTTTGACCACTCAACCACGGGGATGGCTGATGAGCAATGGCCATAGTGGTTTTCAAAGAGATACTCGTCCACCAGGAGCTGAACTTAGATCTTCAACTCTTTGTCTGTTATAAGCCACTGAGCAGTGGGGTGATGGTACCACCTTTCAGTCACCACTGTTTTATGTGAAAAGCAACAGAGGGTCCTGTGGCACCTTTAAGACTAACAGATGTATTGGAGCATAAGCTTTTGTGGGTGAATGCCCACTTCGTCGGATGCATCGTTAAAGGTGCCACAGGACTCTCTGTTGCTTTTTACAGATCCAGACTAACACGGCTACCCCTCTGATACTTGACACTGTTTTAGGTGGTATCTGTATCAGACATATAGGGGATAAAGTCCCTGGCCCTCTCCACAGCAGGCTTTGAAGCCAACAATTCTTCTGTGAGAGCTATCATCCATCATGGCTAGACTTAAATGGGAATTAGGCTGTGGTCCTGCAGACAATTACACAAGTGTTTAAGAGACTTTTACATATGAGAGGAGGGGCAGAGGGGATGTCATAGAGGTGGGGTGAATGCCCAATTGCATTGTGGGGAGAAGACACACCTTCAAAGATCTTGCAAAGCTGTGAGTTTGGAAGGTCACACTGTCCCCCTTCCTTGTCTCTCTGAAGGAATGGTTTGAAGAAAATTCTGTGACGTGAGCTTTGGCATTTCCAGGCACCTCTGTTTCCACAGGAGGTGTATAATTTGGTCCTGTGACAGTGTGTTGTGCAAACAGCAACTGATGCAGAACTCTGGTCAGTGAAACTATAAATAGTTGCTCTGGAGTAGCCTTGATTAGGAAGAGCTGAGCCTAATTAGATTAGGATGGGCTGAGGAGAGACCAAGAGGCTAATTAGTCTATTTCCCAGGGGATAGAATAATAGAATCATAGAATGTGGGACCTCAAGAGGTCATCTAGTCCAGTCCCCTGTACTCATGGCAGGACAAGTATTATCTAGACCACCCCTGACAAGGCACAGGAAGGAAGTGCTCAGGTGTGCGGGGTGTGTGAGGGAGACTAGCGGGATTTTCAGTCAGAGCCAGGTAAGATCTCTCAGAGGGAATTTTCCTTCTGTCTTCACCCTCCTTGGCTGAGTGAACTAAGGGTTGTATGGTGCATAGGCGCCGACTTCCCCTGTAGCCGGGGTGTGCTCAACCTCCCCCTCCACTCCTTCTCCCAAGTTCCCGTCCCGCCTCTTCCCGCCCCTGCTCCACCCCCGTCCCACCTCTTCCCTGCCTCCTCCCCCGAGCGCGCCCCATCCCCGCTCCTCTCCCTCCATCCCCGAGCTTCCTACACCCCGTGAAACAGCTGTTTGCAGTGGGTGGGAAACTCTGGGAGGGACGGGGAGGAGTTGGTCAGCAGGGTTGCTGGCAGGTGAGAGGTGCTGGGGAGCTTGGCCGCCGGTGGGTGCTGCTGTGCAGCACCCGCTAATTTTTCTCTGTGGGTGCTCCAGCCCTGGAGCACCCATGAAGTTGGCGCCTATGGTATGGTGTTGCAAATACAGAGTTGCACTAGTTTGTATAGATGGCCGGGAGAACATGGTGAAACAAACCACCAGTTGTTTGACCAGGAAAAGGTCTCTGAGCGGTTTGTTCCTTGGAAAGAGGCAGGAGCGAGATCCCATCCTAGGGTGACCAGATATCAAGTGTGAAAAATCGGGACAGGGGGTGGGGGGCAATAGGTGCCTATATAAGACAAAGCCCAAATATCACAACTGTCCCTATAAAATTGGGACATCTGGTCACACTATCCCACCCTGTCACAGGCCCCAAAAGCTTTGGACCAAAATCCCTATAAAGTCAAAATTCTAAACTATAAATCTTGAAAATAAAAAAGCCAGAGAGGGTCAGTTTCCTTTACTGGTGTTTAAATGCTTTCCCCACAAAATCATACCGTATTAGCATGCTGGTAGGAACATTGTCACAGGTGGATTTTCTCTGTCCTCATGATAATAGTTAACCCCTCGATAGTACTCATCACTATGTATTCTTTGACAGGTTTCCATGTCCTGTTTAGGGTTTATGTCCTGCCCTCCGTTCCCGTTTCCAGTTGTGTACAGGTTTGGTGTGGTCGGCCATTTTGAATTTTTTTATTATTATTATTTTTCTATGTTGGACAGGGGAATGTTGTTTGCTAGTGATTTGGTTGATTTTTTAGAGAAAAAGTATGAAAGAATAGAAAGAGAGGCCTTAAAGGAAAGGCGTTTTTAAAAAAGAAAGATTGTTTGGTTAGGTTTAGTAAGGAGAGATGTTGGTTATGAAAGAAAAAGTTTGAAAAGAGTAAAAAGGAATAGAAAAATAGAAAAAAATGAAATCATAGAAAATATTTGAAATAAATTAAAAAAGCAAAAGGTTTATTAAATAAAAGAGGAAAATATAAGGTGGATTGAGAGAGGTTGGTTATTAAAGAAAAGAAAGGTTTTTGGTTAGGTTTATTAAGGAGAGAGGGTTTTAAAGAATAGAAAGTAGAAAAATAAGCACAGGGCAAAGAAAGGAGGGTTTTAGAGAAACAAATAAAAAATAAAGCAACAAGAGAGTCTGTGTTGCTGAACACATGCAGAGTGAAGCATGCTACCCCTACGACTGCCGGTAGTGAAATGATAGCTGTTCTGGTGGCGAGACTCGGGAGGAAATTACGTCGGACCAATCAGAAGGTGTTTTACAACTATGTCGTAGAACAAATTTTTTCAGATGCAGGCTATCGTGGAATAGATTATTTGAAAAACTCTAGCCAATGAGCATTTGACCATGTGTATAAAGCTGTGCATTTTTGTGAATGGTGGTTTTAAAATTGGGAGCCTAGACACTACGGCCATGTCCTTTTACAAGACGCCTACAGATGTCAAGAAGCCCGAATTGTTTTTGGGTGCCCCTAATTGTGTTCAGAAGAGACACCCCGTTTACACTTATTTTGCTAAAGAGACAGCTGCAATGCCGAACCCAGCGTTTCAGCCTGAAATAGAACCGAAGAACCAGGAAGACTTTATGGAGTTGTCGCTGGTTGTAAAAAAGAAAGGAATAGCATGTGTGAAAAAATTGTTGCCGGCTTTGGAGGAAGCAGACTCGAAGGTGGAGGTAAGGTGATTTGTATTATTTTATAATAAAATGTTGAAAAATTATAAATGTTTTATATTTTATAGTTAAATATATTTGTGCTTTTTATAGGTAGGAATGGAAGAAGAGCCTGTATACGGGGACATGGCAGCCGAGGGATCATTGGAGGATAGGGATGCTGAAAGCCAACCGACAGATCCTGAGTCATGAAAAGATGGAATCATTGTTATGGTAAAAGCAACTGAAAGTTTTGTGAAAAAATTATTACAATTATGTGCTTAAAATGGATTTTTTGGTTTTTCGACAGATAACCAAGCCAGGACCATAAAGGATCACAGCTCTGGTGTGTAGCGAGTGGCCATCAGATACAGAGCCAGAAATGCACGATGAGGTAAAAACAGCTTAAATTATTCTGAAAGAAAATATATATAAGGTGGGGTTAAACACAGCTATATGTCTGTGTTTAATAACAGGGATCTGATACGGTTTCTGACGGCGTGACTGCTGGGGATGATGATTCAGAAACAGACGAGGGTATGATTTAGGTAGCACAAGTAAATTGTTTGCCTTTTTTTATTTTTAAAAGATTGCAACAAAGTATTGAAAACATTCTTTTTTCTCTGCTTTTGACAGACATCTTCAGAGGATGAAGAGGATAAAGAGAGACGTACTTTGAGAGGAATAACCATGATATGCACCTGCTGGTTTCGCATGAAGCATAATTAAAAAAAAAAAGACTGTGAAAAGTAAGGAGGTTGATCAGCAGAGCTGCAAAGATGACATTATGGCTGACAGTATTAGGGCCGTTGTAGTAAAAACCATTTACCACTGTTTGAAAAGAGAGCTTTTTGAAAACTCTGCAGCCTGCGCGAGAGAGGCTTCCAATGATCTCAGCCATGTCTGTTTGTCCTGGGATTGCTCAAAAACATTTCACCAGATTAAGATATATTTCTTCTCATCTGAACGTGGTTCAGGTCCTAAATATAATTATGGCTCAAGCCTACAAACTGAAGCAGCTTAACATGACCATTGAAACTGTAACCAAAGTTGTCAAAACGATCAGAGAGGGAACAAAGACACCAGATCCATTGGTATGGCTGGTAGTTCTTTCAAAGAAGGTGTCAGCAGAAATTGGCCGATAGGTGTGTAGTACGGTTCGTAAAATGAGTCCTAAAACTTTTTACATGCCAGTTCCTTATCCTAAAGGGTCAAAAATAAAAGCCTGACTTTTGATTAAGATGCAATGTAAAATAAAAAAGACTTGTATAACTGTTTTTTATATTCCTTTGCTTCTGTATTAAATAAATTTTGTTTAGCCATATCCCATATTACTCTGCTTCTGCATTAAATAAAAACTAGTCTTTCAAAAAGTAAGATGTGCATAGCCAGTTCTGTATTAAATAAAAACAAAAGCAAATATTGATCATGCGTATACATGTGTTTTAAAGTAAGACGGGTTATACATGGCAAGGTTGCTAAAGAAAATTACACCTCGA
Organism: Terrapene triunguis; assembly: GCF_002925995.2. Classification (NCBI taxonomy): domain Eukaryota; kingdom Metazoa; phylum Chordata; order Testudines; family Emydidae; genus Terrapene; species Terrapene triunguis. The sequence goes on along the minus strand of NW_020664445.1, from coordinate 2,696,690 downwards.
CCCTGATATAACGCGACCTGATATAACATGAATTCGGATATAAGGCGGTAAAGCAGTGCTCCGGGGGTGGGGGGGAGGAGCAGGGCTGTGCACTCCGGCGGATCAAAGCAAGTTCAATATAACGCGGTTTCACCTATAACGCGGTAAGATTTTTTGGCTCCCGAGGACAGCGTTATATCAAGGTAGAGGTGTAATTACTTTCCAGGGGAAGTTGGGAGTTTTGGCAGTGTAGCACCATTATTTCAGACCACTAAAAACACTGTCAAACTTTGAGCAGAAAGCAGTTGGAGCTTGGCTTGTGGATCAAGCTGCTTACACTTTACATAAACAGGCATGAATTAAATTTAAAAGAAATGAAACAGTTGTGTCTGATGTGGACACACAAGGGCAGGCAGATTTGGTCGACATGGCCCCCCTATTCTAACCACAGCAATGGTTGTAAATATATTTTAACGGTGATAGATATTGTGTGTAAATACACCTGGGCGGTATCTCTAAAGAATAAGATCGGGGAAGAGGTGGCAAAGGTGTTTAAAGCTATTTTTAGACAAGGCTGCGTGTCTCAAAAATTACAGACAGATTGAGGATAAGAATTTTTAAACAAAGCTTTAAAGACGTTTCTGACATTCCCCTGGTGTTATCCGGACCGGTGATCTGCTCGGTCATTCCAATCCTTAACTCTGGGAGCCAGCCTTACCTCCAGCCAGCCTGCTCTGCTGTGAGAATCCCCACTCCTGGGCTGGTCACGCACAGCGTCTAGCACAGAGGTGGGATCTGGCCCGCCCCTGAGCTCCCGCCCCAGGAGGCTCACCCCCGGTCCCTCCCCTGCGGTTCCCCCTCCCCCGCAGCCTCAGCTCACTCGCTCTGCTGCTGGCGCAATGCTCTGGGCAGTGGGGCTGTGAGCTCCTGGGGCAGCGCAGCTGCAGAGCCCGACCTGACCCGGTCTCTGCGCTGCGCGGTGGCGGCGGCACGGCTGTCTGTCCTGGTACTCTGGGGGCAGGGAGCAGGGGGGATTGGATAGAGGGCAGGGGAGTTTGGGGTGGGGGTCAGGGGTGTGGATAGGGGGCAGGGGATCAGAGGGTGGGGAACAGGGGGGCTGGATGGGGGCAGTCAGGAATGGGGGGGGTTGGATGCGGCGGCGGGGGACAGTCAGGGGCAGGGGTTCCAGGGGCGGTCAGGGGACAAGGAACGGGGAGGTTGGATGGGGCAGGAGTCCTGGGGGGGGGGGGGGGGGAAGAAGAGAGGGGGGGGGGCCAGGCCACGGCTGGCTGTTTGGGGAGGCACAGCCTCCGCTAACCGGCCCTCCATACTATTTCCGAAACCCGATGTGGCCCTCAGGCCAAAAAGTTTGCCCGCCCCTGCTCTAGCATGTAACCTGCTCCCAGGTACGTGAGTGAGCACTTTTGGCCAGCCGCTGCTGGGACTGTGCAACCAAATGACACTAGCCAATAGCTCTGGTCCCAGACACGACCCTAGGAAGCTCTGTCTTGCAGTGTCCAGTTCTGCCCGCTGGAAACTTGTCACAGAGTGTGGGGGAGTCAGGGCCCTGCACCCCCCACTTCCTGCGATTCACTGTGACTCTCAGCCAGCCAGTACAACAGAAGGTTTATTAGACGACAGGAACACAGTCCAAAACAGAGCTTGTAGGTACAGACAACAGGACCCCCTCAGTCAGGTCCATCTTGGGTGGCAGGGAGCCTAGACCCCGGCCCTGGGTCTCTCTCCATTTCCCCAGCCAGCTCCAAACTGAAACCCCCTCCAGCAGTCTCCTCCAGCCACACTGCCCAGCTCCTTCTCCAGCCTTTGTCCAGTTTCCCGGGCAAAAGGTGTCACCTGGCTCCAACCCTCTCCTGGGCTCCGGTTGCATGCTCAGGTATCGTCCCTCAAGTGAAGTCACACCCTGATATCCCATCACCAATGCAGACAGTACCAGTAAAACTGCCACGGAACATTCCCAGGTCAATACTCCCCACTCCCTACTCCGTCACACCACAGCAAGCTTATATGAGTTCGTCAATTTAACAAAGAAATTGATATGTATCAGGCTTGTTATCCCAAGGAGAGTCTTTGACACGCTTCAATCCAAACGCACTGCTTCAGGTAGACTAAACAAACAAATTTATGAACTACAAAAGATTTTAAGTGATTATAAGTCAAAGCACAACAAGTCAGATTTGGTCAAATGAAATAAAAGCAAAACGCATTCTAAGCTCATCTTAACACTTTCAATGCCCTTACAAACTTAGATGCTTCTCACCACAGGCTGGATGGTTGCCCTTCAGCCAGGCTCTCCCCTTTGATCAGCGCTTCAGTTGCTTGGTGGGGTGTCTGTAGATGGAGGTGGAAGAGAGAGGAAGAGCATGGCAAACGTCTCTCCCTTTTACCATGTTCTTTCTTCCCTCTTGGCTTTGCCCCACCCCCTTCAGAGTCAGGTGAGCATTACCTCATCGCAGTCCCAAACTCACCAAGGGAAGGAGGGTGACTCACTCAAGAGTCCAACAGATCCTTTGTTACTGAGCATGTGGAAAACCGTCTACAGCGATTGTTTTAAAATAAAGGCACCGCAAGTGATTTTTAAGAACGGGGATCACGTAAGGGTATTTAAAATGAAGGGTACTTTTGAAAAGGGATATCAGCAAACCTTTACCGTGAAATATTTATCATGTCTGAGGTTTTATTATGAGGACCGCGGCCTGTGTACGCACTGAAAGATTACGGAGACGAGGAAGTCACAGGGTCTTTTTATCCTGAAGAATTACAAAAAAGTAAACCCTAACCAGGACTGTGTTTACAGGGTAGAAAAGATTCTAGCGAAGAAAGGACAGGGAAGAAACGAGTATTTTTTGGGTGAAATGGAGAGCATGGGCTGAAAAATTTAACAGTTGGATTAAAGCGTCTCAATTTCAGGACCTCTAATAAAGGGAAAAATGACTGAAGGGTTTTTTTCGTTATCTTACCTAGCAACGCCTCTGCAGGGGCTTTTCCTCAAAATACTAGTTCCAATTTTACAATACAACTGGACAGACTTTTAAATTTGAGTGGTTATTGGGATGTTGCTTTATCAGAAATTCATTATTGTCATTCGTGGAATACAATCTCTCACGATACGCTGTTTGTGATAGTGTCAAAAATAGAATCCCTATACTACTATGTAAAATCTGGTTATTATTCAAGCATTCAGCATTTAGTAGAGAACATCAACGAGAGCATTGACAAAGATTCTGAGAAACCGGAGGTCAGCATCATTTATGACACGGTAACCAGAAGGGTTCAATTAAAAGCAAACGATGAAAAGTACTTTTTTACCACACGGGGAGAATTGGCAGCAACATTGGAAATGATTCCAAATCAACTGCAGACATCACTGGGGGTGTTAACGCTTTATACATGGACATAGTGGAACATCAGTTAGTGGGGGACTACTACATGCTGATGTTGCGCTGCGTTCCCATCCGGGGCAGCAAGAATGAATTTATTACTGTTATGTATGACAAACTGCATTACGTTCCTGTGAGTAAGCAGCACATCGGTACCATTACTACTGAAATAAAGACAGACCGAAATAAACACATTTCATTTAGTTTCGGAAAGGTGATTGTTAAACTGCATTTGCGCCCCAGGAAAGTTGAAGAATGGTAACTATAAAAAACTATGGGTACCCCTTTTTGTATAGGAACTACAAGGCCCAGGCTGGTTATGCCCTACTGGGATATCAAGGATTACCCATCATGTATGGGGCCGGTTTAGGAGGGATATTCCACAGCCTTTTTTTAGAAAAGCTGTGCCGCTTTTGCGAAGGGGTTTTGAAATTATTAAACCACACATGCTGCAAAAAATATAACCAAAGACATAGTGAACCCCATGTCTAGCACCATTATGAACAAAATAGGAGCACGCAGGACGGTGCCGGTTTAGTGGTGCTGAAGAGAAAAAGAGCAGCATTGTGCCTTCCGTTTACAGGGCCTCATAGCCCTTTAAAAAAACAAGCTGCTGGAAGACGCCTCAACCATAAAGCTAAAAGGCGCTCTAAGAAGATGAAGCAGCGCGTCGTCCATGGTAAAAGGGATATATTTTAAAATGGCTTTTATTCATTGTGGTTCTGAAGAATGCGCCAAATCAGAACTGCATCTATTTCGAATAACCCCCACACAAACCAGCATCGAGAATAGCTTCTATGTAGAGATGCCTCCTTTGGCCACTTTAAGGGTGAATGCCTCTCTAGAATTTTTTATTTCGGGACACAGGGATCATTACTTAGACCCTAACAACACGCTGCTGTACGTGTGCTGCGAAGTGGTAAAAGAAAACGGGTCAGACATTGACGCCGCCACCAGGGTTGCCCTAACGAACTACCCCATCACCACCTTTTTTAACCAGCTGGATATCACGCTAGGTGACCATCTTATCAGCCAAAGCAACAATTGTTACCCTTACAGAGCCTTGATAGAGCTGATTCTGAACGAACCTAACCAAACCTAGCCAAAAATCTTTCTTTTCTTTAATAACCAACCCCTCAACCCACCTTTATAATTTCCTCTTTTATTTAATAAACCTTTTGCTTTTTCAATTTATTTCAAAAATTGTCTATTCTTTCATTCTTTTCTATTTTTCTATTCTTTTTTACTCTTTTCATACTTTTTCTTTCCTAACCAACATCTCGCCTTACTAAACCTAACCAAACAATCTTTCTTTTTTTAAAAATGCCTTTCCTTTAAGGCCTCTCTTTCTATTCTTTCATACTTTTTCTCTAAAAAATCAACCAAATCACAAGCACACAACATTCCCCTGTCCAACATAAAAAAATATTTTTTTTTCCAAAATGGCCGCCCGTGCCGAACCTGTACATGACCAGAAATGGGAACGGAGGGCGGGACATAAAACCTAAACAGGGCATGGAAACCTGTCAAAGAATACATGGTGATGAGTACTATCGAGGGGTTAACTACTTATGATAATCCTCATGTGATTGTTGAGGACACTCAGGTGATGCTTGGAGAGAGTAAGCATTGCTTATCTGCTGTTCCATAGTTCAAAATCAAAACTCAACTGTAGCTTTTGATCTCTTTGCATCTTCCTTGCAATCCACATCTGTTTGCACGATTGCCTCCGCATTGCCATTTCATAAATATTATAATGACTTCTTATTTTTGTAGCATCAATGGTCTGCTCTGTGTTTTACAGACAGCCAGTGGGACATGGCCGTGGCCCCGAAGAGCTTATAGCCTTGACGTGACAATTTACATACTTTTACTACATTCTAAATACAATAAATTAGCCACCACTGCTACAGCAATAAGGGAGTGAACCAAGTTCTAAGCACAAAGTGATGGCATGTTGTTGCTGTTTTTTCTGCATATTCAGACACCGCATCTGCTTCAGAGGAAGAATCCCTGCCAGATAACAAACAGAGAAATGAAACTAATAGAATCAAGAGACAGAAAAGACCTACTAGATCTTAGTCTGCCTGCCAGTGCAGTGTGGTTCTCTCATGTATATTTACTAGAGTTTTGTACAATCTCATTTCAAATGTTCCAGGTATTTTACATCTCCTTCCAAAATGGGTTTGAGGTCCCTGCACTTATGGGGCAGAGGCTTAATTATTCCAAAGACTAATTCCCTCTCTATACTCCACAGGGGGAGCTGCAATAAACATGTGCACTGAACCTGGAGGCCCATAGGGTGAAATACATGAAGCTCAGGGGCAGAGTGTTCTCAGGGGAGGACATTCGGCTATGGAATTCTCTATGGCTGGAAATCAGGACTATCTTGATTCTAGCAACATTCAAAGTATGGTCCAGTTCTTTATGCAGTCCTTCTCTCAATAACATATCACAGATCCAAGTTCAGCAACGTACTTAAGCATGCCTAACCTTAAGCAGGTGAGTAGACCCATTGAATTCAATGGGAAGTTAGGAAAAAATAACTGGAAATAAGACACAATCATAAAATGGAAGCAGCATTGCCCAGTGCTTAGGACTGAGACTCAAGAGAAATAGGCTCTATTCCCAGTTCTGCCACTTGACTTCTGGGTGACCTCGGGCAAGTCACTTCATGCCCCTGTGCCTCAATTTCCTCCATCACTGATATGTACGATTATAAAACACATATGATTGTTCCCATAGGCTGTATGTCACATGTAAGCATCTGAGAGAGCTGGTCAGTTCTTGCTTCCAAGTTTTGATGGTCACACTAGTTTTCAGTATTCTAAAAGCCAGAATTTATCTATTGGCAATTAAACACAAGGTATTAGCGACTTCCTGATCCATTTTGTTCCAAACCTCATTACAGTCTATTCCCAGAAGGCATAAAAAAGTAATAAGCTCCGGATTTCCAGTGTTTTCCAAACAGAATTTATAGATATGAGAATGCGAATTGTGCATTTGGGGAAAACTCCAAAACAGTGAAAAATGCATTGATTGGGGGTAAGGGCTTTGGGACATTTTGTGGGGAAATCCCTCCAGATTTTGTTAATAAGAGTCAGGGAATAGTTTAATCTGTGTGTAATTGCAGTACTGCATCTGGATATATTTGGTGCATATTGAGGGATTTAGAGACACGAAGCAGAGCATCATTCCAATCCTTGTCTGCAATTTCAATCCCACATCTTTATTCCGGGTTTATGGAGTGGCATGGCAATTTTGTGTCCAATGCTGACAGCAGGAAAGAACAGAATCAAGTTATAAATTATTTAGGATTAGTGGTTAATACTAGCAGCTTTTCAATATTGACTGGTTGAGAGAGGAAGAGAGCTTGATATTGCTTCAGATATGAAACCACAGAACTGGAGAAATACACATCTTAAAAAAAAATCTTGTTAGAATTTTCCCATTCTTAATGGCATCTGCTAGTCCTAGAAACAAATGTCTATTTTAGATTTATTTATACACGGCTTAATTAATTATTTATACAGGCTAATTTTTTGCAATTATTTCAAAATAATGCTTTAATAAAGGGTTCAATCCTGCAGGATGCTGAGTACTCAGATCTCATCCAGCAAACAGATGCTTAACAGTCCCTGCCCTGTGGAGGTTACAACCTGAATAAGCAAGACAGAGAGGGAATCAGGGAGGAAGCGACTTGCCCAAGGTCACACAGAGCGTCAGTGGCAGAGCTGGGAGTATACTCCAGGTGCCCTGATTCTCAATCCAGTGCATAGGCGCCAACTCCGTGGGTGCTCCGGGGCTGGCTCACCAATGGGGAAAAATTGGTGGGTGCTCTGCACCCACTGGCAGCTCCCAGCTCACCGCTGCCTCCACTCCGCCTCCGCTCCACCTCTGCGCGTGCCGCGTGCCCGCTTTTCCCCCTTAGCTCCCAGCACTTGCGCCGCGAAACAGCTGTTTTGTGCGGCTGGGAAGGAGGGGGAGGAAGGGGAACGCAGCGCGCTCGGGGAAGAGGCGGGGCTGGGGTGGGGATTTGGGGAAGGGGTCCAATAGGGGCAGGGAGGGGGCGGAGTTGGGGTGGGGACTTTGGGGAAGGGTTTGGAGTGGGGGCAGGGCCGGGGACTGGGGAGTGCGAGCGCCCACAGGTGCCGGGGAAAGCTGGCGCCTGTGACCAGTGCCCTAGCTGCTAGAGCAGTGTTTCTCCACTGGTGTTTCATGACCTCCAGGGAGGTCATGAAAGGCAATCAGCGAGGGCTGCAAGGCACTGAACATTTTACTACAGTCTAAAGTAAAGAAAACCTTGCTCCCCTACTCCCCTGTGCTTCAAGGTCAAATATTCTCCATAAATCTCCCTCAAGACACACAAATTATCTAAGCTTAGCATTATTAGCATAGATATATATTTCACAAATGTGATGGGGAGGGGGGTAGAGAAATTTTTCTACAACAAAGAAGGGGACACCCACCTGAAAAAGTTTGAGAAACACTACTCTGGAACATCCTACCTCTCTTGAACAAAAGATGAATAATGAATGGAAGATGTGCCTCCATTTAACAAAATGCTTATTTCCTGGGACTCAGCAGCCCTGGATTCTATTCTCGGCTTTGCCACTGGGTGTCCTTGGGCAAGTTACGCTTCTCCGTGTCTCGGTTTCCCCATCGGGAAAATGAGGATAATGATCCTGCCCTCCTTTGTAAAGTGCTTTGAGATCTACTGATGAAATATGCTACATAAGACCTATCGTTATATTATTATTAGCCTCAAAATATTTGTGGCAATTTGGGCTTTATTGCAATTCACTTTATATTTTACTAATGTTTAGAGATTCTCGTGACACAAAACCATAGATCTGAGTACCACCCCCCCAGCTTTGGAGTGTTCAAAATCTGCCACCTGGGTTTTTAGCTTGGGTTCGTCTTTACTATCAATATTTAGTCTCATGCGACCTAATCCTGAGATTCCCTACTTAGTTTTTTTACTCAGATTTTACTCAGGCAAGATCCCATTGGCAAGACTGATAAATCTGTACTCATTGAAAATAACCCCATGGAAATCAATGAATATATTCCAATGACTAAGGATTTCTCATATGAATATTGTCTGATGGATCAACTTCTAAGTAAGTACCATGGGATCCAGGCCATGTTGATTAGTATTGGCTTTGAAAGACTTCTGTTGGAATGCAAGCACAAACTGAAGGGGACAGACACTTGGTACAACAACATACATTTCTGGCGTCACTGTGGGTAGGAAGGAATAATTCTGGAACAGACTGGTGAATCTACAAGCCCATTAGAAAAGAAGTTCACAAGAAGGAAATTACCAATCCTTCTTCCTACATGTCTGTAACAAGGATCAAGGAACAAGGCCTTCTGAAGAAACAGACATCTTCCTTGTTCAGACCTGCTCACGTAACAATTACTTCCTGCTCAGATAGAACTGAAACATCTACTCCTTCACCTGCCCTTTCTTTCTATTGTCTCTTGACCTTTGCAAAATGTTGTTTCTTTGAAACAGATATTGAGACATAGCTTAGCTGTGGTGTAACTGCTTTGCACAACTACACTACAGACATACTGACATCATGCCTCCCTGGAAAAGAAAAGTATATAGAAGGTGAAATACAAAACTGGCCTGGCTTTTATAATAATTATTTTTAAAAGCATGCCAACAGTGTCCACCGCCAAACACACAAAATATGTAAACCCAAATGTGGATTTTTGAGAGCAGGCAAAGCGAAATTCAACAAATGCTCGCTCAAAATTACATCCAGCTCTTACCCACTGTACACCGTAAGGGTTTTGTGACGCTTATCTAGTGCTCAGAGAGTCTCAAATGACAGGTGCTACAGAAACACAAGAAAGGGCTTGATTTTAGCTCTGCCACCAGCCCTCAGTAATGGTCAGCATGTGGCTCTACTGCCTGAGGAGGAGAAATAATCTGTGTCAGACATTTACTGGTGTAGATTACTTCCCCCTCACAGCAGCTCAACTGGGTTGGCCAGCATACGGTGAGCAGAGAGACAAGCTCCATCTACTTCCCTCCTTTTCCTGCATGCCCCCTTCTGGAAAGAGGTAAAAAGCAGCCCCACAGAAACTTCTCTGCCCCCATGCACAGATGGCAAGGCAGGTAGATCACAAGTGGAGTGTGTATAAATTAACGGAGCTCAGATTCATCCATTAATTATTGTCAGACATTGATTCCAGGTAAGCAGGGAAGGATGTTCTAACTGTCACGATTTTCTGCTGCTCTAAAATATTCCAGGGCTGGAGTACAGAGTTATTAAAGCTTTGTCTACATCAGTGGTCCGCAAACTTTTTCTGTCATGCCCCCCCTTACCTGTAACAGAATCTGTTCGTGCCCCCCCCCCCCCCCAGAGAGCTGCGGTCAGGAGCGGGGCCAGGCTGGGGTCATGAGCCAAGGGGCTGCAGTCAGGGCCGTGATCGGGGCGGGGAGCTGGGGGGAGGGGCATGGCCTCGGGGGCTGGGGTTGCAGCTGGGGCCATGGCCAGGAGTGGGGCCACGGTACAGTGTACAGCAGGGTCCAGGAACAGTGATTTACCCTGCCCCTGCGGCTACGGCTACTCACCATGTGGGGGTCTTGTGGCTCATGTGTGCTTGCCTGGGGTCAGCCAGTTAGTGACAGGTGTGTGAGTACTGGCTGTGTTTTAAAGCACTGAAACAGTGTTGTCTGTGGTGCAAACAATACTGCTTCTGTAAAATGTTGCATTTAAACTTCACAGAGATGACCTTGGGAGCCCAGCCTCCCTTATCGGCGGCAGAACAGCTGCGCAGAATTAGAAAGTGACCAAGAAGAACGAAGGAGGACTTTCTGTGTGATGTTATGATGCACTCCACTGCCGAGAAACAGGAATTGAAGGAGTGGCGGGACAGCAAGAAGAGGGAATGAAAGGAGAGTGCAGCACACCAGAATGAAGCCACAGAGCAGCTTTTAAACGTTATGGAGCGCCAAGCAGACACGCTCCAGGCGATTGTAGCTCTGCAAACGGAGCAGCTCCGCGCCTGCCCTCCCCTGCTGCCGCTGTCACAAAACTCTTTCCCATGCGCCCCCCCCGCCCAATGCCAACACACTGTTATCAACCTCCTGGCTCCACTCTCTACCCGCAGCATTCCATTCCTCCCTCCTCACAGTCCAGCAGTGTGGCCTCCCACTACCCCCTGCACTCAACACCCAGCCCTCTGCAGTTTGGCCCTGCTGAAGTACAGCACCCGCCGCATTGTACTCCAAAGGAGAAGGTTGGGTATGATCCCTGGACGTACACAAATCTTTGGCTGTCCCAGGACGCCACCTCCTTCTGGGACCTTCCCTTCCCCCATCCTCCTCACTGCTGATGTTTTTTTGTGTTTGATTCTCTCCTCCGGTTGTTGTCTTTCAATAAAAGAATTGTGTTTGTTTGAAAGCAATCCTTATTCTATTAAGTGAAAGCAAAGAGAGCACAGCAAAGCAACATATACAGCTATGTTAAACCCACATATTGCATTGTCTGCACCAATCACCTCCTAGCATTACAAGCACTGCACTTCCGAGCATAGCAACAAATATTAGTGGCTTTCAGCTTCAAACTGCTGCCTCAAGGCATCCTTGATCCTTATGGCCCTGCGCTGTGCCCCTCTAATAGCTCTGGTCTCTGGCTGTTCAAACTCAGCCTCCAGGCACTGAGCCTCAGCAGTCCAGCCCTGAGTGAAGCTTTCACCCTTCCCTTCTCAAATATTATGGAGTGTACAGCACGCGGCTATAAGCATAGGAATATTGTCATTGGCCATGTCCAGCTTCCCACAGAGGCATCTCCAGCAGGCCTTTAAATGGCCGAATGCACACTCAACAGTCATTCTGCACTTGCTCAGCCTGTTGTTGAACCGCTCCTTGCTGCTCTCAAGTTGCCCCATGTATGGCTTCATAAGCCACGGCATTAAGGGGTAGGCGGGGTCTCCCAGGATCACAATGGGCATTTCGACTTCCCCTACGGTGATCTTCTGGTCCGGGAAGAAAGTCCCGGCTTGCAGCTTCTTGAACACGCCAGTGTTCCAAAAGATGCGTGCGTCATGCACCTTTCCGGACCAGCCTCCGTTAATGGCCGTGAAATGCCCACGGTGAGCCACAAGCGCCTGGAGAACCATTGAGAAATACCCTTTGCAATTAATGTACTCGGAGGCTAGGTGGGCTGGTGCCAGAATTGGAATGTGCGTGCCATCTATCGCCCCTCCGCAATTAGGGAAGCCCATTTGTGCAAAGCCAGCCACAATGTCATGCACGTTGCCCAGAGTCATGGTCTTTTGGAGCAGGATGCGATTAATGGCCCTGCACACTTCCATCAACACGAGTCCAACGGTCGACTTTCCCACTCCGAACTGGTTAGCGACCGATCTATTGCCAATAGATAAATTCTGGATTTTAGAATACTGAAAACTAGTGTGACCATCAAAACTTGGAGTAGCCGGCTTCCACAGTGCAATCGCCACACGCTTCTCTAACAACAGGGCAGCTCTCATTCTTGTGTCCTTGCACCGCAGGGCTGGGGCGAGCTCATCACACAGTCCCATGAATGTGGCTTTCCTCATGCAAAAGTTCTGCAGCCACTGCTCGGCATCCCAGACATGCATCACGATGTGATCCCACCACTCAGTGCTTGTTTCCCGAGCCCCAAAGCGGCATTCCACTATGGTCAGCACCTCTGTGAATGCCACAAGCAATCTTGTGTCGTAGCTACTACGCGTGGTGAGATCAACGTCGCACTCCTCTTGCTTTTGTAGTTTAAGGAATAACTCCACTGCCACTTGTGACATGTTGGTCAGAGCGAGCAGCATAGTGGTCAGCAGTTTGGGATCTATTCCTGCAGCGTGAAGAGGCAGGGTGCACAGTACACAAACCGTTGAAAGATGGCGCCAAATGCGGACGGAAGCACAGGGATTGCTGGAATGCGAAGCAATGCATCATGGGGCATTGGGACAGGACCCAGGGTGCCCAGCAATCCCCTCCGCCTTCCCATAACTCTTAGCGGCAGAAGAGGAAGAGGTGCTCTGTGGGATAGCTGCCCAGAGTGCACCTCTCCGAATAGCGCCACAAGTGTGAACATGCTATTGAGCAGGCAACTATCAGTGTGAACACACAACAGCGGTTTCCCTTCAATGCAGGGCCGGCTCTGGCTTTTTTGCCGGGGGGCGGCCGGAGCCCCGGGGGGAGGGCGGCGAGCCCCGGCAGCGGCTCCGGTCTCCCCCCCGGCGGCCAGAGCGCCGGGGGCAGGGCCGCGAGCCCCGGCGGGTGCTCGGCTCTCCCGCCCCTCCCCCGGCGGCCAGAGCGCCGGGGGCAGGGCCGCGAGCCCCGGTGGGTGCTCGGCTCTCCCCCCCCCCCCGGCGGCCAGAGCGCCGGGGGCAGGGCAGCGAGAGGGCGGCGAGCCCCGGCTGGGGCTCGGCTCGGCTCTCTCCCCGGCGGCCAGAGCGCCGCGCCGCCCCCCTCCAGGTGCCGCCCCAAGCACCAGCTTGGGTGCCTGGTGCCTGGAGCCGGCCCTGCTTCAATGCTCTCTGAGAGGCGCTGTAACTCTGCCAGTGTAGACATGCCCTAAGAGTGTCTTTGTGTGCATTAGCTTAATACTCTTTGGAAGTGTACTAAAGCTAAACTGCCTGAGGACACACTTAGTGCACAGTAAAAGTGTCCATATGGAGAGTTAGTGCAGAGTAGCTAGTGCATTTTCAATTTGCACCCTAGCTTACTAAGCACTAACTTCCCCACGTAGACAAGCCCAAGTCTCACAATATTTGGTGGTTTGCTGAAAGCCCCCACTTCTGGAGTCATGTGAATGTGCAAAAATTTGTACCCCAATCAAGAACGCCAATGTAAGATCATAAAATGAGCCAGTTTTCATTTGAAACTGGGCCTAAGTTCCTGCATTAGCAAATCTTTCAACACACCAGGCAAAACCAGGTGAGAGGATTTGGATTCAATTGCAAGCACTTTACACTGATCTAATTAATTTTCATATTGAATACAGCATTTAGCAACAAGAGAGGTTGAACGTTCCATTTTCTTTCCCATTTGTTCTCTTCTTTAGGTAGTTACACGCAGCCTCCAGTCATTGCTATACACAGCTAATTAGATGGCAATGTATGTTGTTTTTAGCAAAGTACGGTTGTTAGTTTTTCTTTAAGCAGTTTCCAAATCCAGCTGTGTCTAAACCACCACAATCTTATTACCATCTCAAACCTTTGCTTCCCACCTCATGCACAATGCTTTGATGATCTTATTTTCTGCAATGTTGTCTTCCACCTTGAAAGGCGCTATTCGCTCGGCAGGTGAACTTGGATCACAAATGCACAAATTGTTCAGCAGCAGTCAATTACATGCCATAGTAACCTGCTGGTTTTAATTATCCTTCCCTGCACCATAACAGCTGTGAAACACAAAGGGACAAGCCAAATGTCATTTAAATACTGTGACATGCTCCAGATGTAGCCAAACTGTGCCAGGGGTTTATTTTTAATGTATAACTTGACGTTTTACCCCATTAACTCATTTCTTTCCCTCTAGAAAAATCTACTTACAAAATATAGGTTCATAGCCATGAATACTGAAGTACATGCCCATGCTCATGTCCCTCTAATCGGACTGTATATACATCAAGGGTTTTTCTACTTCCCTCTGGGTGCAAATATTAATTACGGAAATTTCTGCTACTGCTTTGAACCAGAGCCACACCACATTTAGGACCTGATCCAAAGCCCATGGAAGTCAATGGGAGTCTTTTGTTGATTTCTATGGACTTTGGATCTGGCCTTTCAAGGCTTAACCATGGGTTATATTAGACCGATGCAATACAAACTAACACACTCACACATGCGCATGCACACACACACACAGACACACACACACATTCACACACCCACACGCACGCACACACCCACACCCACCCACCCACCCACACACACCCACACTTTCCTCCAGCATTCACAGATTTCGAAGATGCAAACAATGCTGTACTTTGTATCTCTTTCTCTTTTTTTTACGTCCACAATCATGGCCTCAGAGCCTTTGCTGATTCTCTGACACTATGTACGCCGCACTGTCCACACAGCATTCAGGGGCTATTTTTATAGGGAATTCAAGAACCTCTTGTACAACACAATAGAAATGAGCTGCCAGCTAGACAGGCCTGCTTTATTATAGTGCATTTTCTCACACCATAATCTGAAATTCATACTGCATGTAAGATCTGTTGATCATGTATAAAAAAACCCAGCTGTCCTTTAAAGTGTTCCATAAAGGAGGAAAACCATACAGCCTTAGATCTCAGAATAATGAAAAATAAAACAGTCCTTTTGTTCTATTATGTTGATCTCTACCCTTCTTGTCTGACCTGTAAAGAGATTTACCTGACACTAGGGGATGATATAACATCCTTAGTGGATGCATAGTTGAATTGGTAAGTTTGAACAATAAATAGCAACTGCTAATGGGACTGGGAAAACTATGAAGAGAAGAATCCCAGCCAGCCAGGGTCTAGTATGTGTAAAAGAACCAGGATATTATTATGGCATTTGCAGTTCTGAAACAAAGGAGAGGCTGTTCTGTTTTCTGCACACTGCACCTTTAAAGGTAGAGAAGTTCCCCACCTCAGCTGCCATTTTGTGTTTCTGTTCAACTAAAGAACGGTACAGTACCAGAGAGACAGATTGTCCCTGGCATTTGCGAGGGCCTAGGGAGGAATTATGGGGGACACAAAGAGACTGCGGCTTTCATGCACCATTAGGGGCACGTGTCCTCCAAAGAAACAGAATCATGAACTCACTGCCTTTGTGAAGACCACACTTGGGAGAATAGGCTTCCCCTCCTACAGGAAGCTGCTTCAACTATCAAAGGACTCTGGATGGCACCAGAGCCCATATCCAGCAGCAGTGGGTTTAGGGAAGGATTGTGGCATGATCCCTGAGGCACATTCCCACCCCAGGCTCTATGGGATAGAATGGCAGTGCCTAAACATCCAACCTAGCCCAGGGAGAGTGACACATTCTGCATTCCACCTCGTGGGGACTTACCATCTATTCATCCTCGCCTCGTCGTTTTCCCACACCGAGAAGGAGAGTCTTTGGGAGGGAACATGCGCGATCTGATTTTTGTGCCTGGAAAAGAGAATAGTCAGCATGTCAGTTTGTCAAATTTTTGTTTCACGACTTCATCATCATCACATAACGCTGCACATATGGCAGAGTGAGTGAGTGGAGGTGCAGCTCTGCAGCCTGGCTGAAAAGATGGTCCAGAAGACCTTGCGCTGCAATGGCCAGCCATGGAGAGGGGACGGCAGGAGGAGTTTTGCTGGATTTGGTAGGCAGAAGAACAGAATTACTGGGATGGAACAGATTCCAAAATGGGTAATTATTAGGGCTGTTGAGAATCACAGGGCCTGATACTGCATCCTACCTAGTCATTTGCATCTGTGCAAAGTGAGTACACTCTGATTTTTATGCCCATGTTTCATGGGTGTAAATGACTACACCAGATGCTGGATAATGGAGAACCAGACCCACAATA
Organism: Terrapene triunguis; assembly: GCF_002925995.2. NCBI lineage: Eukaryota > Metazoa > Chordata > Testudines > Emydidae > Terrapene > Terrapene triunguis. The sequence goes on along the minus strand of NW_020664445.1, from coordinate 2,680,769 downwards.
GGGGTGGATAGGAAATGGGAATCCTGTGAGAATTTTTGAGATTTCAAAAACTGTTCCCATCCTAAATCGAGACTAAAAGATGAAATCTCGAAAATGTTCATGAGCTGACCGATCAAAAGAATTTGGCTTGGGTCAACTGAAACATTTTGTTTTGATAATTTCAAAACGTTTTGTTTCAATTTTGACCTTTTCCCCCTTTAACCATTTTAGGCTACGTTTACTAAAATTGCAAAATAAAAAGTCCCATTTCAACAATTTTGAAACTTTTCTCCTAAAAATTATTTTTTAGTTTGGCGATGTCTCTGAACCAACCCTACTTCATGAACAGTCTAAGTTTTGACAAATCAAGCTTTTTTTTGTGTGTGAAAAAGTTTGTTGAAAAACTCCCAGCTTGTAATGTAGCTCAATGCTCCAAATTTTGAAATTGAGAAAAGTCTGGAAAAAAGAAAAATTATGATTCTCCTCCTCTCCCCGTCTTTTGAGCAGTGCTAATCAGTAGGTTCTCATCATTTGTGGACTGACATAAAGGCAGTGATCAGAACCATCTTGTCTGGGCCAGAGGCACACTCAGATCACTTCTCTGGCAGAGGCAGAGAAAGATCATGGTCTAAAAAGAAGGGACTTCTAAGTAAAGAGAGAATCCTTTTTTAAAACCAAAACTCCTCTGAGTCCTGTTCAGATAGATTGGCTGAAGGACCTGCAGTTTGTGGTGATGCACTGAAAGATGAGTAATGCAGGGGTGATGAAGTACCCTTCTATTCAGAAGCAACTAAAGGATTAATGTGACCCTGGGGTACATAAACAGGGTACTCTTGAGTAGGAGCAGAGAAGTTATTCCATCTCTGTATTTGGTACAGGTGCAACTGCTGCTGGAATACTGTGTCCAGTTCTGGTGTCCACAATTCAGGAAGGATGTTGCCAAACTGGAGAGTGCTCAGAGAAGAACCAGGAGAATGGTTCAAGGATTGGAAAACATGCCTTATAGCGGTAGACTCAAGAAGCTCAATCTATTTAACGTAACAAAGAGAGGGATAAGGGGTAACCAATATGCTCGGGCCATACGTGGGGCAGCTAGCCTCTCCCACCACGCATGCTGCTGTGACTAGTCTATTTTTAGCATGCTAGGTAGATCAGAGCTAGCAAAAGTACGTTTCCTCAAGCTGGGCATCACACCTCCAGCTTGAAGTGTAGACATACCCGATATGTACCTACACAAGACACATATTTTATTAAAACTCTTCAGCCTAGTAGACAAAGATGTAACAAAATCCATGGCCAAAAGCTGAATAAGACAAATTCAGACTGGAAACAGGGGGTATATTTTTAATAGTGTGGGTAACTAGCCATTGGAAAACTTACCAATGTTTACGGTGGACTCTGGATAATTGGTAATTGTAAAATCAAGAATGGATTTTTTATTCTATGAGCTATGTTCAAACGGGAGTTAATTCTGGGAAGTCCTGTACCTGTGTTATAGAGGAGATCAGGCAAGACGATCACAGTGGTCCCCTTTGGCATTGGAATTTATGAATCTATGACCTGGGTTCCTCCACGCTGAGACACAATTTGGCTAAATTCTGCCTTTAGACCTGCTACCTACAAGGTCTTCTTATCCCAGTGCAATGTCATTGACTTCCCTGGGGGTGGATGGGGCACAAGTCAGCACAAAATATCAGCCTGGAACTGACTTTTCAAAAAAAGTTCAGTTTGACTCCAGATAAAGGAGAAACCTAATTATTTTAAAAAGACTGGAAATTGTTGAATCTGGTTTTAAATAAGTTTATTTTGGAATGAAGAACATGAGAAAAAAGGACTGTCTTGTGATATTTCACTATCATCACATCATAAATCAGAAAACTTGGAAGCAGCTCTTCCATTTTTATATGTAAAAAATCAAACAATTTTATGGATTAATTACTGAAGCTAAGATGCTGCTAGAATGCACGTGAACCATGCCAAAGGCACAAATGTTCTGATCATGTACATTTTTCTTAGCTCATGATGTGCTGCCAGTTAAGGCATTTTTACAGTCTTTTTTTTTTTTTATAAAAGAGAGGCTGATACAAATGGAAAATTGTTGTAAGGAGTGATATTTGAAACGGCAATGCTGAGAACAAAGCCACAGAGAAGAGACAGTTGTGTCTTTTGCCTTGTGCAGAAAATCCAACTAAATGACAGTGAAATCAAACAAGAAATAAAACAAAGGGTCATTTACGTTATGAGTAGAGTTTCTCAGTAAATCAGAGTGCAAAGCTACACTTTTTATTACCCAGATAAATGCCTGCTTTGGTAAACATGGGTGAAACATGGGTGAAACATGGGTGAAACTGATTCTTGTACACATGGAACCAGTCAGAATCTGACCTCTTCAGTCCCTGCTAAGATCCATTTGCAAGGGGACCTTAACCCAGCACTAAGAGGGCTGATGAGGCGTCCCCTGATACAGAAGAATCCTGTGTTTGCATAAAGTCATTATGCCCAGCTTTACATGAGCTCCTCCTTCATCTTCCATGACAGTAGAAGCAAGTCTGTCAGATGGAGGTGGGGCACAAACATTCTGGGGCAGGAAGGGAACGTGATGGGAAATCTCATACCAATCTTACACTGGAGGAACAGCTCCTAGAGACCTATTCAAGCCAGTACAATTTAGAGCAGCTCTGTGACTGCTTGAATGGCAAGATTTGGTCCCAGTGATTGTCATGGTACCTTGTCTCTGCTCCCACATCACAACCTAATCCCCTTCCAAAATCTGGAATAGGTAGTGGAACTATCACAGTCAAAATACTGCTGTTCTCCCAGTTCAGTCCTCCCCTCCGTTTTCAGATGTAGAAAAGCATCATTTTTAAATGTGACTAACAGGGTTTTGTCACAGTAGTTCCTGATGCTTTGGAGAACTGAGTGCAACAGCCGGCATCAGTATTCAACAACTCCAGCCACCTACAGCAGATGAACTATCTTAGGAGTTTATACTGCTTCCCATTGCTGCAGTATCTGAGCGCTCTGAGAGATCAGGTTGCTCTTAAGTCAGTTAACAATGAAGTGCAATTCCTTACAGTCACGTGGTTTACCATTAAAGATAGGGATGGGTCAGCATCGGGGAAAGACCTACTGGTGGCCATATAGTTACTAATATGGGAATGCTTAGTCATGACTAGAGCTGAGTGAATAATTTGAGTTTTCAGTAAAAAAAATTGTTCACATCAAACAAAATATTGTGTTCAATTTGAAATGATTTTTTGTTTCATTTTTGTCTGTTTACCCTTCTTTGTTTTTTAAAAATAAATCTAACTCAATTTCTAAATGAGACTAAGGACTTGTCTATGCTGCCCACTGTTCAGATTACTGGGATGCAAACAGCAGTGTACACCAAAGTGCGGCACTAAAACTCCCCCATGTGGATACCGTGCGTGCGAACTAAAGGTTCCCAGTTTGCGCTAACGTAGTCCTCTTCCTGCAGCAGCCATGCAGGGGGGTGGGGTTGTGTGTGTGGTTACAGCAGAGTACTTGGGTGCATACTGCTATTCACAGCCCAGTAGTCCAAAGTGTGGGGATAATGCCTCATTTAAAAATAGCAAAACAAAACTTTTTGACTTTTTCAATTTTCTTTCCATTTCTTTTCAATCTGAATTTTTGAATAGTTCCAATGACCTGTAACTGCAATTTTGGTGAACAAACTATTCATCCAAAATATTTCACCCCGTTCTACTCATGCCTGTGAGGGGATTGCCACTCAAATCCTTGTAGCAGCCCAGGCCATGCCCTTGCTGCACAGGTTGCATCTAATACCCACGAATGATTGACACAGTTAACTGCAGTCCCTTAAACAGAGTTCAGTTACACAGCAAAATACTGGATATTGACCTGTACTAAGTTTAGCTTCCAATCTGGAGACAGTCTAACAGTAAACGCAGGTTATACTTTGTACATAATAATTCACCTGCCATTTGTCTGGACTCTGGATTACTGACCTCCAATTGTAACTATACCATTTCTAACCCACGATACTGGGACAATGCTAGAATTATAACTTGAGATACCTTTACAGTGAAAATAAGCTCATACAAACTATAAGGGTGATCCTGATCCTTGAAATTAGTGCCCTTAAATTACCTTCTCACCCTTAGAGATGGTCCCTTCAGAACACTGTCAAGGACCATTTGGTGTGAGAAAGCTAATGTTCAAATTCTGCTATGAATCAGTTCTGTGTATGAAACAGAGGATGTCATTCTCTGCATCACCAACCCCAAACATTCAAAAACCAGGTGTCAGGTTCCAAAATATCATGAGACTGGTTTAAAGATCATGGGATCTGACTTATTTTTTGAGCTTTTCTCCATAACCATGGAGCAATTGTGTTAAACGAAAGCTGAGATTCTCACATATTCACATGATTCCAGGACCTGGGGTTTTAACAAAAACATCAAATATTGGGAGATACAATAAAAATCAAGAACGTTGACGACTGTGCATTCTTCAGTGCTATTAATTCAGCACCGTGCCTGGGAACTAAACTTTGCATTAAGAAAGAAAATTAATGGTATAAGAATTAACTCATTCTCTCTCCCCCCCCCATATACAATGGAACAGCCAGTCATGTTCACAATATTTTGCTCTTGAGCTTCTCCAGTCAAAACGTGAAAACACAATGAGATAGAATTGTCCCCATCTGGAGCGAGCTGTGAATAGTGGTTAATAGTGTACTATGTTGGGCTGAGGATGTTGTTTGCAACTCTGTTTAAAAAGCATTCAGGTACAGGAGGAGCCCTACAACACAATTTCTCTCCTGATTGCTTTTTTCCTAAAAGGAAAGTTCTAAGCACAAATGTTAACCACAAGTTTGAAAAATTGCGAAAGGAATTGAATTCATTTAAATGTTACAGATGGCGATAAATATTAACTTGGCTAGAAATTATCTGATGACTTGTATCCTTTATTGCTTCTTCGTAATCACTTTCTACTTCTGAACAGAGATAAGTATTCAAAGCCAGTGGCTGTCCATTCAATTACCTGCGTGTCTCAAGCCAAAGTCCTTATTTCCTCTTCTTGAAAACCCCACCCTGACAAAGTGCTCTACGTAAACCCAGAGTAATAGAAGGTTGTTACTGCTCTTTTGAGCTGCACTTCTCCCATCCTAAATCATCCAATTGTAGTGTTTTACAAGCCAAACGGGTGTCAGTTTGATGCCACTAAAACCCCAAATCCCTTCCCACGTTCCTGCCTTTTTTGTTACTCGATGTTTGTTGCAGATAGACCTCAAAGATTTACCTACAGTTTTAGGATTTTTTAAATTTTTTTTACACCAAAATAGATTCTGTAAATATATCAAATTTGATCCTTAACTGAAACCTCAACAAAACTGGAATTTCAGCAGTTTTATTTAGCTTTCCTGATTTTGAATGAAGTCTAGATTCTTTCCACTGTAATCTGACAACAGATATTTTGAGGGACAGACATGAAGAACATGGGGCTGACTTCTGCTGTCATTTCCACAGGAGGAGCTCCCACTAAAGTCAATAAGAACTAAGAACGGAGGGAAAAAATAGACCCCTCTGGTCAAGTTCACCCCTAGTGGAACCTCATGGAAGTCAATGGAGTTGTTTCAGGGGTGAGTGTGGCCTCTAATCTCCATTACAGAGTCTGTTGTGTACTTGCTGTTGTGAATGCAAATGCAAAGTATTGAAACCAATGGGAGTTTGCTGGGGATGCAGGGTTGTTTATTTTTTTAAAAATCTTGCTCAGCTAGTGTGGAAAAATGCTAACACTATTCAGGGATGTGAAAGTGGCATTCAGTGTAAGATGGCTGCTGCTAGGTCAGTCATCTAACAGAACAAAAGGGGCTCAGTCAAGCCTTGTTTGTAGTGGGGCTTAAAGTGGTGCCTGTGGGTATGTCCACCCTGTAATCACAGGTTGTGACTGCAGCTCATGTAGACATACCTGAGCCACCTTGAAGCCAGCTAGCTCGGGTACTGGTAACAGTGAAGCTATGGCACAGCAGGCTTCAGCATGAGCTGCTCAAGTAGGTTAAAGCTAGCATGGGCACGTCGCATGAGCTGCAATCACCCCCTTGGTTGCAGTGCAGACGCATCCCGTGCCTTGTGCTGCCTTTCTGTACAGAGGTGAATTTCACTCATTTCCAGCAGGAAAAAGTAGCTGGATTTGATTGTCCTACCTTGGCATCCACGACAGCCCATTTTAGGCAACAAATATGTGGCCAGATTTTCTAAAGAGCTGGTGGATGCTAAACTGTTTTGGAAATCTGACTTTCAGTGTTAAAATGGGAACTGCTGGGCCCTTTGGAAAATCGGACCTCTTCGTTTGCCTGTCTAAATGAGATCTCAGCTCTTTTAAAAAGCTGGGTGGGCACTGCCGGGTACTTAAAAGTCTGCCCCCATAGGATTATTCCAGATGTGTACTTTAGTCATGTGCAAAGTCTATTCCTACAGGGGGCTCCAAAGCAGCACCAGGAGAATTCCAGCTTGTCAGCTTTGTTGCCTGCCTAAAAAGGCCTCGAGATGGCAAACGGGTCCGTCGCCCGGTGTGCTTGGCACCAATAAAGACACCGAGGGGAGAAAGCAAGCCAAGTTTATTGCAGAGCTCTGAAATGGCACTAGGAGACCAGCATGTCTCAAATCAAGTGCAACAAATACAAACAACTTTTACCTTTTATACTCCAAACTGTTTGCATACATCTCTTTGTCTGGCTGTTCCCCCTTACCCCTCCCTTCCAGACAACTGTTACAATAAGCTCTACATAAGCTTGTGAGAAAACTTTCCCAGTCTTTGCGACCTTGAGTTAGATGCCTGTAAACTAACTACCCCTCCTCCTTATCTCTATTATTTCTGCTAGTGTGAGTGAAACTGCAGCCATCTGTTAGAAACGCTGACCAATACATTTCTGCTTCAGCCTGCTTCAGAGCATGTAAGCAGTTAGCACAGAAGTAGGTGAGAGTTCACAAGATGGGGTTTGGGGGTTCAGATAGGCCCAGAGCAAAAGAGTTTCATCGACACTTTTGGCCTTCCGCTCTCCCGAGTTACCTGGTAGCTATGCCTAGTGGACCCCAACAGCTTCAATAACACTGTACCAAGGGGCTCCTTTAAAATTCACCCTAAGTAATGAGCACATGTGGAGCTAAGGCAAGTTGTAGTGACCTAGCTGCAATTTTGACCCAGAGTTGTCATCACGGGAAGGCACTAATATTAGTTTGATAGTAGGAATGGCAGGTGAGTCCTTGTATAAAAGAGATGTTTAGTATTCATGTATAAGGGCACTATTAGGTTCTTTTTTTTTAGAAACAATGATTAGTTAATATATTTCAGATTGACTTTTCTCTTCCCCTCATCAAGAATGAAATCAGCATGTGTGCATCTGTATCCCAGGAGTGATTATGTTAGATTTATTGGATAACCCATAAAAACCCATATGATCACAGGGATAAAAGAGAAATCATTTCCCAAGCTCTGTTGAAAAGACTTTTTTTTTTTTTTTTTTAAAGCCTTAGCACAACATCAAGATACCGACAACTGGGCATGTCAGTTAGTATTGCAGATTCCTAAAAAGATTGTGCTTGATAATTAAGATTTTTTTTGGTGAGGGGGGGAACATTGGGGATTTAGTTACAAATATTTATTTATTTTAGCGCTTTGCTAAAAGGAAAATAAATCCTCATCTTTACTGCAGTAACCATGGTGATGTGCACAATAATGGTCCAACAGAGGAAATCAGAAGCATGCATTCTCTGAACAGCTTCCATACATTTTCCATGTTCTATTACAGCATGAAACTAAACTATCAAATGTAGAAGTGGTCAGTGGAAGGAGGAAAAAGCTCCCTCCCATTCAGATTCAACTCCACACCCAGCATCCTAAAGCAACCAGCTTCTCTTTAACCTGAAGCACCTTCAAGATATCCACACACCCCTGCAACCAGCACATCCTTACAACTGATAGGTCCATCCTGGCCAGTGTTATTGCATGTCAGTCATTTTACATTTCCATCTATCCTAGGATCCTCTAGAACCCCATGATTGTAATATCTGAGCACCACACAATCTTTAGTGTATTCCTCCTTGCAAAATCTCCATGTGTAGAGTAATATGCTGTTATCCCCATTGTACAGATGGGAAACTGAGGCACAGAAAGACGGGAATGGAATTCATGCCTCCCAAGTCCTAGGAGAGTGCCCAACCACTGGACCACACCTCTTCCCTTTGTTTGTCAGTTTCCTGACTTAGCAGAATAATGGAAAAACAGCTTCACAAATACCTTCGGATAAATGGAATGACTTTGCTCTGCTGCTATGTACAGGTCTGTATCATTTATTCATGAGTATTCAGATGACTGCTGGGTATTCATGAATATGCTCACAGATCCCAAAAGTTACACAGATTTTAGCATGAATGATTATTCCTCTGAACATACATAGCTAGAGATGTTATTTGTCAGTCATTATTCTCTTGTTTAGAAAGTCATCCAATCAGGGATGCACTAAACAATACCATGTGACCAATCGTTCACCTTAAGGGACAAACAAAGATTAGCCAAGGCAAATACTTTGTGAACAAGACACAGTCATCCAAATTATCTGGCAAACACTCATCAACTGCAGATGTAGAAAGTAGGGTCAATTGTGAGCAATCCACAACCATGAAAAACGCTTAAATTCAAATGAAAGTTATTCACAATGAATAATTCCACCAGCTTGTGTCCTGTGCCCTAGCCATGTTAGTCTCTCATTCCTTTAGTCAGTCTCTCTTTCCTGTCCTAATCACTCCTTCCCTTCCCCAAAATTAGGACTAATACTTTCATGTTTCATTTTGGATGCTTATTAAATTCCCATGTATGAACAATCGCTTTGCATCATGCACTCTTCTGATGTCACTTTCTTGTTATGTATTTGCCTAATGTGACTTTCCGATTTTGACATCAATATCGAATAATAATAATGTGCAAACACATTTTTTACAAGCTTTCACGGGCTTCCTTGTATTATATCATGGAATGAATGAAGCAAGTGCCGATAATTAGTTGCAATAATGGAAGAGTATCTGCTGTAACTTGCACTCATCAAAATTAAAGGCGGAAAAGGCCAGCAGTATTAGGTCATCTTGCCCGTGCAAGAGCATTCCTAGTATGGTAATTACACAGCTTTTCCTTTGGCTTCAAAACAACCCTTCTAGATGGCATTTCATTCTGTGGCAAACTCGGCTGCCTTTAGGTCTCTCACAGGTTTGCCACATATAGAACCATCTCTTAACATGTGATGTAATTGCTTATTCGTGGGAATGAGGTACATAGTATTTCCTTGATGGGAGGAGGTGAGTGAAATGCAGCTTGCATTAAGAAGATGAGAACATGCTCCTGAGGGAAAGCATTGTTCATATACCATGTATTTAGCAAACTTTTTGACATTACATTTTCCACAGGCAATTCATTGGGTGGTGCTCTTTTCTCTGAGCCCGTACTGATCCTATGTCCCAGAACTGTATGAAGGGGTACAATGTGCTGGAGGTGCTGTCTTGCAGAAGAAATTTAAAAGTAAGGCTCTGACCACTTCTTGTCACTAGGACTGAGATTTCCTGAGGCCTTAAGGGATTTGAGTGCCCAATCCCTAAATCCCTAGAGTGGCTTTGAAAATCTCAATCCTACTGACCAGAAGTGTTCAGAACCTTGAACTGAATCCCATCAGAAAGGCATCACCACTAGCAGTACTGATCTCCTGGAATTTTTCATAAGAGTTATAATAGTTATATGTTGCATTCATGGGCCACCATGAAGAAGAATTTCTGGACAAATGAACCACAAAACCAATGATATACCTGAAATACATCAATTATATTTTCATCCTCTGGACAGATGACTTAAACCACCACCAATCCATTAAACTCTTTCTGGAACACTCCCACACTAGCACCAACTTCCTGGATACCACAATTAGCTTTGACAATGGAACCCTACAGACAACTCTACAAGAAACCCCTGGATCACCACACCTACCTTCATAGATCCTGTAACCACACTAAGAAATCTATTATCTATAGCCAGGCACGCAGATACTGCAGAATATGCTTTGAGGAGAAAATCTGGGATATATATACTCTTTAACACACTCAAAACTGCCTTCACCAAACAAGGACACTGCACCAGAGAAGTAGATTGCATCATGGAACGACTCATCCAAATATCCCAAGAGAACCTTTTTCAATACAGAAATAACCCCCCCTCCGACTGCACACCCCTAGTTGTCAACTACTACCCCATACTAGAACACATATGGGGTATCATCAAACAACTACAAGTTAATGGGGACCCCATCCTGAAAGAAATCTTTCCTGAATCCCCTCTTCCAGCCTTCAAACAACCCCCCAACTTCTCCAAACTCATGATCAGATGAAGCTCCCCACAGACCACACCAATTCAAAGCAGCACCAGACCCTGCCAGAACAACAGATGCAAAACCTGCAGACAGATCTCCACTGCTACAATGATCAACACCCACCACAACACACCTTTCAAGTTCCATGGGTCCTACACATGCCTGTCACAACATGTGGTGTATCTGTTCCCATGCACTAAATGCCCCAGATACAGGCAATTACAGATACTTTTAAGGTAACTCCCTTCTCTTCATGTGCCAATATATATTTATACCTGTATCTGTAATTTTCACTCCATGCATCTGAAGAAGTGAGGTTTTTACCTATGAAAGTTTATGCCCAAATAAATCTGTTAGTCTTTAAGGTGCCACCGGACACCTCATTGTTTTTGTGGATACAGACTAACACGGCTACCACTCTGATACTTAATAACAATTATGTGGGTGAAGCCAGACAATCACTACACTCTCAAATGAAGTCATCCAGGAAAAATGATAAAAGAAAAACATCCGATCACCTGTCAGTGAACACTTTTCAGAAATATCAGAGTGGTAGCTGTGTTAGTCTGTATTCACAAAAACAACGAAGAGTCTGGTGGCACCTTAAAGACTAACAGATTTATTTGGGCATAAGCTTTCGTGGGTAAAAAACCCACTTCTCCAGATGCAACTTTTCACAAAGCAACTACTCGATATTTGACCTATTATTCCTCATCTGCAAAGGAAATGTGCACAACACTTTCAAAAGATGAGCCTGAGAGCTTAAATTCATAACTTTGCTAGATACTAAAAATCATGGTCTTAATAAAGACACTGGATTTATGGTTTATTACAACAATCTGTAACCCGCTAACCCCCCTTTTTGTCCTATGACTACAGGGATGTTAATGGGCCACTCTGCCTTGAGTGGTCCCTTAGAATATGTGCTAACTACTTATGCTAAATTATCTGTTCAACCTTGTATTTAGCTGTGACACTCTGAATTCCTTTCCCCAGACCTGAGGAAGAGCGCTGTGTGGCTTGAAGGCTTGTCTCTCTCCCCAACAGAAGTTGGTCCAATAAAAGATATCCCCTCCCCCACCTTGTCTCTATAATAATACTTGGTATAATAAGGACACAGAGTTGCAGTGCCCTGGACTATACCTTGAGTTGACGTAAGAGCCACAAATAGAACTCAGGGCTCCTGACTCCCTGTGCTCTGATGATGAATTCATTCATGTTTGTGAGGTGTTGAGCTAACGCAGTGACCAACGCCATAGGAAAGTGTGTGCGCACAAATGAAAATAGAAGATGCTGCGTGTCAGAAAAGACAGAGAGTCTGGGAATCAAATTCAACCCGGTGTGTGTATCTTGACTGATTTCAGGGGAGTTACACCAGGGATGTGTAACTTACTCTGCAGTGCATTTGGGGAATGTAGGGCCTTACACAGATTAGATCTCACTACCTGGCCTGTAGGTTGTGTTTTCAGGGAAAATATTACATTCTATTCCCACAAGAGAAAATGAAATCATAGCTGGGCATAGTGGTGTTTTATCTTTCCTTTAATAACCCCTCTCATATCTTACCTAATGGTAAATTAGGTAATTAATTCTTCACTTTTCTAACCTCATTCAAAGGAAATACACTAACATTAGTAATAAAGCTCTCTTGGTGCAACAGCTCTGTCATGTGGCGACTGAAATCCATACATTCTCCATCAGCTAGACTTAGAACATGTCTCACACCAGCAGTTTGATAAATAGCAACTAATCTTCAGTGGAGGCCTGTTCACAATCCCCTAGTATTGTATTTAAACATAATATTTAAGTGTTCCTTAAAAGTACTCTTAACTGTATGGTTGTGTATAATATGTATTAAATATTTACACACTGTACATACACATATATATACAGGGCATGATTTTCTTCTTGCACTGATTTTATACCTATGTAACTCTATTTCCTTCAGTGGCATCATTCTTGTAATCTCCCAATCTCTAATGAGATTAGAATCTGATCTAGTACATATTTCCAGGTATAAAACTATAGTCAACTGGAATTAAGTTTGCGTGCACACCAGTAACTTGAGGGTAAAACCTGTCATGATTATTCCCAAAGCAAGCATTACAAACTCAGGAAATTCAGAGTTAAGATTAAAGTTAAAAGAAATCCACATGTGGTAAGGTATGGAAATGCACAGCTAGGGCACATGAAAAAACCCTTAACTTTGCCCCGTGGAATTATTATTAGTGTATAAATATTTGTAGCCCCAGATTAAATGATCACCTTGATCTATCGGTCCTTCAGCCCTCGTATAGATTGCACTGATCACAACATGTCTTCCATTCTTCTCGTATCCTGGCCTTCCTTCTCCACGTGTGGCCATGTCTTTTCATGATAAAATCTTCTCATCTCTTTGGAGGTCGGCCGAGTGGTTGTTTCAGTTCCCATGGGTATCACTCGGTGACAGCTGCAGTCCATCAATTGTCAGTAAGGCTCGCTATATGCCCAGCCCATCGCATTTTACTATGCCTGCTTTCAACAACAATGTCCTGCACTCCACTCTGCTGTCTGATCACTTCATTGGGGACTCAGTTGCAGATTGAAATTCCCAGAATTCTTCTTTCCATCACCCTCTCCGTGACAGACAGTTGCTGCTCATCTGTCTTTGTCAGCACCCAGGTTTTGCTGCCGTACAACATTTCTCGCAGTACTGTTGAGTTGAAGAGGCTGGTGTGTGTTGCCTTATTGATTTTTCCTTGGAGGACATCCTTGATAGAATTGAATGTGCACCAACCTGCTTTCTTTCTTCGCGAGAGTTCACCTTCCTGATCGTGATGCATGTTAATTTCTTGGCCCAAATAGACATATTGCTCAACTTCTTCTATTTGTTTTCCCTTGATTGTTATTTGGGCTTTTGGCAGGTATCAGACTGCATACATTTTGTTTTGGAGTGGTTAGTTTTCAGTCCGACTTGACTGCTTTTTGTCTTGAGTTCTCGGAGCATTTTCTGTAGTTTGATAGTATTTTCAGCAGTCAAGACAATATTGTCCACGAATCTGAAATGGTTTAACGGTTTAACTGCTCTCCGTTGACGTTGATTCCACCCTTCCAATTCATCCGCCTCATTACCATTTTGAGGAAGGGTGTGAAGGGTTTTGGTGAAACCGTGTTTCCTTGTTTCACACTTTCCTTAACTGGGACCGAAAGGGGGGGTATCAAATAAAGTTATATCTGTAATGCAGTCAGAATTTGCTTCCTTTAATAGTTTGATATAGTTTGTGTCAATGCCCTGCTCTGCAAGAGCTTTCAACACTGCATTGATCTCTACACTCTCGAACGCTTTTTCATAGTTGACGAAGGCAATACAAAAAGGGAATTTGTATTCCCTGGAGCATTCCAATAGCTGGTTTATAGTGAAAATATGGTCCATTGTGCTGAAATTCCTTCGAAAGTCTGTCTGCTCTCTCAACTGCTGCTCGTCCAAACTCTGTGAGAGTCGGTTTGTTATTATTTTGGTGAACAGCTTGTAGACATGTGAGAGCAGGCATATTGGATGATAGTTCTTTAGATCTTCATGTTCGCCCTTCTTCTACAGCAGAATGGTGTTGGTCTCCTTCCAGCTAGATGGTACCTTCTGCATTTCCAAGTAATGGCTAAACCTCAGAGCAAGGGTTTCCCAGAGGTCTTGGCCTCCAGCTCTTATCATTCTATTGTCAGTCCATCTGTACCTGGGGTTTTTCCTTCCTTCATTTGGTGAACTGCATGTTGAATTTCACTGACAAGGACTGGGAGTACATGCTCGTTGGTCTGTTGAAGTGTTGGTACTGGGACATTTATCTGAGATGCGAACAGTTCGGTGTTGAAGTCTTTACAGACTGCTTCCATCCCTGTTCTGTCAATTACTGGTTTTCCATCCCTGTTCTTCAGCACCATTATTGTTGCCCTTTTGCATTTTTTGAGTCTCATGTGATCGTCAGCCATCTTTAAGAGCCTTTCATTTCGGTACTTCTCGAAGTCCTCCTTTAGTCTTCTTCTTATCAACTTGCAGAGGAGGGAGTACTCAAGTTTGTCACCATCATTTTGCTTCATATTCCCCTGCTTCTCTAGCAAGTTCTGCATTTCCTCCGAGATTCTTCCCTTCGCTCTTTTCGCTATTTCTTTCTCAGCTAATTTCACGCATTGCCTCAATTTACCAGTGAAGTTTTTATAATCTTCATTGCAGTTATTTATAAGACTCCAGTCTTCCTTGGAAATGTTCACTTTCAAGATTGCCTCATCGAATACTTTTGGCCGCTGTTTCTGATTTGCCATCTGTTGTGCTTTCTTCTCCACCTTTGTATATCGTGTAGTCACACAAGGTGGGTGAAGCCAGTGGTACTGGAATGGGGGGGGGGAGCGGGCAAGGGGCCATGGCCCTCCCACTTTTTGAAAGTGGATAGGCCTGGCACAGCCACTTTTCGCCTCAATGGACCTGCCCTCTTCCTCCCGAGGTCCCACCCCCAAGCTTTAAAGGCTGTGTGTTTCTGTTTTTTTCCCCTTGGAGCCCGGCCGGAGAGCCTGGGCAGTTGTGGGAGACACTCCACCTGCCCGTGGTGTTGGGGGCCCAAGAGCAGCCCCTGGCCCATGTCCTTCCCCGCTGGGTTCCCCGCCCAGGGCAAGTGGAGGTGGAGGGTCTGGCTCCCCATAGTTGCCTGTGCTGCTCTTACACTGATCCAGCTCTGGGGAGCCATGGTGGACCCTCCAGCTGCCCATGGGGCAGGGTGCATAGCCCCCAGCCCATGTCCCTGACTCCCGGGTTCCCACCCAGGCAGGTGGAGGATCTGCGCTGTGGCTCCCCACAGCTGTGCGGGCAGCTCTTACCAGGGCCAGGCTGCAGCTGCGAGGCCCCACCCTTTGCCTGGAGCCAGGTTGGGGTAAGAGCTGAGTGGGCAGCTGTGGGGGAGCCTGTGTCCCTCCACCTGCCCTGGTCGGGGGAATACAGGAGGCGGGGGACATGGGCAGGGGGCTGCTTTAGGCTTCTGGCTTGGCCAGGGATGGGACCTCTGGGGGAAGAGGTTAGGTGGGGGTGGGGCTTTGGGGGAAGAGGCAGGGCCTTGGAGGAAGAGGAGGGGCTTCAGGGGGAAGGGGTGGGGGCAGGGCCTTGGGGTGAAGAGAAGGGGCCTTGGGAGGAAGGGGCGGAGGTGGGGCCTTGGGGGAAGAGGAGGGGTGGTGCCTCAGGAGGATGGGTTCCCTGCCCCCCCACTCTTGGGAAGGCTCCGCTGCCCCTGCGTGAAACACTTTCTAACCAGAAGGGTATCATTTTACATGCATTTTGCACGTGAGTCAATGGCCATACAAGGTACAAAGCTCTGGTGAACAGGGCATCTCTGTTACTCACATCAGTGAAACCAAAAGACGCATTTGACCGTACAGCATAGAATGTTCATGAAAGGAATGATATTTATAGTCTAAATCTTAACCCCTCATTTTTCAGCTACTCATCCCTTTCTCAAACACGTTGCTTTTGGCCAAAACAATTCACCTGACTGGTTCCAGCCAGAAGATGATTTTCATTTGTTTGTTTGTTTGTTGAATTATAACTAGAATTCAAAAGTTAAAATCTGTTCCAGTGTCTGCTAACATAGTCTGCCTCGGGGAAAAATGGTCACATCACATTCAGATTACTAGCTTAAAGCTTTAAGCCTTAATGAATTTTTCAATGGATACTGAAACACACCACACCACTTTCACTGAATGAAAACTAAATGCATCATCTTCACAAAGTCAGTCACTCTGCAAACGTGCATTGGCTTCCACGAGTCATTCTTCAAACATGCATCAGCTTCCACGAGAGCAAAAGTCACTTGCATGTACACACACAACCACGCACAGATACAGAGTCTAACCAGATCACAGCGGAAATAGATCCCATGGCAACAGAAATATAAACAAGGATTCCCTCAGTGGGAGTTCCGCTGGCATGCGTAATACAATTTAGGTAACTGTTTGCAGGTTGTGGTTGGCAGTTTCCATGGAGACTGACAGCCCAGTAAGGGAAACCCTTCTGAGTGAGGCGCCAACAGCTATTTACTTCTTTGTGCCTTGCACGCAAGCATTTTTTCCTCACACCCTGCGTGGGAGGCAGGAGGGCGGTCACAGGTGTGTGTTTGGTTAAGCTGGGAAAGCACCAGAGTAAACTCCTTTTCTAAAAATATTCCTAACTGCGGTGTCCCTTGTTGACTTGGATTTAGTTTCAATCTGCTGCAGTTTGAACATACATTCCACATGAGGGGACAATAGCAACAGTGTTCTTTTGCAGGGTCGAAATCTCTCTGCACACATAATGCTCCATTATATCCCCTGCCAATGCTTTGGAAAAGGGCACAGCATCTATCTTTACCCTGAAATATCACATGGCTATGCTGGTCTTTTTCGCTCAGACTCTCACAGAACATCACTGTTTGCACATACCTTTCCATGCTATACTGTAAATAGGCCCAGACAAACAGTCAACACCGCTAGGAAGCTGGAAAAGGGCATATTTGAGAAGGTTCATCACCCAGTCCTAGATTCTTCAAAAAAGATTCCTAGCAAAGCAAGCAGGCGTAATTCTAATGGCCTGATACTGTGAACAGCTTTCAATCTTTTGGTGTTACTCATCATGGACCACAGCCAGCATGGTTCTGCGGAGCAGCAAATCTCAGTCAGCTCTTCTTGAAATTAACTAGGTGATCTGATTTCACAGTTTAAGGGGATCACTTTCTTTATTATTGTTCCACAAACCTACCAAAGTGTGAGTTTCTCCTCACAACCATCCACACTGCTGAGATCATCTCTGAAGATTTTTTTTCACATAGCGCGGCTCATCATCCTATCCACCTACCACTTATGGATGAGTCTCAACTGTTTTGGAGTTCTGTGATGGCAAGAACTGAAAAGTCTCGGTAATAGCTAAGCTATCCAAACTTGGCTAGAAAAGGCACAAGAAAAGCTGTTCTCCTAGGATTTCTGCTTCTTCGTCCTTTTGATCAAGCTAGAAATACCACAACACTTCCTTTTCTGGTGGTATTTCAACACTTTTCCTTCTGATTTTGACTGACTCTTAAAATGCAGAGGAGCACAAGAAAAAATAATGAAAACATAGTGACAAGATCAATTATTTTATAGAGCATCAAAATTAGTTCAGGAAGTTTGGGTGAAGATTCAGCTGTATCATCTCCCCCCTCCTCCAAATGGGCTTGCTTAGCATTTACTCTTACTCCTCCTTCCCCATTCATGTATTATTTCATTATAAATCCATAGCTGACCAATACTTCTGAAGCCATTAGAAAAACAGGACATCTAATCATTGTTAAACTAGGATAGACACTGCTTTTCCTACAGGTGTTATTACTGAACTGACTCCCATGACAGGTATTTCATAGGTGATTAATACTGCAGATAAGTGCATAATTAACTAAGTGCTCTGTGCAGGCGTCTAACTGAAGCCAGTGGAAAAGGTAATGGGTACAATTTAGTCATATTAGCTTGTCAAGGGAAAAAGGCTCTATTAAAAATGGTGTTCTGCATGAGTCCCAGCTGTAAACTGCACGGCTAATTGTTCATATTATGCAACAAGTTTCATGAACATGATGAAACCAAATGGGCGCTTCTGTGTCAATTCATTTTTTTTAACTCATCATCAAAAGATGAGTAAGTTTTAATAATCTCTGAAGTAGCGAAACAAAAAAGACAGTGTCTACTGCCTGTTTGCTAAGATCTACCTGACAAATAGCAAAGGACATTTCCATGTCATTCAGATGGCCAATTTATAGCCAGTCCAATGCACTGGAACAAGAAGAGTTCCATCTACATTTAGAGTAGAAATCTGTGCGTTCCCTTTTTCAAACATTGATTCTTGGTGCTACTACAGGTCATAGGGCAAGATCCGGCGCTGTGCCTCTAAGCAACCTGGAGGGAGTGGGTGCTACCTTGAGTATAAGCCACCTTTGCACCTTCCCAATCCGGGGCTGCTCCAGAGACTATAGGGGACTATGGCATAATTTAGGCAGCCCGGGGGCCTATGCTATGGCAGTCTCCCTTGGGCTGCCCTGGGGCCCCCAGAACTGCCTGCAATTGCTGCCGTCCTGCTCCAACATGCCCTTCCCACCACTGACTTGCCATATATGCCAGGACCTGCGTGGGTCCTTGGAAAACAGCTTACAGATGTCATCCACAGCGCATTCACTGAGGGAATCTTTCCCTGGCTGGACACGGGGTGTGTAGGCTCAAATGTTGCTCTAGTCCTTTCACACAGTGAAAGAGGACAGGAACAGGGGTGAGGATCAGATCAGTATCTCCTACAAAGTGATGGCTCTGAAGTCCAGCAGCTGAACCTATCTAAAGGTTTTACACTACCACCCGTCATTGCAGGAACTGAGCGCCTTCCACATAGACTGGATAGCAGTAGCACTTAAATATGCATTTGAGCATATGCTTAAAGAACCTGACCCAACATCTATTAAAATAAATGCAAAAGCTTCCATTGACTCCAACGGACATTGGATCAGCTCTATGTGCTTCATAGAATCATAGAATATCAGGGTTGGAAGGGACCTCAGGAGGTCATCTAGTCCAACCCCCTGCTCAAAGCAGGACCAATCCCCAACTAAATCATCCCAGCCAGGGCTTTGTCAAGCCTGACCTTAAAAACTTCTAAGGATGGAGATTCCACCACCTCCCTAGGTAACCCATTCCAGTGCTTCACCACCCTCCTAGTGAAATAGTTTTTCCTAATATCCAACCTAGACCTCCTCCACTGCAACTTGAGACCACTGCTCCTTGTTCT
Source organism: Terrapene triunguis (assembly GCF_002925995.2). Taxonomy (NCBI): domain Eukaryota; kingdom Metazoa; phylum Chordata; order Testudines; family Emydidae; genus Terrapene; species Terrapene triunguis. The sequence continues at coordinate 2,661,609 of NW_020664445.1, read as the reverse complement.
GTCATCTGCCACCACTGAGAACAGTCGCGCTCCATCCTCTTTGGAACCCCCTTCAGGTAGTTGAAGGCTGCTATCAAATCCCTCCTCACTCTTCTCTTCTGCAGACTAAATAAGCCCAGTTCCCTCAGCCTCTCCACATAAGTCCCAGCCCCCTAATCATTTTCATTGCCCTCCGCTGGACTCTCTCCAATTTGTTCACATCCTTTCTGTAGTGGGGGTCCCAAAACTGGATGCAATACTCCAGATGTGGCTTCACTAGTGCCGAATAGAGGGGAATAATCACTTCCCTCGATCTGCTGGCAGTGCTCCTACTAATGCAGTCCAATATGCCGTTAGCCTTCTTGGCAACAAGAGCACACTGTTGACTCATATCCAGCTTCTCGTCCACTGTAATCCCCAGGTCCTTTTCTGCAGAACTGCTGCTTAGCCAGTCGGTCCCCAGCCTGTAGCGGTGCATGGGATTCTTCTGTCCTAAGTGCAGGACTCTGTTGAACCTCATCAGATTTCTTTGACCCAATCCTCCAATTTGTCTAGGTCACTCTGGACCCTAACCCTACCTACCAGCATATCTACCTCTTCCCCCAGCTCAGTGTCTTCCGCAAACTTGCTGAGGGTTAATGAAGATGTTGAGCAAAACCGGCCCCAGGCCCCTGGGACACTCCGTTTGATACCAGCTGCCAATTAGACATCGAGCCTTTGATCACTACCCATTCAGCCCGACGATCTAGCCAGTTTTTTATTCACCTTATAGTCCATTCATCCAGCCCATACTTCTTTAACTTGCTGGCAAGAATACTGTGGGAGACTGTGTCAAAAGCTTTGCTAAAGTCAAAATATATCATGTCCACCACTTTCCCCATATCCACAGAGCCAGTTATCTCATCAGAGGAGGCAATCAGGTTGGTCAGGCATGCCTTGCCCTTGGTGAATCAATGTTGATTGGTTCTGATCACCTTCCTCTCCTCCAAGTGTTTCAAAATGGATTCCTTGAGGACCTGCTCCATGATTTTTACGGGAACTGAAGTGAGGCTGTAGTTCCCCAGATTCTCTTTCTTCCCTTTTTAAAATATGGGCAGTATATTTGTCTTTTTCCAATCATCTGTGACCTCCCACGATCGCCACGAGTTTCCAAAGATATTCGCCAATGTCTCTGCAATCACATCAACCAATTCCCTCAGCACCCTCGGATGCATTAGATCTGGACCCATGGAGTTGTGCATGTCCAGCTTTTCTTAACCTGTTCTTTCACTACTGAAATAGGTATGAACTTAAGCACATGCTTAAGTGTTTTTCTGAATTGCAGCCCTGATTCATAGCCTGTTGCATGGGAATCTTTTCACTGTGATGAGTGGGTTTTAGATCAGGCCCGAAACTCTGAATTTTTTGGCTTTTGTGGGATTAAATTTTTAATTTCACGCATATACAATTTAGTGACTTTCTTTCCTTTATGGTGCTGTTCTATTTAAGTCTTTAGAATCTGGGTCTTAAAACTCCCAAACAGTTATTTATCCAAAAGCTTTCTAAGGTTCTAGTTGACCAGAAGGTTAAACTGTAATTGGGCTTTTTCCATTCAGCCCTATAAGGCAGTGTTTCCCAAACTTGGGACGCTGCTTGTGTAGGGAAAGCCCCTGGCGGGTCGGGCTGGTTTGTTTACCTGCCCCGTCCGCACGTCTGGCCGATCGCAGCTCCCACTGGCCGCGGTTCGCTGATCCAGGCCAATGGGAGCTGCTGGAAATGGCACCGCCCTTCCCGCAGCCCCCATTGGCCTGGAGTGGCGAACCGCAGCCAGTGGGAGCCGCGATCGATCGGACCTGCGGACGCGGCAGGTACACAAACTGGCCCAGTCCGCTAGAGGCTTTCCCTGAACAAGCGGCGTCCCAAGTTTGGGAAACACTGCTATAAGGAAACAAAAGGAGATTTTTTATACAAATACCTTGGTGTCTTTTCAGTTTTTTAAAAGTGTACTGTCATCACACATTTTTGTAATTGTAAAATATACGTGCATCTATTTGTGTCTAGGGTATATTTAAAAATCTGGATAATTACAGCAATCTTTCAAATATATATTTGAGAATTTTTTAAATCCATGTATTATTGACCCAATGGACCAAGCCGAAATACAGACGTGAGAGCTTCTCATCATGTGAATTTGCCTATGGCAGACTGGGCGGTATAATAGAAACAGATGCATGAGCAGGCTTCCTCTACTTGCTTTGCCAGATTGTTAGCCTATATAGATAGTACTAGGCCTATCTGTGTACAGGCCAAGTACGTCGGGAAGAAGGATGCCAGATGTCTATTATTATTTGCAACATAAAGTGATTTTGTGATGTAGCCCCACTGGGAACTAAGGATGATGAACTCAGTTTACTTAGTATTCTCTAGAGGCACAACCCTAGTATTCTGTGGGCCCTGTGTGTATGAGAATACTAAAGAAGCAGAGCTCTAAGAAGATCCCCTCAGGAGAAGAGACAGCTCAGCATGTGCATGAGAAGCAACAGCCGGTTTGTTTCAAACTGGGGTAGTGTGGGGATGTATAGCTCCCCAATTGTTAGCCATGGTTACGGCACACTGTTTCCATTGGCAGCGAGGCAGGAGCTGTTTACACCCCCACGTCTGTGTTTGGGAAAACCTTTTGGCTGATTTAATTGTTTCCTCGCAGCTGGCATTCACGCGCTCAAGAGATGGGTTTGTTATCTCATGTTGTTTACGCCTCTTCTATGCACAAGATTTTAACCAGTTAAAAGCATTGTAAGCAGGAAAGTGTAAAAAATAAAAGCCCCAGGAAAAGTTCCTGGGAGGTAGAGGGGCTTTTCGGCTACCACAAACCTGGTGTTCTGTTTCCTTTCATCTGTCGTCGCCACAGGGTAGGCAGCTTTTTCCAGAGAATATCGCTCTCTCTTGCAGGAGAGTGTGTGTGTATGTTCGTGTTAAGACATTTGGACACTCAATTCCAAGCTTGTTTGGGTGCCTTAACTGTGCATTTTCATACCTCAGCATATTTTGATTTTTATTACATTTAACCACAGCTCTGAAATTCCTGGGTTTGTAACGGTTGTTTTAGGGTTAATGATAATATTCTTGCTCTATTTTATACTCTTACATTACTAATATGTACCTCTCAACATTAATTCTAGTTTAACTTACTTTTTGGTACACGAATACATAGGTGTATTCATGTGTGATTGATATATATCATTCCTTCATTTTCTGAAATATGCCTAAAGGAAGGTTATGGGGATCAGGTTGTTCCATGCAATGGAGGTCAGGTTGTTCCAGAAATGTATTATTAAATTATAATATTCAAAGTCCTTGGAAGCAGTAATAAGGAAACAGTTGCATTCCCAATGTTCTGACTCACTTATTTATGCTGATGCATTCTATGTCTCAATTGATTGTTTTAGACAGTGAATGTATGAGAAATCTAGCTAAAGGGCACACCATAAAGATTCCTGCTGAGGACTGTACCAAGCACTGAAGCATCTGTGCTATACCACATTAAAGAAATACCACCTTGAAAAAATTATTTTAAGCCAATGTGGGCTGATTGAAGCCCATCTTGGCTACTTTCACAGCTACTTTTCTCTATAACAGCCTGGATAGCTGATATTAAAGCAAGTGATGGCCAAGATCCCTCTGAATTTCTGAAAATGTTATGCTGAATTGTATATACATTATATACCATAGACTGATTATCATTTATTGTTACTATCACAGAAGCACTGACAAGCCCAACCCACATCAGGGGCCCATTGTGTAAGGCCCTGTACAACTGGACAACTTCCAGTCCAAATGGACAATGGGTGGGAAGGGAAACAGTGGCACAAAGAGGTGAAGTGACTTACCTAAGGCAAAGCCTGAAATAGGACTCCCAAGCCAGTGCCCTGTCCACTAGGTCAAAAACAGAGCCTTCCTAACAAGCTTAATCCAACCGTATCTCCAAGATTTAAAACCAGCTACTTCCTTACATAAGCATAATCTTAAAAATCTCCAATGTGAACTGACAAAACTACTTTTCCAGCTCTTAATTCTGGCATGTACAGAACACAACCAGTCACTCTTCACTAGGGGTGAGATACTGGGGTGAGGGCAGACACTGGAGAGTTATAATCCAACTCCTGATCTAGAGAAATGACATGGAACTGCAGCCCACATGTTCCTATGGCCACCACTCCTTCCATTGGGCTGGAATAGCCACCACAGCCCTGAGGATGATTTGCACACGGTGCCAGCGTCACTGGATCCACATAACAACAGATGACACAGTCCCTCCTCTGACCCATTCCTGGCCTGTCCCCAATGCTTACCTGAATCTCCAGAGCAGCTGCTTTGCAGCAACCCTGTGGATGCAGGAAGCTCCCCCCTTCTCCCTAGGTGCTGCTCGTCAGCAGCAGCTTTATGTTTGCCAAGGTTCTCATAGGCGTTCTGCTGACAGAGGCTACTGAGGGCGTGCTCTGAATCTGAGCATCCTTTGGCCATTTTACTCAGGCTCTCCCCCAGGCCAGAAACACCCACTCTTGTGACTCTGCTCGATAACCCCTACAGACCTTCCGAATGGCGAGAAGGTGGCAGGTGTCTTGTGCCACCACAGCCTCTCCTGACTGACGTCCCACCTCCATGGTTTTATCACCCTGGTGAATTTGCCTCCTCATCGCTCTCCACTCAAAGTCCATGATTCTAATCAACAGAAACAAAGTCCTCGTGGTGTTCCTCATTCACACATATAGATCAAAGAATCTGAAAGCTGGCTGTATAGTACCATCCATATTACAGGGTATTTCTAAAATCCTATCAGTGCTGAAAGCATCACATAGAACAACCATTCCTTGTATTACCCATTGAGGTACATTGGTCCCCAGTACCAATGCCCCTTGCACAATTCCCCACACATAGGCACCTTCATGGAACAAGACAAATTCCCAGGGCAAATCTCTAGGGCAAATTTGGCAACTTCACTCGAAATTTTCCCCTTTTGCCCATCATGAAACATTTCTTTGTTCCCATCCATTTTTTTTTGTCCTCAGAAGCCACTGGTATCAGCCACTGTCAGTTGCAGGATGAGATGAACCACTCGTCTACTCCATTGGATATGGGAATTCCTAGGATGGCTTCTGGTAGGTGAGAGACACGCTGTGTGGAGACACGTTTGTTTGCAGAAAGGCTGATTCACTGCTGCTAAAACCAACAAGAAGTTGCTTCTTCAAGAAAGGATGAATCAAGCGTGGAAAGGGGCACAGCCTTGCCCAGAGGGCAGGTAATGGAATAGATAAACATACATCTCTCATACCGGTGGCTATTTCCACAGTACTTATAGTATTCCTATATCTGACAGTCTCCAAATCTCTACAGGCATGTCTGATGAATTCCTACTCCCAAGTTACAAAGGTGTGGTGTGACTCTGAACTGTGCTTGAACCAGACCTAAGATGACAACTAATGCTTGGGGTGAATCATTTGGCATTTCAAGTCTTAAGAATGTTCCCTTTCCCTGTCATCTCAGCAAGTGGGGAGGATGTTTAATCAAACATGCAGGGGAAAGACAGCTCCTGAACTCCCGAGAGGAGTGGGTAAGGAGTAGTATGCTTAGTTCTGTGGGGCTTTCCCCATTCCCAGAATACACATGGAGATCATGTCTGATCTGGGGGGGAGGGAAGGGGGGAGGAGAGGAGACAACTTCCTCCTTCTCCTTCCTGCTATTGGCTGGGCTGCGGGGGTGAGGGAAGAAAGGAAGAGTTAATTGTCTCTCACACCCACCTCCTGTGTGAAAAGTCCTCAGGGCATGTGGTTGCTGCCCTGAGCTCCCTAACCTATAAAGTAGGTATAGTTTGAGCTGGATTTCCAAGATACTGTGGGGCTAACTGAGCTCTAGTTTTTGGGATCAGGAAGGAATTTTTCCCTTGGCACACAACTGACAAAGTGTCCGGTGGTTTTTTTTGCCTTCTTCAAGGCATCTGGGAGATGTTAAACAGCTTTAGGTTAATAAGCAGAAAGGAGAGGATTTTAAAGTTGTATGTTTATACGTGAATTAATCATTTTGTTGCCGATCCGAGTGCAGGTGAAAAGCACAAAGGAGCTGTCTTCCAGAAGTAAACATGAGACCTGGGAGATATCTGTTGGACTCTGTTACTCTGGAGGAAGAAGGGGAGATCTTAAGTCTTCATAGGCTGAGCTACCCTACATGTGTCCTCTCATTTCCCCTCACTGGGGAGTGCAAGAGGAATTGGACGTGGGCTGAATCCTAGGAGTTCGGATGAAGGAGGCCAACACTGAATATTAATTATTTAGTACGGAGGCCATTTAACAGAACAATGGACCCAAATAAATACCTGGTATTTGCAGGTGCGGCACCTTAGTTCTCCTAAAAGAAAATTAAAAGTTATAAAATTGCTTTTTAAAAGCCATCCCTGTGTCTGTATTTCATTCTCATGATCAGCCTCTCATACTATTTTATTGGGGGGTGCAGAACTAGTCAGAATTTGCTAATCTGTCATTTAAACCTCTCTCTTTTTTTAAAGGGTGATTCAACTACAAAAAATAGCAGAGAAAAACATGTGTTCTGTTTTAGACAGAGAAAGATTCCCATCACCACCAATCCCACCCACAAGCAAAGCCAATCAGATCATTTCCCACATCTTTATGGAAACCAGAAAAAATATTGTACAAAATTTTTCACAAATTTCCCCCCCATTAATTTACCAGATTACTGAAAAGCTAGGTTAAGTGCTGGTGGCTTCCCAATGTATGGTATATAGGATACACTGTAATATGCTAAGCCAGATCCTCAGCTGGTGTAAATTAGCATAGTTCCATTGACCTCAGTGCAGCCACATCAATTTACGCCCGCTGAGGAACTTGCCCATATTTGTTTTTTATTTGCATGCTGATCTCTTCCATCTCTGCTTCTTTCCCCCAGCCAGTCTCTCTCTGGTTAGTTCTCAAGCTGCCCCTTTTCTTCAATTTTCATTGGATTTTTTTCTCCCTGACTGCTTTTTTCCTACCTCTCCCATGTCCTCCCACCATCTTTCCTAGTAGAATGCAACCAAAATACAATTTACATTCGAGTCAAATGCAGTGGGAACATATGAAAATTACAAGTGAAAAAGTCTACAGAGTTCAAACAAAGCCTTGTCCATATTTAATACAAGAATTTATATTATGTAGTTTATCTTGGAAGTAAGAGAAAACTTACTATGTTCACATGTTTTATCTTAGCTGAGTTGATAAAGAACAGGATTTTTCTTACATTTTACCAAGAGTCTCATTAAAAAGGTTTATTTTTCTGCCATGGCTGTAAAATAATACCACAAGAATAAAGTCCATGACTGACCATTCATTCACCCAGTGAAATACCAAGCCCCCTTTTAAGTATCTCAAACTTAGCACTTAATAACTGAGGCAACCCAAAATCATTAGTCACTTTTGAAAATGTGGGTCCATGTTCTTGATATTGTCAGGAAAATAACCCAGATTCCATAGCAAGTCTGAACTTACATAAATAATTATAATCAGGCTTTTTGTTTTCCCCTGATTTGGGGCAAAACTTGCATTGTCTCCAGGAGGAGTTGGCTTTTGTCCTTAGTTTGAGTCAGCGCTGTGACTTTAATTTAAAGCTGCATGGAATTGACGTCAAAATGTGTGCAGGGAACAGAGTAGTAATATTCTGAGTGTGATTGCAAGCAACCTCAAAGAACACATATTTGGAATGATCATAAAACACATAAAAATAAGTGTTGTGTGACAATGGTGAAAAACCACAGAAATCACACTTCCTTCTAGCCATGAACAAGGAAAAACAGTAATATCCCTAAAGCTCTTCTTCCTCTGTCTTTGCTTCACAAGCAGACATTCTTCCTACAACATTCCTCAGCCTCTCTCTCTCCTACTACAAGCTTAAAGGACTAGTACTCATATTCTCAGACTCATATACTATTATCTTCTCTAACGAGATAAAGGAGATATTTAAACTATCCAACTTCTGAATAAAAGGTTAGTTCATGACCTTCCCAGAACTAAAAAACAATATTAAGTGAGCATGATAAAATAGGACTCCTCTGCATCCAAACATGCCTTAAATAGCTAATAACCTTATTATCATTAAAAGTTCCAAATCTCTATTTCCCACAAATGAATCAGGCCACCTCCTGATTCTTATGAGAAAAGAAAAATAACTTGGGTTGAAGCATAATAAATTACAAATCTCTCCATGTTAAGAAAGTCTCAGGATGACAAATGTAAAATGTGAACTCACCTGAATCCATCCTTCAATGCTGGTTTAATAATCATACTAAATAAAGGAACTTCAGTGTTTTAAAATTAAATGTTTGTTTTTTAATATTCAGCACTGAATGTTTTCCTAATGCTTGTTTATCCAATGTTACAAGTGGGAGACATTTTTCAGCCTGTTACAGTTGGCCCTTGTAGTCTGAGACCCAAAAACATAATTCAGCAGAGAGGGGCAAAGGAAGCAATGTCCAGATGCAGATCATATTGATCTTGGGGTTTAGGATTGAGGCAAGTTAAGGTGAAGGTTTGAGTTCAGATTTGATAATATTGAAATCTCATATGTTGTTCCTGTGAGATTTTAGCCCCAAGTGGTAAGAATCTCCTGAGTTCAGATGACTTCATGAGACTCAATCAGGGCCGGCTCCAGGCACCAGCGCAGAAAGCAGGTGCTTGGGGTGGCCAATGGAAAGGGGTGGCACGTCTCTCAGTTCCTCTCGGAGGGAAAAACCGGCCGCCGAATTATGAAGTGGCATGGTAGAGATGCCGCCGATCGCTTGGGGTGGCAAAAAAGCTGGAGCCAGCCCTGGACTCAATCATCTTGAACTACATGCAAACCAGAACTAAAGAATGATACCAGACCTGATATGGATCCAACCATGAACTGTAGGGGTAGGTTCAGATATGGGTGGGTTCAAATCAGTGGTTCCAATTCAGATATTTCTTGGGGGGGGCAAATTATGGTCACTCCATCCCCTGGCAGGGACTGTATTTCAGTCCCCGCTTGTTCCCCTTCCTTCCCTAGGGTCCCCAAGTCTCCCTCAGCCAGGGAGTTTCCCCTCTCTCTTACCCACAAGGTGCATGAGCTGGTGTTTCCAGGAGTCAAGTTCTCGGCAGACTCCCCTGCACTCCACTGTACAGGAACAGCGTCCCCATGCATCAGGTCACAATGCCATTTGACTCTGCTGCCCCTCTGTCTGTATGGAGGAACAGCCTGGTCAAATGTTAGTAGTGTGACTGGAGTGTATCTAGTTAAAAAAAGAACTAGATAAATTCCTGGAGGATAGGTCCATCAATGGCTATTAGCTATTAGCCAGGGAATAGGCGACAGGGGACAGATCACTTGATGATTCCCTGTTCTGTTCATTCCCTCAGGGGCACCTGGCTTTGGCCACTGTCGGAAGACAGGATACTGGGCTAGATAGACCTTTGATCTGACCCAGTGTGGCCGTTCTTATGTTCTTATGTTCCATGGCCTATGGAACTTCGAGAAAATGCAAAAACCTTGGGGAGGGACATTCCCCCTCTGTCCTATTTCCCTACTGGAAACATTAAGTACAACATCCCAGGAGTGTGTTTTACCCAGTACTCATGTATTTCATCATGTTCACTGTAATCAAGATGGTTTAATTGATGCCTTATGACTCTGTTAGGCCTTGCTCATTTTTAAATTCTTATTGGGTTCAGTTTATTCTCATTCAAGTTTTAGGGAATAAATAATTGAGTTTCTGGTTGGGAACCCCATAATTTATTTGAAGAGCATTTGGCATGCATATATTTTTCATGTATTTGTTTTTTGTGTGTCTGTCTTATTTCCAGCCTACACACACGCATGCACTTGAGGTAATAGCTTTTATAACATCTACCAATGCTGTCTACAGTGTTGGGGGACCTGCCAGGAAGAAAATACCTTTCTATTATGTGACCTATTTCCTCCTCTGCAATAATCTCCCTTTAATTGCACACTGCGTTTAGCCTCTATGCAGCCTCAATGAGTCACAAGAGTAAACCTTGGCTTGAGCTTGTGCCTCCAGGGTCCATCTCAATTATCATCTGGCACCCTCTAGTCTTGCCAACTTTACAGAAACTTTTGTCTCTCAAAGCATGTCAGGCCCAGCGTGAATCATTTTATTATTTTTTTCTGACCAGTGTCAGTAACATCATCTACTTTTCCATGTAAAACCATTTTACTCTCATACCATTGAACATAACACAAGCCTTATTGTGACAGTAGGAACAGAGATGGCTATAGTTGAGGTCGCAAAGTGATTTCCCTTCTAACTCCTTTTCTTTAGTCCCTCATGATTTTTTGAAACTTTCACCTTTCAGGCTGAAATGTTCCCGGCATTGTCTTTGCCCACAGGAGTATTTTAAAAGTTTGAAAAAATTGATGTGGCGTGGAAACCCCGGCTCCCTTTGTTCCCCAATATGCAAAACAAACATAGGATGTTGTCCTCAAGATATCTAGTGGCAAAGTAGAGAGGTAGAATGATGACATTTTGCATGGAAAAAACTCTAGCAGTGGAATAATTTCAGATGTTCTGATGAAAACTGGTCTTGGTCTGGCTGTGTCATAGTTCTTTGAAAATCTCACTGTGCACATGCACATGACATTTTGCCTTACCATGTTTTTTTTGCTAAGCTCAGTAAGAACATAGCTGAGGAATACAAGACTGCTCATACAAATGTATCTGCTGTAGACCCTGATTCAGCAAAGAACTTAAACATGTGCATAAGCCGAGAATGTATTTATGTCCAATTGATTTCAATGGGATTTATGTGAATGCTTAAAGTTATGCACATGCTTAGATACTTTGCCGAATAGAGATGCTTTTAAGAACATGCTTAGATGCTTTGCCTTTACCGTGCTGTAAAAAATATAGTGACCAGTGAATAAAGGCGATCTTATTCAATCCCTACATGTATTGCAAGGTGCCCTATTTATTGCATCTTTTCATAGGGAGTACATCATATTTTCCATGTGAAGTAATGGATCCTAAGCTGTTGTTTTCTTTCCCCTCAACATCATCCTTCCCTTGACAGTAGCCAGCAAACCACAGCCCTAAACAAACGTATTGTTTTCTTACTCAAGGTCCTATAAGTACTTTATGAGAAGTTTGACGGACACTGCGTAAGTCTCCCTATGCCAAATGGGCTCACCTCCTAGGGAGACTCCTGGCAGTTACTGACCTGATGCAGCTCCCACGGACATCAACAGAAAGTATCCCATTGACTTTAATGGCAAGCAGAGCAAGGCCTAAATCAGCATGCTGAGAGGAGAATAAAGGGAGAGTGGTATTATATTGTATCATCTCAGTTATACTGTATGATTTTGCAGTTAATGAATTAGGGTGACAAGTGCATTCCTTCCCCCCTCCCCACTAAAATTACAGACTATAGCCAGCTGAAAGTAACCATACTACATGCTAAAGTAAAAAGTTCCTTTTGCTCAGTTGTTATTTTATCTCTTGTTCTGCTTGGAGGAGAATGGAAGAGCTAGATTGAGCTAGATGAGTTCTTATCAATATCGATTTCCCATTCTATTAATTAAACTAATTCTCATTCAAACTGTCCGGCATTCCTCAAAGTCTGTTGAAGGCCATAACAAGGTTCTCACTGATTTGAATAAGCATTGGATTAGGTGCTCAAAGGGCAGGCTGTAGTGTGAAGCACTCCTGAGGAATTAGCTTGACCAGGTTTTGATCTAGGCTAGCGTGATTCTCATCAGAACCAGAGCTAATGGAGGTTAGATGAGGACAGACAGTAATGAGACAAGCTGGGCTCTTTATTATATACTTCCTGTGCAGCCCTATTGACTTCATCTGGTTGCACAAGGTGCAAGCAAAGGCGTAATTTATCCCGACAGCTTTGCACTCCAAGTCAGCTTTCAGAGGATGTTTCAGAGTCTGATGTCTAGAACAGGTCACCTCTTGTGTTTCCTAATATTCTGTTGTTCCCCTCGTTCCATTTACCACTGGGGAATATAGCTCTGGGGAGAATATACAGGCATGGCTAGAAGAATCAGAAAACACAGAACACCAAAAAAGGAGAGACAAAGCAAGAAACATCAGAACTTTGAAAACAAATAAAGCAATCCAAAAATATGTTTCTATTAGTTGTATAGATTAAGAAATGTACATTTGCTAGCCTGGCATTTTTCCAGTGCAGCTTGTCAAACCAGGTTACATTTGAAACATGCCTAAAGCAAAGTATGTGAAAGATCGGCATAAAGATGTGCTGAACTATGCACAGGCTTGTTTGATTTGGGGTGATTTTCACTTTTCATCAAAGGAACCACCTGATCCTCTTTCATGGGTAATGTCTAAGTTCATTACTATTCCTCTGTTTGCTTTGGTTACTGGGGCTCATTAGAGAAAACTTCTTATTTAATTTCTTATTTCTCCATTAAGAGCCATTTCTTATAAAGATAAAATGTTCCTCTTTGTTCTCTTGACTTCTAATCCACAAATCCCTCCCTGCCTGTGCTGTGTTTATTTACACCCAAGGGAATCGGTACTGCATAACATGTCACTCCAGGTTATTTTTTCATTTCCCAAGTTTTATCTTTTCTAGGGGAAAAAAATACCCCCAGACCTAGGAAAATATAATTCCTTTCATGCACGGAAGGGGAAAGCATATATGTACAACATGACTGACTTCAGCATGTGTAGGTCGCAAAGCATACTCAACTGCCTTGCCTAAGGCGGATCAGCAGATTCAAAGAAAGGGTGGATGCATGACCTGCCAAAGCAGTCACAAGTGGGTCCCTACATTTAAGTTAATGATTGCACACTAGGCTCCTGAATAATAGAGACCTGCTTTTCCAGGTGCTGAGCATCTGCCGCTCCCCTTGACTTCTGGGCAAATGGTGGTTAATTGGCACCTCTGAAAGTCAGGCCAGTTTTATTGAGGGGCCTAAATAAGGATTTAGGAGCTTGATCCAAGTCCACTGAAGTCAACCGGGGTCCTTCCACTGACTTCATTTGGGGTTGGGTTAGCTCCAAGGTGCCTAACTTCAAACACCTAATTTTAAAATTGTAGCCATTAAGTGGAGTGATCTGTGGGAAATTCTGGCCCCAGCCACATGGATGTTGTGTACCTTTGTGGAGCAACAGCCCCTATACTTTATTCCATTCCCTCTGGTAGCATAAGTCTCTCTCTCTCTCTCTCTGTCTCTCTCTCTCTCTCTCTCTCTCTCACACACACACACACACACACACACACACACACACTGTGGGGGGTTATGCTGCTGTTTGACCCCCTTGGTCTTCAGCTTTGTCACTGCTTCCCCTACAAGGCTAGCAGAAGCCGGGAACTGGAATGCATTGCTTCTCTGAGCAGCATTCTGTGATGTTTTTGATGCAAATGTTGTTGGTTTTCGGGGGCTGGCGAGGGCAGGTTTTAGGTTTGCTCATCCCAGCTGTGAGCACAAAGAAAGGTCCCTATTATGAGAAACATATTTATAAGAAACAAAGAGAAAGCTACATGCTTATTATCACCTGAAACTCCAAGTATTTACATGCATGAGTGGGCAACTGAACTTGTGTATTTGCAGGATTGAGACCCTGTAAACCTATCCATGAAAAATGGAAAAAAAAACTACTAACACAAAACTGACTCACGGGAAAGAGACAAAACTGCCTACCCAAGCTGCTGTTCCTTCAAAATGGCTGCATGTTTCCTGCGACATGATTAAAGGGCAATGTTGTTCTCCTGGGAGTGATACCAGCTCATAGGAAAAGGCCGATTGGCAGATGCTGTAATGTCTCTCAGGAAAGTCTATCATAGATTTTAAAGCCAGAAGGCCCACCAGATCATCTATCTGACCTCCTTTATATCATAGGCCACCAACACCAACCAGCTACCTGCACACTGAACCCTACAACCAGATAGAGCCAAAATATAACCCTCAGGCAGAGAACAGGAGGGACTGAGGTGCATCAATGCTTGAGGGACCTACAGTGGCAGGGAACTGATTAAGTGAGATATAACCACAGTACTTCTTTTCCATTGTGCACTAGTAGACACAGTAGGTAGTGACTTCGGTACCTAAAGTATCCATTGGCATGCTAGATATTTTTGAGATATGTGGAATACCCACTGTTACTCTGCTATGTTATATACCCACTACCTGCTCATAATAAATGATAGGGACCTAATTCTGATCCCAGCGACATGATACCAGTATAACTCCGTTGACTTTAATGGTGCTACCTTGATTGACACAGAGAGGATCCCAGGTATTTCATAACTTCATGCAGGTAAAGATCTCAAATTAACAACGTCCCGGAAATCCAAAATTTCAGGCTATCACACAATGACTAACATTTTGTTTCACAAGCTTAAAATATTGAAAACTAGTTGGTTGCAGTTAATTTCCTTGCTTTGAAAAGATTAATAGAATGTTGGAAAAAGTCATCCAGGTCTCTCAGACTAGCTTTGTGAATTAAATATCTATTTAGGCTCAACTGCATTAATATGTTTGTGTATCATCTAGTGTTGATTCTTTTCCTTCTGAGTTCCAAACTCTTGCATCATTCTTCTTCCCTTTCATCACTCATTATTTATTGATCTCTATGCGCCAGTCTTTCCTTCCTCATTCACGCAAGCTTTACCTCTTCTAACCTCAACAACAACAAGATCTCTTGGCCTCTGTACCACTTGTCAATGACTGTAACCCAATCTCTCTTCTCCTTTTATCCTCAAAATTTTGAAGCACATTGTTCATTCACAGCTTTCAAGATTCCTCTCCCTCTTTCTCCTTCACACTCTTTCTCCTCTTTTGAATAGAACTCCATCCAACTGCTTTCTCCTTTTTCCTTCCATGTTGCTGTCATTGACCATCCACCCAAGTCCTCCCCCTCAGCCGTCCTGTCTGATTTTGACTCCTGGTTCTCTCTCTTCCTGTCCTCACAATCTTCCACATTCATTCTTGGCAACTCCAGCTTCCATGCTGAAAATCCATCTGACCCTTTAGCTGCACTTTCCCTCACCCTCACCATTCCATTCAACCTGCCACCCTAGTTCAGCTCCCCTACTCACCAAAAGGGCCACTCACTGGACTAGGTCTTCCCCAAGCTTTGCTCTCTCTGTTTCCGAGTCCCCCTTCTCCGACCATCACCTGCTCTCTTTCAGCATCACCCATCAGCTCTATCCTTCATACTCTGTCACTCAACCGTGACTTGTTCACTCTCAGTCGCTCCTCCCTGCCCTCTCTTCCTTTTCTTCCATTAACATGATTCTTGACTCTTCCTGTACGTCACTCTCCTCTACCCTTGACTCTTTGTCTTTCTCTCCTATTTCAAGGTTCATTCAGCCAAAAATCACCCCTGCCTCCCCCATCATCTGCTTCTGTCATGCTGAGGAGCATCCCTGGCAGAAATCCTGTCACTAGGTTGATTACCTCCACTATAAATTTGTTCTCCTGCTTCAGCTCTTCCATCTTTCTTGCTAAACGCCACTAATTTTCCAACTTAACTGAGTTTCATGCCTGCAATTCCAATTGCCTTTTTGCTGCCTTTGGCTCATGCCTCAAACCCTCCCTTCTTCTTGATTCCAGTTCTCTCTCCACAGAAGGACTGACCAATTTCTTCCAAGAGAAAATTGACAAGATATGACATGAACTTCCCTCTCCTATCAGCTTGCCTTCCCTTTCCCCCACAACTCTTGTCTCCTTCTCCTCTGTCACAAACACATCTTCTCTCCTCCTGTAATCCCTCCACTTGCCCTGGTAACCCCATCCCATCTCCCTCATACCCACTCTCATGTTCTCCCTTACTTTTCTCCTTAACCTATCACTCTCCCCTCTTTCCTCTCATAGTAAAAAATATGATCTAGTCTATCCCATCTTAAAAAACGCCTTTGACCCCACTTGCCTCTCCAACTACCACACCTTCTTCCTTTTCATCAAAGCTGGAGTATTGTGTCCAGTTCTGGGCACCGCATTTCAAGAAAGATGTGGAGAAATTGGAAAGGGTCCAGAGAAGAGCAACAAGAATGATTAAAGGTCTTGAGAACATGACCTATGAAGGAAGGCTGAAAGAATTGGGTTTGTTTAGTTTGGAAAAGAGAAGACTGAGAGGGGACATGATAGCAGTTTTCAGGTATCTAAAAGGGTGTCATAAGGAGGAGGGAGAAAACTTGTTCACCTTAGCCTCTGAGGATAGAACAAGAAGCAATGGGCTTAAACTGCAGCAAGGGAGGTCTAGGTTGGACATTAGGAAAAAGTTCCTAACTGTCAGGGTGGTTAAACACTGGAATAAATTGCCTAGGGAGGTTGTGGAATCTCCATCTCTGGAGATATTTAAGAGTAGGTTAGATAAATGTCTATCAGGGATGGTCTAGACAGTATTTGGTCCTGCCATGCGGGCAGGGGACTGGACTCGATGACCTCTCGAGGTCCCTTCCAGTCCTAGAATCTATGAATCTATGAATCTATGAATCTCTAAGCTAACTGAATGTACTCTCTACAATTGCTGCCTGGAGTTCCTCTCTTCCAATTTCATCCTAGATCCACTTCAGTCTGACTTCTGTTCCTTGCACTCCACTATGACTGCTCTCATCACTTGTTCTGAGGTCCCAAAGGAGGTGAGAGGCATACCAATTTAAAGTTTTGGGAGGAAGATAAAAGGAGATAACATCAGGGGTGATGTCATGGTAGGAATTCACTATAGATGACCAAATCAGAGGAGGAGGTGGATGAGGCATTTCTACAGCAGATAAAATAAATATCCAAAACATAAACCTGATAGTAATGGGGGACTTTAACTACCCAGAGATCTGTTGGAAAAGTCATATGGCAAAACACAAAATCTCCAGTAAGTTCTTGGAATGTGTTGGGGACAACTTTTTGGTTCATAAAGTGGAGGAAGTATCTAGGGGGACAGCCATCTTAGACTTGATTCTGACTAACAGGGAGGAATTGGTTTTAAATCTGAAGGTGAAAGGCAATTTGGATTGAAAGTGATCATGAAATCATGATTTCATGATTCTGAGGAAAGAAAAATGTGAAAGCATCAGTATAAGAACAATGGACTTCAAAAAGCACACTTTAAGAAACTCAGAGAACTGGTAGGTAAGGTCCCATGGGGAAAAAATTTAAGGGAAAAAGGAGTTGAGTTGAGCTGATAGACAGCAAAACATCCTGATGAGAAGTAAAGACAGGAAGAATAATAAGAGGCCAATATGGCTCCATCAGGAGCTCTTTAATGACCTGAAAATAATAAAGGAATCCTGCAAAAAGTGTAAACAGGATGAATTCCTAAGGAAAAATAGAAAACAATAGTGCTAGAATTTTGGGACAGAATCAAAAAGACTAAGGCATAAAATGAGTTACACCTAATAAGAGACATAAAAGGCAATAAGAAGAGGGTCTACAAATACATTGGGATCAAAAGAAAGATGAAGGAAAGTGTAGGTCAAATACTTAGTGGGAAAGGAGAGCTAATAACGGATGGCATCAAGAAGGCCGAGGAGTTTAATGCCTTTATTGTGTCAATCTTTATTAAAAAATATTAAGTGCAACCAGATGCTTAACACAATTAATATTAACAACAAGGGGGAAGGAACACAAGCCAGAATAGGGAAAGATCAGATTAAAGAATATTTAGCTAAATTAGATGTTTTCAAGTCATCAGGGCCTGATAAAATTTGCCCTAGCTGAGTTAGTTAAGGAACTAGCTGAAGCAATCTCAACCATTAGTGATTATCTTTGAGAACTCCTGGAGGACGGGTGAGGGCTCAGAGGACTGGAGAAGGGCAAACATAGTTTCTATCTTTAAAAAGGGGAGCAAAGAGGATCCAGGGAATTATATGCCAGTCAAACTAACTTCAATAACTAGAAAGATACTGGAACAAATTATTAAACAATTAATTTGCAAGCATCAAGAAGATAATTGGGTTATAAGGAATAGCCAGCATGGATTTGTTCAGAACAAATCAAGCCAAACCAACCTAATTCCCATCTTTGACAGGTTACTGGCTTAGTGAATGCAGGAGAAGCAGTAGATTTTCTATAGCTGGATTTTAGTAAGGCTTCTGAGACAGTCTCACATGATATGCTCATAAGCAGACTAGGGAAATGTAGTCTAGAAGAAATTACCAAGAGGTGGGTGTACAACTGGTTGAAAAAACATATTCAAAGAGTACTTATTAATGATTTGCTATCAAACTGGGAGGAGGCAACTAATGCAGTCCTGCAGCGGTCTGGTACTATTCAACATTTTCATTAACAAAGTGGATAATGGAGTGGAAAATATGCTTATAAAATTTGCAGATGAAGCTGGGAAGTGTTGCAAGCTCTTTGGAGGACAGGATAAAAATTCAAAGTGACCTGGACAAATTGGAGAATTAGAGAGACAAGGTGGGTGAGGTAATATCTTTTATTAGACCAACTTCTGTTGGTGAGAGAGACAAGCTTTTGAGCTTACACAGAGCTCTTCATGTCTGAAAGCTTGTCTCTCTCACCAATGGAAGTTGGTCTAATAAAAGATATTACCTCACCCACCATGTCTCTCTAATATCCTGGGACCAACATGGCTGCAACAACACTGCATACAGATTGAAGAACTGTCATGAAGTCCATAAGATGAAATTCAATAAATACAAGCACAAAAGACTATACTTTGGAAGGAAAAATCAATAATAACTACACAATGCGGAAAAACTGTCTAGGTGGTAGTACTGCTGAAAAGGATTTGGGGGTTATAGTGGACCACAAACTGAATATGAATTGTCAATGTGCTACAGCTACAAAAAAGGCTAATATGATTCTGGGGTATATTAACAGGATTGTTGTATGTAATATATGCAGGTAATTGTCCTGCTCTATGCAGCACTGGTGAGGCTTTAGATGAAGTATTGTGTTCAGTTTGGGGCATCATACGTTAGGAAAGATGTGCATAAATTGGAGACAGTCCAGAGGAAAGCAACAAAAATGATAAAGGTTTAGAAAACCTGTCCTCTAAGGCATGTTTGGTCTTGAGAAAGGAAGACTGAGGGAGCACCTGATAACAGTCTTCAAATATGTTAAGGGCTGTTATAAAGGGATCAATTGTTCTGCATGTCCACTGAAGGCAGTACAAGAAATAATCAGCTTTATCTGCAGGAAAGGAAATTAAGGTTAGATATTACAAAAAGCTTTCTAACTATCAGGATGGTTAAACTCTGGAATAGGCTCATTGGAGGTTTTTAAGAACAGGTTGGACAAAAAACACCTGTCTGGGTTTGTCCTTCCTCAACATATAAGGCTGGACTAGATGACATCTCAAGGTCCCTTCCACCCTCACATTTCTTCCTAACTGCTCTTGCTATTCTTCTGGGTTGTCTTCTCTCTGTCATCATTCGATCACAAAGATTCACTTCTCAATCTTTTTCTTTTTTACAAAACTTGGTAAATACAAGGTTAGCTATTTGGTACAATGTCTGTGTATTTCATAATGTATTTTGTTTTGACTGTAAAAAACCAAAGCTGGGATTTAGTCACTCTGCTCAACACTGGGTAGTTATTTAGTAGAGTGTCCATGCATTTGAAAATCACAGCCTGGAGTCCTGGTTCAACTTTAGAGCTGGTTGAAAAAAAAAATTAAAACTTTTTATATCGTAAAAAATAGCTTTTTGACAAAACTATTTTAAGTATGAAAAAGTTTCATTTTCACTGCATTGTTTTTTTATATGAAAACCTAAAACATTTTTGAGGAAAACATTAAACAAAACCAAAAATGTTTATTTTCATCTACATTTTTTTCAGAAAAAAATAATCATTTCCTGACCAGCTCAATTTATCATTGCTAGTCAGTTTTATGCTGGTATAAATCCATTGATGTCAATGCAGTTGTAATCAGTGAAGTTTCACAAACTTAAAGCTGGAGTATTGTAGTGGTGAATCAGACCATTTGGCTTATGCACAGATAGGGTTATTTTCTTTGAGAATGGATTTACTATGCACAATCCTTCATAAATGTATAGCCTGCGGTAACATAAACTCCTTAAAAGCTTTGTTTGTCACTCATAACTTCCCTTGGACCCAAAGATACTCCCATTAAAGCACCCAGGATCAAGCCCATTAGGAGGAATAGCTCTTATTTTAACCACACACACCTAGTGTTATCTTATTTTCGTTTGTATGTTGAAAATGGTTTGATTTCTTGGGCAATGCTGAATCCTCATGACAGGAAGGCCACAGACAATAGGCATAGTAGGCCCTCCAACAGTCTCATGCATAACAATTTGGACCAATGTTATTTATGTTAAAGAAATCAGTACACAAGTGATCATAGAATCATAGAATCATAGAATATCAGGGTTGGAAGGGACCTCAGGAGGTCATCTAGTCCAACCCCCTGCTCAAAGCAGGACCAATTCCCAACTAAATCATCCCAGCCAGGGCTTTGTCAAGCAGGCCTTAAAAACCTCCAAGGAAGGAGATTCCACCACCTCCCTAGGTAACGCATTCCAGTGCTTCACCACCCTCCTAGTGAAATAGTGTTTCCTAATATCCAACCTGTACCTCCCCCACTGCAACTTGAGACCATTGCTCCTTGTTCTGTCATCTGCCACCACTGAGAACAGCCGAGCTCCATCCTCTTTGGAACCACCCTTCAGGTAGTTGAAAGCATCTATCAAATCCCCCCTCATTCTTCTCTTCTGGAGACTAAACAATCCCAGTTCCCTCAGCCTCTCCTCATAAGTCATGTGCTCCAGACCCCTAATCATTTTTGTTGCCCTCCGCTGGACTCTTTCCAATTTTTCCACATCCTTCTTGTAGTGTGGGGCTCAAAACTGGACACAGTACTCCAGATGAGGCCTCACCAATGTCGAATAAAGGGGAACGATCACGTCCCTCGATCTGCTGGCAATGCCCCTACTTATACAGCCCAAAATGCCGTTAGCCTTCTTGGCAACAAGAGCACACTGTTGACTCATATCCAGCTTCTCGTCCACTGTGACCCCTAGATCCTTTTCTGCAGAACTGCTACCTAGCCATTCAGTCCCTAGTCTGTAGCAGTTCATGGGATTCTTCCGTCCTAAGTGCAGGACTCTGCACTTGTCCTTGTTGAACCTCACCTGGTTTTTTTTGGCCCAATCCTCTAATTTGTCTAGGTCCCTCTGTATCCGATCCCTACCCTCTAGGGTATCTACCATGCCTCCCAGTTTAGTGTCATCTGCAAACTTGCTGAGAGTGCAGTCCACACCATCCTCCAGATCATTAATAAAAATATTAAACAAAACCGGCCCCAGGACCGACCCTTGGGGCACTCCGCTTGAAACCAGCTGCCAACTAGACATGGAGCCATTGATCACTACCCATTGAGCCCGACAATCTAGCCAGCTTTCTATCCACCTTACAGTCCATTCATCCAGCCCATACTTCTTTAACTTGGCGGCAAGAATACTGTGGGAGACCGTATCAAAAGCTTTGCTAAAGTCAAGGAATAACACATCCACTGCTTTCCCCTCATCCACAGAGCCAGTTATCTCATCATAGAAGGCAATTAGGTTAGTCAGGCACGACTTCCCCTTAGTGAATCCATGCTGACTGTTCCTGATCACTTTCCTCTCCTCTAAGTGTTTCATAATTGATTCCTTGAGGACCTGCTCCATGATTTTTCCAGGGACTGAGGTGAGGCTGACTGGTCTGTAATTCCCTGGATCCTCCTTCTTCCCTTTTTTAAAGATGGGCACTACATTAGCCTTTTTCCAGTTATCCGGGACCTCCCCCGATCGCCATGAGTTTTCAAAAATAAAGGCTAATGGCTCTGCAATCTCATCCGCCAACTCCTTTAGCACCCTCGGATGCAGCGCATCCGGCCCCATGGACTTATGCACATCCAGTTTTTCTAAATAGTCCCGAACCACTTCTTTCTCCACAGAGGGCTGGTCACCTTCTCCCCATACTGTGCTGCTCAGTGCAGTAGTCTGGGAGCTGACCTTGTTCGTGAAGACAGAGGCAAAAAAAATCATTGAGTACATTAGCTTTTTCCACATCCTCGGTCACTACGTTGCCTCCCTCATTCAGTAAGGGGCCCACACTTTCCTTGACTTTCTTCTTGTTGCTAACATACCTGAAGAAACCCTTCTTGTTACTCTTAACATCTCTTGCTAGCTGCAACTCCAAGTGCGATTTGGCCTTCCTGATTTCACTCCTGCATGCCTGAGCAATATTTTTATACTCTTCCCTAGTCATTTGTCCAATCTTCCACTTCTTGTAAGCTTCTTTTTTGCATTTAAGATCAGCAAGGATTTCACTGTTTAGTCCAAGCTGGTCACCTGCCATATTTACTATTCTTACTACACATCGGGATGGTTTGTTCCTGCAACCGAAATAAGGATTCTTTAAAATACAGCCAGCTCTCCTGGACCTCTTTCCCCCTCATGTTATTCTCCCAGGGGATCCTGCCCATCTGTTGCCTGAGGGAGTCAAAGTCTGCTTTTCTGAAGTCCAGGGTCTGTATTCTGCTGCTCTCCTTTCTTCCTTGTGTCAGGATCCTGAACTCGACCATCTCATGGTCACTGCCTCCCAGGTTCCCATCCACTTTTGCTTCCCCTACTAATTCTTCCCTGTTTGTGAGCAGCAGGTCAAGAAAAGCTCTGCCCCTAGTTGGTTCCTCCAGCACTTGCACCAGGAAATTGTCCCCTACACTTTCCAAAAACTTCCTGGATTGTCTGTGCACCCCTGTATTGCTCTCCCAGCAGATATCAGGATGATTTAAGTCTCCCATGAGAACCAGGGCCTGCGATCTAGCAACTTCTGCTAGTTGCCAGAAGAACGCCTCGTCCACCTCATCCCCCTGGTCTGGTGGTCTATAGCAGACTCCGACCATGACATCACCCTTGTTGCTCACACTTCTCAACTTTATCCAGAGACTCTCAGGTTTTTCTGCAGTTTCATACCGGAGCTCTGAGCAGTCATACTCCTCTCTTACATACAACGCAACTCCCCCACCTTTTCTGCCCTGCCTGTCCTTCCTGAACAGTTTATATCCAGCCATGACAGTACTCCAGTCATGTGAGTTATCCCACCAAGTCTCTGTTATTCCAGTCGCATTATAGTTCCCTGACTGTGCCAGGACTTCCAGTTCTCCCTGCTTGTTTCCCAGGCTTCTTGCATTTGTGTATAGGCACTTAAGATAACTCATTGATCGTCCCTCTTTCTCAGCATGAGACAGGAGTCCTCCCCTCTTGCGCTCTCCTGCTTGTGCTTCCTCCCAGGATCCCATTTCCCCACTTACCTCAGGGCTTTGGTCTCCTTCCCCCGGTGAACCTAGTTTAAAGCCCTCCTCACTAGGTTAGCCAGCCTGCTGGCGAAGATGCTCTTCCCTCTCTTCGTTAGGTGGAGCCCGTCTCTGCCCAACACTCCTCCTTCTTGGAACACCATCCCATGGTCGAAGAATCCAAAGCCTTCTCTCCGACACCACCTGCGTAGCCATTCGTTGACTTCCACGATTCGACGGTCTCTACCCAGGCCTTTTCCTTGCACAGGGAGGATGGACGAGAACACCACTTGCGCCTCAAACTCCTTTATCCTTCTTCCCAGAGCCACGTAGTCTGCAGTGATCCGCTCAAGGTCATTCTTGGCAGTATCATTGGTGCCCACGTGGAGAAGCAGGAAGGGGTAGCGATCCGAGGGCTTGATGAGTCTTGGCAGTCTCTCCGTCACATCGTGTATCCTAGCTCCTGGCAAGCAGCAGACCTCTCGGTTTTCCCAGTCAGGGCGGCAGATAGATGACTCAGTCCGCCTGAGGAGGGAGTCCCCGACCACCACCACCCTCCTCCTCCTCTTGGGA
The DNA here is from genome assembly GCF_002925995.2 of Terrapene triunguis. Taxonomy (NCBI): domain Eukaryota; kingdom Metazoa; phylum Chordata; order Testudines; family Emydidae; genus Terrapene; species Terrapene triunguis. Next base: position 2,637,827 of record NW_020664445.1, on the reverse strand, counting down.
GTGGTGGTTGTGGAATCCTCATCCCTAGGACAGTGCATCTCATGCCTTCCAATCGGTGGAGTCTCCTTCTGCTCCCTTCCCTCAGATGGGTCATCTAGTCCACTCGCCGCATTAGTACCTGTAGAGAGAACATGGAAACGATTGCTCACCTGTATCTCCATTGCTGGTACATGGACGCTCCTCTTTCTCCTTCTGGAGGTCACATGCTGCCAAACTTCTTCACCATCCTTCTGTCCCTGCTGTGCCTGCTCTGAATCTTCAGAACATTGTGGCCGTAGAAGCATCTCCTGACGTCTGTCCAGGAAATCTTCATTTTCCCTTATGCAACGCAGGGTCGATACTCGTTTCTCCAGACCTCGAACCTTCTCTTCCAATATGGAGACCAGCTTGCACTTTGTACAGACAAAGTCGCTTCTGTCCTGTGGAAGAAAGACCAAACATGGCACAACTTGTGCAGGTTACAACAGCTGATCGCTCACCTTCCATATCCCTGTCCTCTTAAGAGCTTCCTCGGCTGTTGCAGGAACTACTCAGAGAAACCTGCAGATGAAAGCCTCAGTGAGCTCTCTCCAGGCGAACTCCCTCTGTTAGCCTCTGCTGTTCGCCGCTCAGCTGGTTCGCTG
>NW_020664445.1:2620571-2637194 GCF_002925995.2 Terrapene triunguis | reverse complement strand
CTCCCTCTGTTAGCCTCTGCTGTTCGCCGCTCAGCTGGTTCGCTGCTTTGTGCTTAATGTTTTGGCTCTTTATCCCCCAAATAGATGTCTTGGCAGTTTCAATCTACATCATAAATATTCTAAAGACTGTGAAACCAAATTCAAGAAGGGTGGGAGACCGCCTAGATAGGAAATCCTGGAGAAAACAAATGATGTACCTTTCAGCTATAGCCACTGAGTATTTGCAGAGCCCATGTTTGCAGATCAGATGCAGATACAAATTTTGTATCCACGCAGGGCTCTAAGTATTTACACTGAGATTCAGGCTCTTTATGGATTTCACACAAAGGATGAGTTTGTGATGCCATTATGTTGAACAGTATCTTACTCCACAAGTACAGACGCTCCCCGGGTTGCACAAACCTGACTTACGGAAATCCGGACTTACGGAAAAAGTTCCGTAAGTGCCTTTTTTGTGTGTGTGTAATTGTTGCGTAAAACTCGACTTACGCAAGGCTTTCCGAAACAGAATGGGTCTATTTATAGAGTGCCAGTCAATGTATGTAAGGGTATCACAGTCTAGCCCAAAGGAATCACAACCTTGCCCTCACGATTGGTTAGGGCTCTAGTCTGGGAGATGGGAAAGCCAGGTTCAATTTTCAGCTCCTTCACAGACTTCCTGTGTGACCTTTGGCAAATCACTTAGGCTCTCTGTGTTTGTTTCCAATCTGTAAAATGGGGATAATAGCACTACCCTACCTCACAAGGGTGTTGTGGGATAAATATATTAAGGATTGTGAGGAGTTCAGGGCAGGTCTACACTACATCTGGGAGTAAGCCACCCAGACTGGGTCCACATACTTTAGTAGCAGGGCTTGTGCTAGTGCTCTAAAAATAGATGTGTAGACAATGCTTGGATGCTGCGTGGCTGGAGCTGGAGCTCTTAAGCTCCCCCTGGTCCAGGCTTCGGAGCCTGAGCCGCAGTGTCTACACAGCTATTTTTAGAGTGCTAGCGTAAACTTCACCAACGTGAGTCTGTGGACCTGGCTGAGAGACTCACTCCCCCATGCAGTGTAGACATACCCAGATACTACAGTGATGGGGACCAAATAAAAACCTGGCACAGGATTATGCTTGGAGCTGTCCAACCTTAACTTTTTAGCTAACCAAATTTCAACTAGATTTGATGATACCACCAGCAGCTTGCTGCTTGGAGAGCTGATCCAATTCAAATATGTCCCAATTCTGCCAGCTTTCCTCACAGCAAGTAGTAACGTATTCTGTACGTAGTCCTGCTGAAATCAGTAGTGCTAGCACAATGTTGGCTGCTACCCAGAGTAAAGGTAAAACTAAAAGCGTTCTGCCCTACTGGAGAAAAAACACTAACACCCATCCAAAGAAGCCAAACTGGGGACAGATGCTATTTGGAGTAGTAACAGTGAAAAATAGATGAGAATGATCCCTTGATACAGGAATCTCAGAGAGCATCATGTTATTTCCAAGGAGTACATAATTTTACATAGTTATAACCTACAATTATTTCTCTCCAAGTAAACATCTTTTACGACAGCCCTTAATGTTGGCACCCGGCCAGTCACATTTAAGAGCAAGGTGCAAGTGTTACAAAGGCTAGAACAATCATTCCTCCATGAGGGAGACTATGTTCTCTGAGGCCAGTGGATAGGCTAGGGTAGAACATTAAAGAGCAAGCAAACAAGGATAACATTATCACTCTCAAAGCCCTTTTGTGTTTGGCAAGAGGACGAGGACTCATCATGAGAACAGTGCCCAATGAGGTGCCCTCTGCAACCTAATCCGCGCAGTTCAGATTAAGAGGAACCCTTTGCAATAAGAGGCTTACGGCCCAGTGCCAAGCCTCACCTAGGATTGGATGACTCAGAGCTTCCCACACATGCATGGAAATGATGCCAATACTTTCTTCTATGATAGCCATGTCCTTGGAGCCACACAACACACCTAAATTCTTCTCTTAAATAAACGTTGCTCGGGTGCTTCCAAAAAAACAAATATTGCAGCTAAACTGCGGGGTTGGAAGGCAGGTTACCAAAGCGATCAGAGAGAGGATGGAGAAACATAGCTAACGAGGAGTTTTGACTGAAAACACATTTTTTGTTTTCTTGGCTCAGTAGGATCATTTCCCCCCCGGCACTGGGCAATGCATTCCAATATTATTTCAATATGTAACTAATATAATGTGGTTTAGGTTTCACTCTTTCTTCCTTGAATAAACACAAACTAAATTTTGACTCCACACACTGAGAAATTAAAAACAATGTTATGTTCCCATCAGAGAGGGCTGATTTGAAAGTTGCTGGTGGAAAGAAAAATGACAGAAGATCACTGAGATGACAGGAGTGCTAATGGCACCAGAACAAATGAATGTGTTCTCTTTCTCTAGCGGTAGATTTTCTGCCAGTTTATACCTTGTATAGACATTTCTAGTAGTGCAAAATTGGTATAAAGTGCTACCAAATCCCAATGGAAGTGATTTGCACATATTATGCACTTATATAGCTGACAATGCAACATGCAAAACAATCAAACTCTCATTCTTTAAACACACAGACAAGAGGAACTAGATATTTTCAGAGTTGTTAGCACGTAGAAGTTATAATCCTCTCTGTAGCTACTCCAAAATCCAATGCAGTCCTTTGCCATTACTAAGAGAACAGTATATGTACTTTTGTGGTCCCATCATTCTGTAAGCACAGAGACAGGGCAATTGAGTTGATCTAAAAGGCAGTAATATAAGTATTCATGCAATTTTAGCACTGGAGAGAACTAAGGCAAATATACTTGGCAAAAGCAGTCATGACAATACTCTGGATATCCACTCAGAAATGATGTCCCAGATGTGTTAAATTTCCACCACAAAGAAAGGGCCATATTGTGCCAGGTTTTCATATGGATGCAGCATTAAGATGGCACCTGGAGTGTTCCCTGTCTTGTGCATGCAGTGTAAAGGCTCCTGTTAAAGCTTCTGTGTTCTCTCCCCAACTGCCCCGAGGGTACCCAGCATCTTAGTCATTGGGCACGTGAATGTTTTAACAAAATAAATCATGACTGGGATTTACCAAGAATCCTAAGGGAGTTAGGTACCCAACTAGAATTGAATTTCACTGGGAACTGGGCACTGTCGTAATAATTGGGGCCTAGCAGACTTCCTGTAATTGTTAGCCTAACTTGCGAAAAGTGGGTAAAGGTTTACGAATTGTCACAATGAATTATTATATAAAATTGTATAAGAAAAGCTCTAAGAAGGAGACATTTAAATAAAGAGGTCTACTGATTCCACCCAAGGACTGTGTTAAGATCATGTCTGGTAAACAAGAGGAGTGTGGGACCAGAAATTAGGCCTAACTGGTGGATAAAATAATGAGGAGATAAGCTGTTCTGCTCACCACCCCTTTGGGAGGCCTTTAAAAAGAGACTCAGGGGAAATAAATGACTACTACCACCAGTACGACAGCCACTGCTAAGGCATTTTTCATTGTGACACCCAGACTTTGGCACAACTCACCATCATTACTGCACCAGCAACAACGCCTCCCTTGTGCATCCCTTTCTGTCCTCCAGTAGCTTGCTTCTGTCCTAACTCTCTCTGTCAGCTTTTCACCTGATCCTGAAATCAACATCACTGCACATTACCAGCATTACAAGATGAGACCGCCCATCCAGTTGTGCTCGGCCTGAAAAGAATTAATGAAGGGGAAGGACCTACCAGACCAACCAGATGACGTGTCTCACCGGGTAGAATCATAGAATCTCAGGGTTGGAAGGGACCTCAAGAGGTCATCTAGTCCAACCCCCTGCTCAAAGCAGGACCAATTCCCAACTAAATCATCCCAGCCAGGGCTTTGTCAAGCCAGGCCTTAAAAACCTCCAAGGAAGGAGACTCCACCACCTCCCTAGGTAACGCATTCCAGTGCTTCACCACCCTCCTAGTAAAATAGTGTTTCCTAATATTCAACCTCGACCTCTCCAATGCAATTTGAGACCATTGCTTCTTGTTCTGTTATCTACCACCACTGAGAAGAGCTGAGCTCCATCCTCTTTGGAACCCCCTTAGTTGAAGGCTGCTATCAAATCCGCCCTCACTCTTCTCTTCTGCAGACTAAATAACCCCAGTTCCCTCAGCCTCTCCTCGTAAATCATGTGCCCCGCCCCCCCTAATCATTTTTGTTGCCCTCCGCTGGACTCTCTCCAATTTGTCCACATCCCTTCTGTAGTGGGGGGACCAAAACTGGACGCAGTACTCCAGGTGTGGCCTCACCAGTGCCGAATAGAGGGGAATAATCACTTCCCTCGATCTCCTGGCAATGCTCCTACTAATACAGCCCAATATGCCGTTGGCCTTCTTGGCAACAAGGGCACACTGCTGACTCTTATCCAGCTACTCGTCCACGGTAATCCCCAGGTCCTTTTCTGCAGAGTTGCTGCATAGCCAGTCGGTCCCCAGCCTGTAGCGGTGCATGGGATTCTTCCTTCCTAAGTGCAGGACTCTGCACTTGACCTTGTTGAACCTCATCAGATTTCTTTTGGCCCAATCCTCTAATTTGTCTAGGTCATTCTGGACCCTATCCCTACCCTCCAGTGTATCTACCTCTCCCCGCAGTTTAGTGTTATCTGTGAGGGTGCAATTAATCCCATCATCCAGATCAGGGGTCGGCAACCTTTCAGAAGTGGTGTGCCGAGTCTTCATTTATTCACTCTAATATAAGGTTTTGCGTGCCGGTAATACATTTGAACGTTTTTAGAAGGTCTCTTTCTATAAGTCTATAATATATAATTAAACTATTGTTGTATGTAAAGTAAATAAGGTTTTTAAAATGTTTAAGAAGCTTCATTTAAAATTAAATTAAAATGCAGAGCCCCCAGGACCCGGGCAGTGTGAATGCCACTGAAAATCAGCTTGCGTGCCGCCTTTGGCACGCGTGCCATAGGTTGCCTATCCCTGATCGAGATCATTAATAAAGATGTTGAACAAAACCGGCCCCGGGACCGACCCTTGGGGCACTCTGCTTGATACCGGCTGCCAACTAGACATCGAGCCGTTGATCACTATCCGTTGAGCCCGATGATCTAGCCAGCTTTCTATCAACGTATAGTCCATTTATCCAGCCCATACTTCTTTAACTTGCTGGCAAGAATACCGTGGGAGACCGTATCAAAAGCTTTGCTAAAGTCAAGATATATCACATCCACTGCTTTCCCCATATCCACAGAGCCAGGTGTACTGGGGTCCAGAGCAACAGCTGTCATGTCTGACCTGCTACCCCAAAGCATCCATCCTTACTGACTAGCTGCCCTCTATCCTGAAAACATTGACATAAGCCATACTTCCGCCTATCTTTACTATCTTATCTCTTCTCTCCCTTCTTTATCTATCTGTTTTGTCAAAAGCAGGAAAGTGACTGTTATTCCTGACTCAAAACTGAAGAACAGAACTAATCCTTTCTTCCCCAACAATAAGGATCACTTGGCAGAATGAGAGACTCTAACCAACATTCACCCTCTCTTTAAAAAGAGACTTTGATAGGTTTTGATTGTTGCTTTTGCATAATCATTCAATTTCAGTTTCACTGCTTTTTGTCTTGTCTTGATCCTTTTCCTTTTTTTTGTTTTTCAGTCTACAAATTGGTAGCCATTGGTATGAATGTCCTCGTGTGTTTGCCATGGTACTAAGCAGGCTGAGGTCTCTGTATACCAAACCCCAAACCTTGTTTAACACTGGTTAATGTTAAATTGTGACAGGGTCATATTAAGAACTTCGACTCTCACCTCACTCCATTTGGCTTCTTAGAAAATCAAGGCACTAATTTCTTTTGAAATATTAATGTACAGCATCTGCTTTCACTTTCCTCAATACTGTATTTATCGATGCTTAAGCGCTGTAAAAATATATTTAAAAGAAAAATGAAGTGACCCTTTCCAGGATAGCCATGTTTGTACTCCTGGAGAGAGAGAGAGAGAGATATCTTTGGGTGTAGGCATTGTCCTGTTCTATACGTTTGCAATATGCCTTATACAATGGGTCCCACATCTGGTTGGCCTGTAGGTGCTATCACAATGTAATAAATACATAAAATCTCTCTCTCTCCTTTTCCTTCTCCATTGACATAATTCAGTAGTAGAGTTGCATTATACACATTTTTTAAAATGTCCTAAAGCAAACAGTGATCTCATCCTGAATGTTACCTCTCATTTCTGCTGCTTTCCAGGCTCCCTTGATTACAATACTTTGAAATTCCAGTCAGGGTTCAGTGGATTCAACATGACTCCCAAGCTCATCCTGCTGAAGAATGAGTTTAAGGGGTATGGATGGCAGTTCGTGGGATTTCCTTTGAAGCTTTGGCAATTTGTTCCCAGCAACTCAAATTGTTTCATGTTTTATCATCATGGCACTATATCTATTATTTTCAGTCCACAACTGTAAAGCTGGGTAGAGTATATATATTTGTGTCAAACAGTTCATCCACTGTGAGGTGTCTTATTCTTCATATCTAGCTCACCCTTTCATATAGTTAATAGACCTCCGCTTCAAACATCTTAGTATTTCATGGTGGCCATTTTATCAAGGTCGTTCAAGGAATAAAACATTGACTGTCATATATATTTCATCATGGCATCAATAAATCTTGACTAGTACAAGTACAAAATAAGACTGTCGATTTCCAGTTCCAAATTGCACAGATGTGTATATGTAGAGAGTCAAATAATAATTAATTGAATAATGTAGTAAATGAATTTCACAATGTTTATCAAAGAAATTACTCAACAAGGCTGAGATTCAGGAAGCATTTAATCATGGGCTTAAATTTCATTGACGTCAATATGAGATATATATTATCAACCAGGACCCATAAGATAGGCAAATGAAACATATAGGTGTAGGTGTGTGCATCTATATCTAAATCTATATAATTTGCTTATTTTATGGAGCAGGGCTGATAATTCAATGACTATAGTCACAAATTATTTATTCTGTGAATTTTGAAACATTTTTGAATCAATTATATATTAGAGTTGGTTGAAATTTTTTTGATTGAACAATTTTGCATAGAAAAATGTAGTTTTGTTGAAATTGAAACATTTTGTGGGAATAATTTTGATGAAATTTTCAATGGGAAAAAGTCAAAATGGTTTGATTAATTTTGTTTTGACTTTTATATTAGATTAGAATATTAATTTAACATTATTTACATATAATAGTTAACATGATATATATACAATATATATTATATTTATCATTTGAATATATAAAAAGTCAAAAAGAAACATTTTTTTCAATTTTAATTCAATTTTTTTGGAATTTTTTCCCTACAGGAAATTTCTAAATTTGAGTTTTTCAATTACATTTTAGATTTTTTTAAAATGTCATAATTTCCTAGTAAACAGAAATTCCCATACCTGACTAATTCTAATATAAATATAACTATTTGCCCAATTCTATTAATAGGAATGGATTTTACTTTGCAGGATGTGTTCATATAATTTAGTACTTTACCAGCAGTTGAACATTTTTCAGTAGGTCTATTTTCATGCCTGCTATAATTAATCAGGGCCAAAGTCTCTAACCAGCATCCTAACTTGATATTTAATGATCTGAAAAGAAGTGTCCAGGTTTTGTGCAGCTCACATTGACTTCAGTGGGCGCTGGGGCTGCTTAGCATCTTTGAAAATCAGCCCATTTCTATTTAGGCAGCAAATATTTAGGAGCCTAACTTTAGGCACTCATGCTTAAAAATACTGGCAAACGTCTCAGTGAGAAAGTATTCCCAATAAGCTCTTACAAGCCCAACCTCATTGATGAAACATGGGCCAGAGTGTTTCAGTCCAAAATAAAAGGAATACAGTGAGATCATTTGGCACCCCTTCTCCTATTTAAGTCATTAGAAAGCATTTGCTGAAAAGGTTTGATTAGATAAATCCATTGCATAGTGATAACATGGTTGTTGCTGATGAAAGACAGAGCTGCTGTACTGTGAGTACAAAAGGCCAGATTAGAGCTGAATTAGAGACATATTATTTGGATCCCAATCCTGATCTCAAGCACCACAAAGTTTGAGGGATGGTTTGACCTAAGGTTTGATTCGGTCCACAATGAAGGCCATTAGAAAAATTCAGATATGGCTTCAGATTTCAAACACGCTCGAGATGGGTTTTTGGTTCAACCCATGTCTAGTCTGGACATTTGTGATTTACCATCATTTCCTGATATACCCCTCTATGGTCCTGCTGAGTCCTGTTCAAAACCTTCTTAGTTAGTTTTATTCCTTTTAATATACATGTTGGCAAGTTATGTCTTGCAAATCAATCCCTCTATTTCCTCTGGCAATATGTACTATAAATATCATAGAACGTACTGAAATAGTGTGAGAACAAAGCACTTATTCCTTTCCAGCGCATGATGTGGGAAACAACCATTGCTATTAATTATATTCAATTGTATCTGAATTCAGTAGGTGCTCTACTTTACAATTTCCATAAACCCATGTGGTTGTTATCCAGTACTGAGATTAACTTTTCATTGCAAGCCTTTAGAGATGACTGCCTAGTAAATCTATGCCACAGTCGATGTAATTTTTGCTGGTGACAATGATACTTTGTCTCCCCACTGAGTTTACATCCTCTGCATTTGGCAGGTAACCCTTAAATGACAGGAAGAGCTTTGTTGTGGTCCGTGATTCATTTCACTTACCCATCTACCACTCCCTGGGTGCAGTTTTATATGATCTAGTTGTTTCACAATGAGAGCCAGTGAATCTCTGTAACAATGTGGCACTGCATGCAACGTAAAAGAAAATCTAGTGATTCAGCAGCTCTAAAATGAGGCAAAAGCAACATTCATTTACAAGTCTTCTACCGCCTGAGCCACCCTGAAACAAGTCTGACAAACTAAAATGCTTTCAGTACACACCTCTCATGTATCTTTCATTCCGAGAGGTGTCATTCCTTTTAGACCAAGAGTTACGTGCACTCCATGCAGATTTGGTGTCCACTCACTTTTATTGTTGCAAATGATTTACATCAGATATAATGAGTCCTGAAATGGAGATTTTAGAAAGAGTTATTTACACGAAAGGAATGAACACTGCAGCACTTGCAGTGGGAGCATGCTCTAGGGTAGGGGTTCTTGAACGGCCACAACAACTGGTTTTCTGCATATAAAAGCCACAGCTGACACTAGGGGGTAGCAAGCCGGGCAGTCGCCTGGGGCCCCACGCCACAGGGGCCCCTGTGAAGCTACATTGCTTAGGCTTCAGCTTCAGCCCCAGGTAGTGGGGCTCAGGGCCCTGGGCTTCAGCCCTATGTGGTGGGGCTTCCGCTTTCTGCCCTGGGCCCCAGCAAGTCGAACACTGGCCCTGCTTGGCAGACTCCCTGAAACCTGCTTGCAGCCCCCCCACCCCCGGGAACCAGCACCCCTGGTTGAGAACCACTGCTCTAGTGGATAGGGCACTGGCCTGGAAGTCAGGGAATTTGCTTCTTTTCCCAGATCTGCCACAGACCTGCTGCCTGGCCTGGGACCAGTTATTTCACCTCTCTGTGCCTCTACTTCCCCAGTCCACCCGTGTCTATTTACACTGTCAGCTCTTTGGAGCAGAGATTGTCTCTCATCCTTTCTTTATATAGTATTTCATGTAATGGGGCCCTGATCTTGGCTGGGACCCCTAGGCCTTGCTATAATATATAAAAACAATTATTTTAAGTATCCTGAATAAATATTTTTGGGTCCCTACTTATTGGTGTTTGTCCATACATTGCGTCACACATCTGGGCCCTGTCAGGTTGAGAAGTATGTGTCGAATGGGGCATCAATTAATGTATAGATGTTATAGGTAGCAACTCTGATCAAATTTGGGAACCTCTTTTTTGGGGGGGGGGGGGGGGGTGTGCACTACTGACTAGTCAATGCCTTCACTGCAAAAAAAGGTGTGTTTTTTACCTGGAATTAGTTAGCCCAGGTTAAAATCTCAGTAAAGATACAGCAATATGGATTTTAACCCTATGCTCCCCTACAAGCTTTAACTCAAGCTGCTAACCTCAGTTAAAAGCCGAGTTGGTGTGTCTTCACTGCTATTTTAAGTTGAATTAGCTAATGTGAATTAAGGTTACACTCCCCACCCCAAGTGAAGAGGTACCATAGAAAGGATTCGAACCCAGAGTTCCAATCCTCTAGGTGAGTGCTAAGCCCATTTTGCAAGAGGAGTGCCCTTGTCTTTGCAACAGACATCCTAATTTGCATGATTCTGTTACAAAACCAATAGTGAAATGAGTAAAGTATGACTCAAGAGCAATTTGAGGGGTAGGGCTTATGTTGACATTAGCACCATTACATGGATCAGGGGTCCAGATTACAGAACACTAGATGTGACTCCGTGAGCACCTTTCCTTATTGTTTTGGGTTTTTTTGTAAGTGCAGTCTGGGCTTGTGAAAGGTTCCAGGCCTGTTCACAATCACTCTACAGACCACAAATTAATTGTAAAAAGTTATTTGGCTATAAATTTTGAATGTTGAAAAATAATCTGAAAACATTGTAAGCTGTTTGTGAACAAAAGAAGATGCTAATTTCATTGAATGGTTTATTTGCTATGAGTTACTTGATCAGCATGAAGGACATTATTTGGCTTTCTGTTTGAATGTGCCAGCCACCTCGTGGGTGACCTCAGGCAAGTCACTTCACCTCTCGGCGCCTCAGTCTGCCCATCTATAAAGGGGGGGGGGGGGTAATGATACTGACTTCCTTTGTGAAGTGCTTTGAGATCTTATTGATGAAATGTACTATATAAGAACTTGGTAGTATTAATTCAATCTGTCACTCAATCAATGAAAAATTAGCTCATGATGGATATAAAGTCTAAATTCAAGCATTTCTTGTGCCATTATACGTCATAATAGTAGTGGTAGCCTTTCTGGAGAATGGCAAGGGAAAATGTGAAGCCAGTTATGTGTGATCATACACAGAACTTAAAAATCATGCTTTGGTTCAAGGTTTTCCATATTTGTTTTAAACGTGTATAGGATCTTGCAATGTACTTGGGTTTAAAAATGTAATTCAATCATCATCAATAATAATAGGACTAAAAATTGGTTTACTTTTATCTTTGTAGCACATTGCACTCCATTTAATCAGATATCCCCAAACTGCTAGAAGGCAGCCAATATTCACACACAATTTCTATTCTTTAACTCTGCACAAGTACTGAACCGTACTCATCCGAGAAATCCAAAGACAAGCAATCATTTGTAAAGCACTCTTGGGCACACTGCACAGCAGCAAGGTGTATTTGCCTGATTCTCCAGACACACCCCTTTGGATGGGTCATGTGTGTTAGTGTCACGAGATAATTATGCAGAACTTAGTACATCCTAAGAACTGAAGCTGGCTTTACTTGGTGCTTCATGCCACATTTGAACTTTTTTCCACCAGCTTCTTAATTCAAACAAATATAGTTGCCCCAGACTTAAATTCATTTAATACTATAGGCTTCAATTATTTTCCTGAATAATTTAGTCCCTACTGTATGGCTGATTTAGGAAGGTACTTACATATATGTACAATTTTAAGCGTGAGTTATCCCATTGATTTCAACAGGATTACACATTCCTATTGAGTCAGAGTTCGTATAAGCAACAAACCCCAAGGAAGCCATGTACATAGATATGGACATTTTGGGGTGGTTGTCTTACTAAAATAGCCAATTATTTCATGCCATTTTGGCCCATGTGCACTCAAACAGTTCAGTAGTTTATCTAATACAGGCCATAAATTATTCCTTATTTATTCTGATCACCTGCATTTCTATAGCTGCTGTTTATTTATTCCACTATAGAGTTGACATACATGTTTTGGAGGCACTTATAAGAATTCTAAACAGGTGTCTTCATGGATTAAATGCCAGTTTTCTTTAATCAAAGGTTATTAACTAAGCACATGTGTAAGCGGTATCAGGCCCTAACTTTACTTTCATAAGTATCCCGTAGGCTTTAGCAGGACTACTCAAATGAGTACACTTATGCACATACTTAAGCATTTGACAGGATCAGGGCCTAAAGGAAGCAGTTATTTCTTCCTATGCATAGAAGAATATTCCCAGTGGGTGTTTAGTTCCCCTCTTCAGATCACAGCTGTTACTCCTACCCATGCAGTAATTAATATGGCCACTAGATGACAGTACTGCATGATTAAAACAAGGTTCTGCTTTTAACAGATTGAATATTTCTCTGAAGGTCAACAACTTGTAAAGAAAACTTCAGAGCTTCTTGTAAATTACATCTTCCCCAAGCCACCTTTACAACAAAGAGCAGCAGGAGATTACAGTGATCAAATCAGTAATATCTGTAGTATTTTTGCATTTGTACTTAATATGTATAATTGATAACTGGATAAATTCTAATACTAATAAAACAAACATTTTTAGTTGTAAGTTGCATGTATGGAGATTTTAAAGTTAAAAGGACTATATCCTATTTTAGGCATCCTAAAGTGTTCATCACTGTAGTGCCTTGCTTGTAAGATCTCTAAAACGTTAAGAGAGACAGTAAGAGAGTACACCAAAGTACACCGGGATTGGATATTTTCAAGAGTGCTGAAATTTTCCATTGAAATTTTGAATTTCTATGGGGAAAAAGGCAAGGTTTTAATGATTTTTCCCCTCTAAAATGTCCGTATGTTTTTCAAACCAGCTCTACTCCCAAGTCACTGAAACTGGTGTGGAAGAGAGCAGGAATGGCTTGCCATGAATTAATTGAACTCTGAAAAGATCAAAATAGTGCAGCACTCATCTTTCTTATTTAGCATGATGGAAAAACTTCTTTACCCCTAACAGAAATAGTCACAGGAAGTTGTAAAATAGAAAAACATTCTAATAATTAGAACACATTTTCACTGCAATTCTAGTAACCCAGTCCTGTCTGAATACCGTATTTTGTTTGGTAGAAGATGCCTCCAAATTGCTTTAAGACAAGAACTACACTGACGTCTGTAAAGAGGGGAATGAAACTCCTAGAGGATAGAAATGACAAGCCTGGACCAGTGCATGACAGCAGGCTGGAATCACTCTGTTTTCTGCTTGTAAGCGTGCTGGAGACTGTGTGTGTTTCTTCCATCCGTAGAATGTCAGAGACACGTAAATCTCACTACAGGCATTGTACGTGGCTTTTGCGACTTCTGTCCCACTTTTATTGGGGAGGGGGAAGAGAGTTTACAAAGTTATTCAAACATTGGGGGACACAGAATCCTCCTATTAGGACAGTGCACTGCCAGCAAAGCCACTCCACAGCCTCTGCACCCCTTTGCTCCCCAAATTACACACAGAGAGAGTTTGTCATGTGGGTACATGTAGTCACTGGTGCAGTGGATGTGATCCCATGTTACCCCTTTTCTCCAGGCACCCACTCTGGCCCTAATTCAACATCTATTGGAGTGAATGGACAGAACATACTTCACTGAGCACTGAATTAGGACCTCTGAGAGCTTGCTGCAGAGATTACCTTGAAACCATGCTTCAGGGAGTTGAGGGAGGTATGGGAGCTCCCCCCAAGACTTTCCATACAAGATCCATGCCTACTATATTGGAGTCACACTGGCTTCCATGGGTTCTGTACATTCTGTAACCCTTATTTGGACCAGATGATTTGGGCCTCTGTTTTTCACAATACAGATCAAATATATAACTGCCCTCAACCTAATCGCTCCCAAAGGCTAAAGTATCATTGCAAATCCAGCAGGTTTCCTCATGCAGAACTGCCTTTGAAATCAAAGGGAGTTCAGCGCATGGCTCAACCACGGGATTGGATCTTTAAACGGCCCGTTTAATTTTGACGGGCGTGGCACTCAAAACACTTCTGTCTCCTAAAGCAGAGTAAAAAAAAAAAATAGTCCTTTTTTTCTGATCCCCTTCCAAGAAAAAGATACATCACAAAACAATAAAAAAACAAGAGAAGCAAGATCATCCACCTGTCCGTAACAAACACTGAGATTAAAAGCACAGTGAAGCACTATTGTTTTTGGTTTGATTGATTCATGTTCTGCTCCTTATATTGCATTTGACCTAGCAGATGACAGCTCATCTTGCCACAACCGAGGTAGTGTCCTTTCTCAGATTAATAAAGGGGGGAAATTAATTGCAAGGAGCTTGCAGCACTATTCAGCAGGCAACATCTGATTCTCTGAGGATCCAAAGTGATAGTCTCACTGACAATGTTTACTCTGGAAATGATCCAATGCAAAGGAACAGTCAGCACAAAAGAAGGCAATGCACAGTGCTTTCAGATACATCGCAGAGCATGGTTAAGATCTAATTGAGAAAAATGCATTGCTTTGCAATGGCTTATATGAAGAGATATATGGATGTTGGCGAGGGAGGAGGAGGGGGCGTATTTTGTTATTAAGTTTGGGCTAGGGGGAATAGGCTGAAGCGATCCAATTGGTTTAGAGGACCCATAACAATAGCTACAATAGCAGGGGGCTATCTGTTGTCTAATGCATGCGATGATGTGATAATCACAGGGCGCAAGGATTTATGCACTGCATAGTAAGTAAAGTGTCATCTTAATCACGTTCATACAATCACACTCTCCTTTGACTGCTTGCCCATTTCTGAAGGATTTAGGGCCATCTTTTCTTCCTACAATGTTAGTTCATCTACTGGCTCTGTGCATCTCTAACACATTCTGCACTGGATAGAAATAAGAGGCGAAAGACTTATCAGAACATCTGGTTCATCTCTGCAGATTATCCCAGTCCATTGATGGCAATGGAAGTACCATCCACAGAATAAGGCTCTGAGCCTCAGGTTTGGCAGAACTGTCATTGAGGCAGGTCCACAGCTGGAGGAGAGAGGGGGCCAAAGTGGCTTTAAATCACATTTGAGCTCCTCAGTCCCTGGGTCTGCTTTAGCCCCTGGTGCAATTTAGAGTGGACTCAGAGTTACTCTAATTTGTGTTGGCCTCCAAGGGGCTGTCAATGACAGAGAACAATAGAGTACAGCCGGGGTCGGCAGCCTTTCAGAAGTGCTGTGCCGAGTCTTCATTTCTTCACTCTGATTTAAGGTTTTGTGTGCCAGTAATACATTTTAACGTTTTTAGAAGGTCTTTTTCTATGTCTATAATATAGAACTAAACTATTGTTGTATGTAAAGTAAATAAGGGTTTTAAAATGTTTAAGAAGCTTCATTAAAATTAAATTAAAATGCAGAGCCCTGCCTACCCCTGGAGTACAGTAACACTCCCACCTTGCCAGCCTCTGGCCACAACTCTGGCATTCCCTCTGTGCTGGGGGGCTCCAGAGGGGTGACTATGTTGCTTCCTTCCCTAGTAGGGCAATAGCCAGCTGTTTGATTAGAGACACAAGAGACCTATTGAGGGTGAGGTTCTGGTTCCAAGTGGACAATATGAGATAGAGATTCATGCTGCAGGTAAAAGAACCACAGTGCAGACAGGAGAGGGGGATCTATCACTTTCAGGAGGTTAGTCATTCACCAAGTGCCTAGTTATTCATTCATTAACACATTGATATGCCAACCTCTATTACAATTAGAGATTTATGGAAACCAGAATTTCCTTCCTGTAGAAAATTTAACATTAAAAAAAAAAAAAGTTTCCCCCCAGAATCTTTTGATTCTATCGAATCATCATTTTCCAACAGAAAACTGACCAGAAAATTTTTGACCGGCTCTAGTTACAATCTTAAAATCCTCCTGAGATAGAATATAGTTAACGGGATTCATTCACTTTAGAAAACAAAAGTCCGTCAGTGGGCAATACCAGTGCCTCGCACAAAGGAATCCTGAGTAGAGCGAGGCAGGAAATAGTTTTCATGTCTTGAGAGAATTTTTGAGACTTCAAAAGAAATCTCATGACCCAAATTGTGTCAAAAAGTCAAACTCTCAAAAATCTTTGCAAAACAAAACAAAACAAACAACCAAACAAAACAAAAAAGTGTCAGGTCAGTCAAAATCTTTCAATTTTGTAAGTTTGAAATATTTTTTCTAGATTTCAAGCTTTAATTTTTAATTATTTACTTACTATAAGTTAACTTCAGTTTCTAAACAAAAGTCATTTTTACCCAGAATTGACAATTCTGAAACTTTTTTCCAAAATTTTTGGGAAATGGGAAATTTGCCAAACTAGTTTCAATGAATCAGCATTTTCCAACAAACACTTTGCCGAAATGTTCCAGTCCTGGTCCAATAAATAATTATTCATGGAGGTGAAGGTGTTTTGTGTGTTAAATGGAGGAGAAAGAGCTGAAAACAATCAAAAGTACTGGGTTTTTTCATAGAATGCAATGACTCCGTTGGCCAACGAAGATAATTCCTGAACAATTTGCTTAAATCAATATCTTTGTCAATGTAAACTAACATCCCCAGTTCTCAATAGTTTTCCATTTTTTTTTTAAGTAATTGACCTTAAAATTACCATCCACATCCGCACATAAAGAAACCCCACCTCCAGACTACATGCACAAACATATGTTGCCTATGCCTTGATTTTCAGCAACCACATATTAAGGTGACATCATAGAAGTGTTTCAGAGTAGCAGCCGTATTAGTCTGTATCCGCAAAAAGAACAGGAGTACTTGTGGCACCTTAGAGACTAACAAATTTATTAGAGCATA
>NW_020664445.1:2519909-2620171 GCF_002925995.2 Terrapene triunguis | reverse complement strand
TATGCTCTAATAAATTTGTTAGTCTCTAAGGTGCCACAAGTACTCCTATCATAGAAGTGCAAATCTTTGTAATGGTTCTTTGCTTCTAGGAAAGGCTTAAGGAAAGTACACAAGCTCACCCATGCATTTTAAAAACTAAGCAGAAATGTCATGACGGGCTGCCTTGAGTTGGTTCCAAAAAAGCTATACAAATTATAGCCATCAGCACATATTCTGCCAAGAGCAGAGAATGAAACACCATTAAGACTAGCTGCTCCTCCTTTCTCTCATGCAGAGTTTAGTGTCCATCATAGAAATACTTCCTTTTAAATGCAGTGCACTAACATTAATTACCATGATTATGCTGCAAAGCCAAAGTGGTTCATTCTCTTCTCACTGTGATCATATCTCTTCCCAAATCCAATTTTGGTAATTTACTAAACATGGCCATAAGCTGAAATCTCTTATTAGACTCTCTTTGAATAGGAAGTGGGGGTGGGGAGGGTGTCAGCTTTTAAAACCCAGGTCAACATTCTTCATTTGTTCCAGACTGGATCCAGGGCTGATTTAAAAAGAGCTGAAGCATTGCAAGAATAGGCATTCTTGTGAGATTCTCAGTCAAGATGGCAGAAATCTCAGTAAATCAGCTGATCTCTTGAGATTTTACTCTACTTTGGGACAAAAACTTGCAAGAATAGTTCACAAGATTTTATCTCTAGGGTAAAGCTGACAAGTTTTGAGGACAAAGGCGTCAGCTAGGGATGACAACAATACAAGAGAAATACTATATTCGATACTAAATGACAGGAGAGAAATTACATCTCTAAGCCAGATCCCTGACCCAGTTCTCTGCCCACCTGCTTTGTGCCTCATCAGTAGAAACAGATCTGATAGGCTGAGTATTTCCCCATCTAGGTGAATATGAGATGATAGGGACACAGACACTTCTCTGAAGGAATATTGTGCCTCCAATCAACTAAAGTTCTCTGAGCATGTCAGCACCAGAGCGGATCAAGGGCAACGGGGTTGAATAATTTAGTTGGACTTTGAGAAAGAATCTTTTCAAGAGGCTATTAGGAAACTGAGTAGTCATGAGGTGAGGGGACAAAGTGGATCAGAAACTGTCTGAGAAACAGAAAACGGAGTAGGAATAAATGGTCAGTTTTCATGATGACAAAAGGTTAACGTTGGAAACCACTAGGACAGTTTGATGGCAACAATGTTACTTGCCAATAAATCCACAGCAGCACATACTTTCACCTTATGGGGATGCACCTGACTGCAATTACAACTACAACTGGCAATGGTCATTTCTGAGGGGTTATGCAGTGGAAACTATGCAAGTTTTCCAAGCAATGATGCTTGTCTAGAATGACTGCTCTCTTTCCAGCCAGTTACATCCCTTCATTTCCCATTGGAGCTCTAACCATGTGGAGTTCATAGGGAGAAGTATTTTTTTCTGGACCGGCAGGAGCATATAGCTTAGTTCTCCAATTCCCACTACCTGCTGTGCATACTGGCCGTTACTAGGAGAATAATTGCAGACAGATGCTTTCTCTCCACAGCGCCATGGAGAATTGACCCCTCTGTCACAATTTAAAAGTGGCCATGGGCAAGGCTGGCTGAAAATTTTCCATCAAACCTCTTGTTTAACAGAAAGTTTGGGGTTAGATGGAATATCAGATTTTGAACAGAATGAAAATTTTCCACAGAATTTTTCAATTTTTCTGTCAGGAAACCAAACACTAGAAAATGATTTTTTCCCCAAAACCCAGATTGGGCTACATTCAGCTGAAAAAATTCAGTTTTTTTAATGAAATGTCAACATTTTCCACTGAGCATTTCAATGGAAATTATATACACAACACACACACACACACACACACACAGAGTGTTGAAGCAAGGATTGGAAATGGAGGGGATATTAAATGGAGAAGGAGAATGTGAAAAATGCTGCACCGCAGATAAATAATTTACATATTTGCAAAGGAACTCAAAGTTCCTCAAGCCATTGATTTAACACTGCGTTGATTTATTCACTGGATGAGTTCATTCACTTATTTGCATATGGTTATTTTTTGCTTCTGAGTGAGCATTTGCAATTGTAAATCTAATTAAATGTTAAGAACTCTTTATTGGTATTTACATCTAAATGAATGTTTTATGAAGATAATTCAAACATTTAAAAAATGTAAGAATTTGGCTTTCCAAAATACAGGGATACATATGAGTGGTAGAGATCCTATCCACACATCTTCGACTGGGAAAAAATAGGGGAAATCTTAGAAAAATAAAATTTGTTGTGTGATTTCCTGGGTGTTTATTTGGTCAGCCACAAGATTAGCCTTCTTTATGGTATTTTAGAATTTCCACTTCCTGTTCTGGATGAAAGCATCAATTAGAGCACATGAAAATGCTTGTTTAAAGTGCATTCAGACTGCTACCACTTGGATGATTAAAAATGCAATGATCAATGGTTAATATTGCTGTTATATACTCGTCAATGTGTTGTTCGGACACTGTCCTACTGTTGAGCAATACAAACGACCGCAGTTTCATTTTGTGTGGCAATCGAAACCCTTCCATTTCAAAGAGTGATGGAAGTTTAATAAAGCGTTCCCCTACTAACCATTAAATGGTGTCGTATTTCCATCCGCAGGTTTGGGCAAGGAAATCTCTTGCTTTTGTCAGAGGCAACTGAATAAAGGACATGTCATCAAGAAGCAGCCCTTTTCTTTGAGGTTTGCAATCACTGCATAACAGACTTAGCCTAGCAGGATTTGTGTTAATAGTCAAAAGGATATCCAAGTGCTGCCCGTCCTGGAAGTGGAGGTCAGACCCCTGTGATATTTTGTACAACTAGGCTTTCTTTGTGTATAGGAATTAAATGTCCACCATCTGGGAAAAAACAAAGGCTGCAGGAGGATATGATAAGTACATAAATGATGCCACATGATGTAGCGGTTGCAAGGACTTCCTCAAGTGCAGAGTGTAGAGGAGACCTCCTGCTGGTGGAATTTGCCCACAGCTGACCTACAGAGCCCCAGAAGAACGTGGTAGCACCCAAGCAGTGTCTATGGCCAGGGCATCCACAGATGCACTCATGCACTGCCCCTAAGCCGTGTTCATTAGTAGCACGCTCCTGGAGTGCTACGTCCAAATTCCATGAGGATCCCCATAGGGGGCAGCGGTGCAAGTGTAACCCCTGGTGATTGTGTATTACTACAGGTCTTTCTCTGTGCCCAATACACAGTGCACAGCTATAGTGTTGGCTCTTTTAGCTCAAGCTATAGCAGCTCATGCTTTTAGTTCTGGGGGTCCCTGGTTCAATCTCTTGTGTGTTGGCCATGGTGGGAGTATCTTGGGAGTAAATCCCCTCACTGGTGCAACCTGACCTGCTGGCAGAGAAGTAAAGCAATAATTTAGAGGGGCAGAATTAAGATGAATTCAGATAGGGCTGCAGCAGAATTCATTTTTAAGGAACAAAGATTCCAGTTCCCTGCAAACATCTTTACTAATTAAAAAAAACAAAAACAAAACAGAAGCTAATTCAGAGGCCAGAAAAAACAGGGCCACTTTCAGAGGTAATGGTGCTTCAATTGTGCAGTGACCTCAATGCAAAACTGGTGTAATCAAACAGACATTAAAATGATTAAACCCAATTCACTGGGAGCACCTCCTGCACTGATCCTTGGGCTAACTGCATCTCTGGTGGAACTCTATTGAAATCCTTCTGTGTTTAACTCTTCCGCAGAGTTTCAGCTCCTATTTCCTGGCTGACGTTGCTGGTTTTGGATGCTCACACTTTTTATATCTACGAAACCAGGATATTTGAAACTCCCTTTGGCCGTTTTACTACACTGGAATTTGATGATGGTTCTAGTGATAATTCCTAATTTCATATATTTTTTAAAAAATACTATTTTCAAATCATTGAACATCTTTGAATTTTTTATATGCAATCTGAGCTACATTTAAAAACAAAACAATGCAATGTGCTATTTTCCTGCCCTTGGCCTAAAACACAGGCTTAAACTGATCCTCATGCACCTGGAGGACCCAACCAGTATCAGGGTCTAGTCTTCTAGGCATTGTGCATACACACAGTAAGAGACAGTCTCTGCGCTACAGTCCAAATACTCAGGCCACAGGATGGGAGGGGAAAGAAAGCCATAGAGAAGAGAAATGACAACTCAAGAATCATCTCATTTTACAGAGGGAGAACCAAGGTATCTAGAGATTAAGTGACTTGTCCAAGGTCATGGTGGGAGTTTGTGGCAGAGACAGGAATTAAATGAAATTGTCTCAGTGCCCAGTCTAATGCCTCAGACACAAGTTCCATATGCCAAACTCCCATAGTTTTCAATGGGAGTTTTTTCTGACACTGAAGAAATGCTGAAGATAAGTTAATTGAACTATGACTCCTATAAGGCACCCCAATCAAAATATTGTGGGTGTCAATTTTTCATACAAAACTCAAAATTTTCTGTGGAGAATTGAAATGAATTTTTTTAAAAATCAAAGTTTGCCATGGGGAACAACATTGGAACTTTGGAGAACATTATTTTTCCAACAAGCTCTAGTCTTAAGGCTTGAAAAATATTCAAAGGCTTGTTGACTTATTATATTTTACAGTTCTTTTCCCATAAAAGTAATGGAGGCTGTTTGCTTTGTGACTCATGTGTTCTCACATTTCAGAATGTAACATCGCTCAAACTACAGTTAGTTCTGCAGCAATCATGCAAATTCTGGTCGGTGTCTCTTGACTCACTACTTTGTTTTTTGAGTGCACTGACATATGAAATGCATCCTGCACAGAGGACACTGCTAATGACTAGTGTGATGGCCAGCCTGGGCTCCCTTACCCCGCTCGCTGCGCCACAACTAGGCCTGGTTGAGTTACTGGTTGCGATTAGTTTATCCATGAGTTAGACACTTTTTTTCTGTACCAACAAATTCTCTGGCTCTGCCGCCACCACTCAAATCTTTCTCCACCCATCTCCTGTACAATGCTTTGCAGGTTGCTGCAGAGCTCAGCTCTATCTTGAATAGGAAGGGCAAGAACATCCTGTGCTTGGGACACTAAAGTCTTGCTCTCCCCCTTGCATGGAGGAGACACAAGATCCCCCACCAGTGAGCCCTCCGTGCTATGGAGTACAGGCTGAATTTACGCCTCCAATTCTCACTGAAGGGAAGGAATGCAGTAATGAGTTCCATGGGTGAAATCCTGACTCTATTGAAGCCAGTGGGGGCTTTATGATTGACTTCAATGGGGACAGGATTTCACTTAATGCGTGTAAAACTTTTTGAAAACAAGAGAAAAAAATCCCACTCTTTGCATTTTTTTCTTTTTCTTAAAATCAGTTTCAACATGTGAAAATATTAGACCAGGAGCAAACTTTTTAAGAATACATTTTTCAAAAGAGACTTCGGCACTTGCGAGCCTAAGGGCTTGTCTACATGGAGCAGCAATGCGCTCTACAGAGGTCTGATTTCTCAAGCTCACTAATGCCTTGTGCATTAATTGATCTGTTTAGACTCTGTCAGTGTGCACAAAAGTTTCCTTATTGTAAAAATATAATTAGGAAGGCCAAAAAAGAGGAGGATAGGTCCATCAATGGCTATTAGCCAGAATGGGCAGGGATGGTGTCCCTAGCCTCTGTTTGCCAGAAGTTGGGAATGGGTGACAGGGGCTGGATCACTTGATAATTACCTGTTCTGTTCATTTCCTCTGGGGCACCTGGCACTGGCCGCTGTCGGAAGACAGGATACTGGGCTAGATGGATCTTCGGTCTGACCCAGTCTGGCCGTTCTTATGTTCTTATGCTATGTTCTAGTAGTGTGCTTTAACATAATACTGTTTCAAACAGCACTATAGTAAAGAGCACTAGCATGGTCTACACCAGGGGTCAGCAACCTTTCAGAAGTGGTGTGCCGAGTCTTCATTTATTCACTCTAATTTAAGGTTTTGCGTGCCAGTAATACATTTTAACCTTTTTAGAAGGTCTCTTTCTATAAGTCTATAATATATAACTAAACTATTGTTGTATGTAAAGTAAATAATGTTTTAAAAATGTTTAAGAAGCTTCATTTAAAGGTAAATTAAAATGCAGAGCCCCCCGGACCGGTGGCCAGGACCCAGGCAGTGTGAGCGCCACTGAAAATCAGCTCACATGCCGCGTTCGGCATGCGTGCCATAGGTTGCCTAACCCTGGTCTACACTGACCAATTAATGTGCAACATGTGAGTTTGCTTTTGAAATCATATTTTTGTAGAATGCATTACCCCACCGTGTAAACAAGTCTCATTGAAAGTCAATGGGACCTAAGCTGTTAAATGTCTAAGTCACTTTTGAAAATGGGACTTACCGGTAGGTGCTTTTGGAAATTTTATGCTAACTTTATAGTTGGTGAAAAAAGCAGACACAATTTTTCATGTACAAAATATCTCTCTAAAGGTTTCCCCATTTTGTTTCTTTGTTGTTTCAAATTTTTTAAAACTCTCACCCAGCTCTAATATTTAAAGAAGAATTTTTCCAGCGAGCATTTAGAAATGCCTATCATTATTTCTGCAATGTCCATTAGGCTTGGCACCTCTCTCAGGGTATGTCTACACTACGAGAGTAGTTCGATTTTAGTTAAATCGAATATGTGCAATCGATATTAGAAAGTCGAACGTGTGTGTCTACACTAAGGACAGTAATTCGACTTTGTCAGTCCACACTACCAGGGAAAGCGTCGACATTGGAAGCAGTGCACTGTGGGCAGCTATCCCACAGTTCCCGCAGTCCCCGCTGCCCATTGGAATTCTGGGTCGAGCCCCCAATGCCTTCTGGGTAAAAAAATGTGGCGAGGGTGCTTTTGGGTAACTGTCGTCATCCGTCAGTCACTACCGCCCTGCCTCCCTCCCTGAAAGCGCCGGCGGGAAATCAGTTCGCGCACTTTTTGATCAGTGACAGCGCGGACGCCACAGCACTGCGATCATGGATCCCGCTGCGACCATCGCTGCAGTTGTGGCCGTTCTCAACACCTCGCAGCTTATCATACACCTTTCCCTGAGGCAGATGCAGAGAAATCAGGCGAGGAGGCTACGGCACCGCCGTGAGGGCCTGAAGTCGGAGAGTAGCACAGAGCTGTCAGAAACCACGAGCCCCAGCGCCCAGGACATCACGGTGGCAATGGGGCATGTGGATTTTGTTGAACGGCGATTCTGGGCCCGGGAAACAAGCACGGACTGGTGGGACCGCATAGTGCTTCAGGTCTGGGATGAATCCCAGTGGCTGCGAAACTTTCGCATGCAGAAGGGGACTTTCCTGGAACTTTGTGACTTGCTGTCCCCTGCCCTGAAGCGCAAGGACACCCGCATGCGAGCAGCCCTGACTGTCCAGAAGCGAGTGGCCATAGCCCTCTGGAAGCTTGCAACGCCGGACAGCTACCGGTCAGTCGCGAACCACTTTGGCGTGGGCAAATCTACCGTGGGGGTTGTTGTCCTGCAAGTAGCCAAGGCAATCGTCAAGGTACTGCTGTCAAAGGTAGTGACCCTGGGAAACGCGCAGGCCATCATAGATGGCTTCGCTGCGATGGGATTCCCAAACTGCGGTGGGGCTATAGATGGGACTCACATCCCTATCCTGGGACCGGGCCACCAGGCCAGCCAGTACATCAATAGAAAGGGATACTTTTCAATGGTGCTGCAAGCACTGGTGGACCATCGGGGACGGTTTACAAACATCTACGTCGGATGGCCGGGCAAGGTTCATGACGCTCGCGTGTTCAGGAACTCTGATCTGTTTAGACGGCTGCAGGAAGGCATTTACTTCCCGGACCACAAGATAACTGTTGGGGATGTGGAGATGCCTACAGTCATCCTCGGGGACCCAGCCTACCCGCTAATGCCCTGGCTCATGAAGCCCTATACTGGCGCCCTGGACACAGAAAAAGAACTGTTCAACTACCGGCTGAGCAAGTGCAGAATGGTGGTGGAGTGTGCTTTTGGCCGTCTCAAGGGGAGATGGAGAAGCTTACTCACTCGCTGTGATCTCAGCGAAACCAATATCCCCATCGTTATTGCAGCTTGCTGTGTGCTCCACAATCTGTGTGAGAGCAAGGGGGAGACCTTTATGGCGGGGTGGGAGGTTGAGGCAAATAGCCTGGCTGCTGATTACGCCCAGCCAGACAGCCGGGCGATTAGAAGAGCCCAGCGGGACGCGCTGTGCATCCGGGAGGCTTTGAAAGCCAGTTTCAACGCTGAGCAGGGTACCCAGTGACTTTTAAGTTTGTGGACACAGAAGCTGAACTTGCCCCCGTTTCTTTACCCAGTTGCCGTCGACTATCCTCTCCAATTACATACCCCCTTCACCCCCTTCCCAAAAAATAAAATCTGTTCTGTTTTGTTAATGGACACCGTTGTCTTTATTACTGTTTTCGCGGGAATGTTTTAAACCTGGGACGCAGACTGTGGCGGGGGGCGGGTTTAGGGTTGTGATGCAAATGATGCTTCTAAACTCCAGGAATGACAGGCTCCGCGGTGGTGGACTGGTTGTTTCAACGGAGCCTGCCAGCCCTCCTGGCCGGGACTGCGTGTATGTGTCGGCTATGTGACTGTCTTGCAGGGGGAGGAGGGTTACAGATCCCCTGCTGCGCGGCTCTGTGATGCAGGGTAAGGACCGCTGCATAAGATCTGTACCTGCCCTCCCCCGCCACCAAGTCACAGAGCAACACCACCCCCCCCACCACACAAAACATGAAAACCACCTCACAGACTGACCAGGATAACCAGTCACTGCACTGTATATGTGCCCTGCTGCTGCACCTGCCCCCTGCTAAAGGTGACTGTCCTGTCCAATGACCAAGCCCCTTCCCCCCCCTTCAGACAGACTCCCCTCCAAAAGAAGAGGATGGAAACAGAAATGAACAGAAACGTATTCTTTATTGACAACCGCACATAGAACGGGGGCGTGAAACTTGGACGGGGTCTTGTGTGAGGCGGGTAGGAAAGGACTTTTCAAATTTTGGGGAATGAGAGCCTTCTAGTGGTAGAGCAGTCCGCAGGGGTGGAGTGAAATTTTTCACGGCCCCTTCCACCCCTCCGTGTTTGGACTTTGGGTGAGGGGGGTATGGGACTTGGTGGCGGGGCAGGGCAGTTACAGAGAGACTGCAGCGGGGCTCTCTCCTCCTGCCTCCGGTCCTGCAGAACATCCACAAGGCGGCGGAGCATGTCCGTTTGCTCCCTCATTAGTCCAAGCAGCGTTTGAGTAGCCTGCCTGTCCTCCTGTCGCCACCTCTCCTCCCGTTCAATGTTTGCCCGGTGCATTTGGGACAAGTTCTCCCTCCACTGTGTCTGCTGGGCTGCCTGTGCTCGGGAGCATGCCATTAGTTCAGCAAACATGTCTTCCCGTGTCCTCTTCTTCCTCCTCCTAATGTGCGCTAGCCTCTGGGCAGATGTGGCTGTGGGAATTGGAAAAAGGGAGTGAATTCCTGAGACAGAGCAATGTATCTGTGAACAGAGAACATAGTCTTTCTCTGTGAACAAGACCATGCAGAGCACCTATCACACGCGCTCTGAGGACAAGGTCGAATTTTCGGCCCTCTTCTACAGTGCCTGCGGTCTTGCTGTGGCGAGCTGAGGAGCAGGGCTGGACACCGGACTTTGTCTAGCTGGCAAACATGGTAAGCCGTAGACTTGTGGCCGCTTAAAACTTTAAGAGTGGCACTGGCCTCCTTTCACATAGAAAGCAATGCGAGTCTCTGCTGGCAGCAATCCTGCAAGCATGAACTCTGGCCCTGTCCCACCCCCTCGCGGCTGTAAACCGCGTGGCTGTAAACCGGCGGTTGCAGTTCTGTAAAGGGACGGGCAAGCAGTCCCAATACTAACTTTCCCCTACCTAATTCACAGCAGGGAGTCATGCCAGACATCACCCTCCTGAAGGTCTCGGAGAGCCAGAAGGAGAAGATGCTCCGGGACAGCCTGCAGAAACCGGGTCCATTTGCTGCAATGCTCTGCAAGGCCATGATCCCGGAGTACCTGCTGGCGTTGTGGCAGGGAAACGTGTCCTACCACGGGGGGCCTAATAAGCTCTCCCTGCCCAGGAACCTGCTCATGAGGCTGGAAAAACACCTGCAGGAGGCGTATGAGGAGTTCTCCCCGGAGGATCTCGCCTCTATCCCCGGTTACATTGACCAGTTCTTGGCTTAGGTGCCCTTGGAGGGACAAGTGACTGCAGGGTTTTGGGCACTATAATCATGAAGCGGACATTGTGAAATTTTTTGAAAATGGTTAGGACTACATATTGAGGCGCCCAAAGACAGAGTAATCATGATACACTTTGCACAGATTCCCCTTTTGTTTGACTTTCCTGTTTACATGTTTTGAAGCACTTTACCCACTGTTAATATTTTAAATCTTCCTGTTTTGTTGTAAATAAATGTTTACATGTTTTAAAGCACTTTAGCTACTGTTAATATTTTAAATATGCCAGTTATGTTGTAAATAAATGTTTAGATATTTAAAACACTTACTGCTTGATCCTTCCCCTGAATCTGTGTCTGGGGTAATGGCGGGGGACGGTTGGTAGGGGATCTCTGTCAGGGTGATGAAGAGCTCCTGGCTGTCGGGGAAATCAGCGGTGCCAGCGCTGTCGACTGCCTCGTCCTCCTCATCTCCTTCTTCATCTTCCCCGTCCGCTAACATGTCGGAGGAACCGGCCGCGGACAATATCCCATCCTCAGAGTCCACGGTCAGGGGTGGGGTAGTGGTGGCGGCCGCACCTAGGATGGAATGCAGTGCCTCGTAGAAACGGGATGTGTGGGGCTGGGATCCAGAGCGTCCGTTTGCCTCTTTGGTCTTCTGGTAGCCTTGTCTCAGCTCCTTGATTTTCACGCGGCACTGCGTTGCATCCCGGCTGTAGCCTCTCTCTGCCATGGCTTTAGAGATCTTCTCATAGGTCTTTGCATTCCGTCTTTTGGAGCGCAGCTCGGCAAGCACGGACTCATCTCCCCACACAGCGATGAGATCCAAGACTTCCCGATCCGTCCATGCTGGGGCCCTCTTTCTATTGGATTGCACGGCCATCTCTGCTGGAGAGCTCTGCATCGTTGCCACTGCTGCCACTGCTGCTGAGCTCGCCACGGTGTCCAAACAGAAACTGCGCTTCAAACTGCCCAGACAGGAAAAGGAATTCAAATTTTCCCGGGGTGTGGCTGGTCAGAGCATCCGAGCTCGGACTGCTGTCCAGAGCGTCAACAGAGTGGTGCACTGTGGGATAGCTCCCGGAGCTATTAGCGTCGATTTCCATCCACACCTAGCCTAATTCGATATGGCCATTTCGAATTTAGCGCTACTCCTCTCGTTGGGGAGGATTACAGAAATCGATTTAAAGAGAGCTCTATGTCGAACTAAATGGCTTCCTGGTGTGGACGGGTGCAGGGTTAATTCGATATAACGGCACTAAATTCGACATAAAAGCCTAGTGTAGACCAGGCCTCAGTGTATTAAGTCACTGGGTTGCCACATAGACATAGGGATGTGAGCTGATGGTCCCAATGCAGTACTAGGCATGGTGAGTACAATGAAAGGAACAATCTAATTGGATTTGGCCAGTGGAATTGACTTGTGTTAAAGCTATTAGTTTGCAGTCTATAATCCAATCCGTCAATGGCACACAGTGGGGTACATGAAACACATACATGTACCACCTATTCCTTCTGCTTTGGGATACACACACACACACACACACACACACACACACACACGCACAAAAGGTGCAAGGAAAAAAGAATATCTTAGGTGCTTATGTGGCCCCCATCAGTGTAGTATCTGAGCACCTCACAATATTTAATATATTTATCCTCACCACACCTCCCTGAGAAGTGCTATTATCCCTATTTTACAGATGAGGAACAGAGACAATAAGTGACTTTTGCAAAGGTCACACATGAACTCTGTTGCAGAGTAAGGAATTGAACATGGATCTTTAAAGTCCTAGGCTAGTACACTAACCACTGGACCTTTTCTGTTTGTTTGAAGAAAGCTTCAGCAGAGACATCCACAAGAAGACGATCCAACGGAGAAATTGTAATCTGTTTCAACATTCATTGTTGTTTTCCATTTCCCCAGGATTTGTGTAGTTTAATTTACAATGTCACATAGTAAGTTCAACAGTAAATCAAAGTACTTTGTAAGCATATGCTTAACTTCAGGCTTGATTCAGTGCTTTATTGAGTAGGAATGGACTGAGTGCTTGCAATATCTGCAGAAGTTGCATTGGTTTAAAAACTGATTTTGTGAAACTGATGCAAAACGCTATCTAGATTTCTTATTCTTTTAAGAGTGGTTCATTTTGATTTAGCTTAAGTTGGTAAGGAATTAACTTAAAGTATATGAATATAAGCCACTAAAAACAAAATAAGAGTGTCAACATACCAACTTGCACTGGTTTAATTAAATCACTTTAACGACACATTTTCAATTAAATCAGTGCATATTTGTATGTAGACAAGCCCTAAGCATGCACTTACAGTTAAGCATGTGCTTAAGTGTTTTGCTTTGTATGTGTCTGGTACACAGTTCTCTCAGGTTTTTTTTTTATTGTTTGTCTGACTCAGCGATAATTGCATTATACACATTATGCACATGAATAACAATTATAGTTACATCAAATGCATTTAGTGTAAAGTACTCCATCCCTCAAGTTAATAGCAATGCATTCAATTGGCTATTAATGGAAAACACTCTGCCTCACTGTAGATATGGATAACAACTTGTATTAGGATGAGAAAATTGGCTCTGCAGTTGCTGAAATGATTTTAAATAATTCAGTTCATAAAGGTCATCTATAAAATTAACATACCTTCCATTTCTTGAAATCGGAATTACCATCCCAAAGGGGTTGCCAATTTAAATTATACTTTCTGACAGATGGCCAGTTTGAGGAAGCAAAATAAAATGAAAAGCGTCAGCTTCCTCTTTATAAAGCATTGGAAATTAGATCATTTCATGTAGATTCATCTATAGATCCCCAAATGCTTTACAAAGGAAGATATGTATCATTACTGTGAGGACATTAAAGAACAGGGAGGTGACTTCTCCAAAGTCACTCAGCAGAGGCAGGAATCTACTCCAAATCTCCTGATTCCCCCCCTCAGTTCAGTGTTTTATCCAACCACTAGATAATGTTCCACCCAAACTAGCTACTGAGAAATCAATGACACATTTTGATTATTATCTGTTATTATTAATATAAAACTTACTTTATAGTAGCTTTGAAAAGTCCTGATTCACATTGATTTCTAATGGGAAAGGAAATCTGTTTAATTATACACTGATATTTCACATCATTAATTGTCAAAATGGCAGTTTACCACTTGATTGGGTGTTATGATTAATTATTTATTATTAATGATTTATTATTATTTTAAAAGGTACAAATGTCCCATACAGGATATATGGACTTTTTCTGCTCGAATTAAGTTTACTCTTAGTAAATGTTGCATGTCACACTCACATCGCCAGAGGCCATTAGTATATAGGGTCAGTTCATGACACTTGGATATGCATTCCACCTTGCCACCCAAAGGAATTGCTAGGCATTTCAATCTCCAGCTGCTTCCACAGGTTGTTCAAATTTCACCCCTTTTTTCAACTATCTATAGTCACAGTTATTTGTTTAACTTTTGATCCTTGGGGAAACTTGTAAGTGATATACTGTAAAAACCAGCAACAGTGATGATCCTTTTAGGTAATACCCAGTCTTAAGGGACCAAACTATCCCTCCTTAATATATTGACTACACTTATTGAGACTTTCATAAGAAGATCATTATGAAACTAATTGTCATCAATTTCTCATTTGGTCACTTAAGACAAGTTACACATTACTTTATTTTCACCTGTAAGGAATCTATCTTTTCACAGAGTGCTCAATAGTCCCTTGCACTTCTATGGTGCATTCCATCTGATTATCTCAGTACGCTTTACAAACATTAATTAATGTAGACTACTGAGGAAGCTAAGTATTGCAGTCACCATTTTTTCAGATGGGGTAACTAAGCTAAAGATAATTCCTAGATTCCAAGGAGTAATGGTCTCAAGTTGCAGTGGGGGAGGTTTAGGTTGGATATTAGGAAACACTATTTCACTAGGAGGGTGGTGAAGCACTGGAATGGGTTACCTAGGGAGGTGGTGGAATCTCCCTCCTTAGAGGTTTTTAAGGTCAGGCTTGACAAAGCCCTGGCTGGGATGATTTAGTTAGGGATTGGGCCTCTTTGTGAAGAGGGTTGGACTAAATGACCTCCTGAGGTCCCTTCCAACCCTGATATTCTATGATTATGATTCTATAAGGCCAGAAGGGAGCATTGTGATCATCTAGTCTGACCTCTTGTAAAACACAGGCCAGAGAACTTCGCCAAAATAATTCCTAAGACATCTGTTTAAAAAAACCATCCAATCGTGATTTAAAAATTTCCATTGATGGAGAATCCACCATAACCCTTGGTAATTGTTCCAATGGTTAATTACCCTCACTGTCAAACATTTCCACCTTATTTACAGTTTGAATTTGTCTAGCATCAATTTTCAGCCATTGCATCATGCTATATTGCTAATCTCTGCTAGATTGAAGAGCCATTATGAAATATTTGTTTCCCATTTAGGTATGTAAAGACTGAAAACAAGTCACATATTCATATTCTCTTTGTTAAGCTAAATAGATTGAACTCCTTGAGTCGATCACTATAAGGCATGTTTTCTAATCCTGTAATCATTCTTGTTGCTCTTCTCTGAACCCACTCCAATTTATCAACATCCTTCTTGAACTGTGAACACCAGAACTGGACCTAGTATTCCAGCAGTGCGTGCACCAATGCCAAATACTGAGATAAAATAACCTCTCTCTTCCCACTTGAGATTCCCCTGTTTATGCCTCTCAGAATTGCATTAGTTCTTTTGGCCACAGTGATGCACTGGGAGTTCATGTACAACTTATTAGTCACCGCAACCCCAATTTTTTTCAGAGTTGCTGCCCCCAGGAATAGGGTCCCCCATCCTGTAAGTATGGGCTATATTATTTGTTCATAGACATATACATTTGCATTTAGCTGTATTAAAACACATACTGTTTGCTTGCACCCAGCTTACCAAGTGATCTACATCACTCTGTACCAGTGACCTGTCCTCTTCATTATTTACCACTCTCCCAATTTTTGTGTCATCTGCAAACTTTATCAGTGATGATTTTATCTTTTCTGCCAGGCCATTAATTAAAATGCTAAATAATGTAGGCTCAAGAACACACTAGAAATGCACCCACACAATGATGATTCCCCATTTACAATTACATTTTGAGACCTATCAGCTGGTTTTTAATCCATTTAATGTGTGCCATGTTAATTTTATATCATTCTAGTTTTTTAAGTAAAATGTCCTTCAGGACCAAGTCAAATGCCTTACAGAAATCTAAGTATATTACATCAACCCATTACTTTTACCAACCAAACTCTTAATCTCATCAAAAAAGTATCAGTTAGTTTGACAGGATTTATTTTCCATAAACACATGCTAATTGGCATTAGTTATATTACCCTTCTTTAATTCTTTATTAATCAAGTCCCATATCAGCTGCTCCATTATCTTGCCTGGGATCAATGTCAGACAGATTGGCCTATAACTACCCAGGTCATCCCCTTTATCTTTTTTAAATATTGTCACAACACTAGCTTTCTTCCAGTCTTCTGGAACTTCCCAAATGAGCTAAGTTCCAAGACTTATTGAAAATCAACATTAATAGCCCAGCAAGCTCCTCAGCCGGATCCTTTAAAATTCTTGGATGCAAGAGAGACCCACCCACTCCAGAATAGCCAATAGCTCTGTAGTTAGGGCAATCACCTAGGCTGTGAGACACCCAGATTCAAATTCCTGATTTGGAATAGGGATTTGAATTTGGGTCTCCCACATCCTAGGTGAGACCCCCCTAACCCGCAGGCTATAATGTCAGTGTCGCTCAATGTTGGAGCTCTTCCACTTTGTTAAGTAATTAAATATTAATCAGATCAGAGAGAGACTGACTCCATAGCCCAGTGGTTCTGATGTGGATTGAAAACAAATGTTGAAACTTCAAAATATTTCATGAAATGGAGCTCTTGTTTTCCAGCCAGCCCTACTATTGAATTGCTGGGAACTGAATTCAGGTCTTCTGATTCCTAGACATAAGCCTTGATCACACAAAAGCCCATCCATTTTTCCTCTTCTTTAGCAATATGAATAAAGCAGAAGAAAATCCAGAGGCCGAATTCTGCTCTGTCATGTGCATTCAACCAAGTTGTTTCCACTGGGGTCTTGTGTGTGACTGAGAGCAGAATTTACCCCAATATATACAGCAATATGTGTATTGTCAATTCCTATAGAAAGTGCATGAAGAGTATTTTCACAATTTTGAATCCTGTATTTATGATATTGTATCATCTGATTAATAGAATACGATATATTCTATTTTTTTTAAATCCATTCAATTATATTCCATGACTGATGTGTAATCATCATGAAGAGTATCACATAAAGATTTCACATACTGTAGATATGACAGGTGACTGTCAGTGCTCCATTGCACTAGGCGTGAAGATATCACTTGCTATGCAGAGCACAAACCTAAAATTGCACAACAGCAATTACTAAATCTTCCCCACAAAAGACTCTGTAGACACACCTTGCCTTCTGTAGTAAGATCAAAGAGTTATACAAACATGTTGGTCAAGTACTTTAGAGTGCATTATCCCCAATTCACCTGGAAAATCTGAGTGACATGTCAGGTGCTAATGCCCTTGCTGACATATCTAAGCTCCTCTTTGGGAAGGCACGCAACTCACATCCATAGCTAAACAGAGAAAGAAAGAAGCAACATTAAGAAAGAACCTTGAACAACCAGATCCTCAGCTGGTTAAAGATCAAGGAAGAGTCAACAAAGCTACAGCAGCCAAGGATGTGGTCAATGATTAAACTGTTATTATTAAAACCTAATCTGATCATTCTGACCTATATTTTTTATTTTAAAATAAATACGTCTTCACCAAGGGCTTGCTCCAATTGACTTCCCGGTGAAAGCGACTGGCTCCCAGTATAGCTTTGCTTTTTCAAAGATGATTTAAGAATCTGTCTGCAAGAAAGATCTCTATTTCGTGTTCTGTACTGGCTATCTATCTTAGGTGTTAATATATGGCTGCATTACTGTAGTAACTGAGCACCTCACAAACTTCACTGTGTGTAGCCTCCCAACACTCTGAACTGAATCACAGCGAAGTTAAGTGACTTGCTCAAGGTCACACACAAAGTTTGTGGCAGAGGAAGGAATTAAACATGGGTCTCCTAAGCCCTCAGCTAGCATCATAGCCAGTAGACCACTTCTTCCTTACCTCGTGTAATTGTCCCCTGGGATAAGACTGGAAGTAACGTGTAATGAGTGGAGAACATGCAATAGAGAATTGATGCTGGTGGTAAGAGAGCCACTGTGTAAATTGAGAAACATGTAGATTTTACATTAATTGTATTCATCTTTAGATTTTAGTAAAAAATAAGGTAACTGGACCAAGATCAATTAGGATATTAAAGTTTTTTATTCACCCCGAAAATGGCTGTCCGATTTTATAGCCATACATAACTAGCCACATGCCCTACACCGAAAGTAAATGATGTGCCGTAACAGTGAAGGGAGGCTGGTCAGTTAGGGTTGGAGCTTCACATTCAGGTGACCCAGGTTCAGTTCCCTGCTCTAGCTCAGACATCTTTTGTGACCTTGGGCGAGTTGGTTAGTTTTTCGGTGCCCCAGTTCCCGATCAGTAATATAGGTATAGCTGCACTTCCCTATCTCACACGGGTGGGGGTTGGGAGGATAAACGTGGTAACATTGTGAGGTGTCCTGGTACTACGGTGACAGGGGCCATCTAAGTATTTCTGATAGATAGATCAGCAGAGGGGGAATTTAGAAGAGTAGTGGACAGATCACCCAATTTCATGCTACCATTCTGTTGCATTTAGCAAGGAATTTCAGGTAGAAATTAGTTTTCTATTTAGCATCATGGCACATGATGTCAGTGCATCCAGGATTTGTTGATCAGCAGCATGTCCAATAAGTTAAAGAAGAAGAGAGAAAAACAGTGAAAAAGAAATAAAGCCCAAAGTCACTGTTTGTGTAAGTGGGTGACATGCCATTGAATTTAATAGAGTTTCACCCTCTTGAGCAGTGTGGTGCACTCTGCCAAGAAGGCTTCTTACCTCACTTTTAAACTCTCCCTTTCTCACAAAATGCCACTCACAGCTCCTGCTAAGCATTGCACATAGCGTGGGAGATATTCCACAAATTTGCAGCTGGTGTGAACATTTTTCCCAATGGTATATGGCTTTTTTGACATGGAAATATTTGCAAAATCTGTCCATTTCTGTCAAAATCTGAAAAATGTTATGTTTTTGATTAAAAAAGCAAAAAATAAAAGGTAAAGGAAATTTTGATGAAAATGGAGAAAAAAAAATCACTGGAAAGAATTTGTTTCCCACCTTGCTCTGATTGGGAGATCCTGTGCTGTGAAGCACAGAATGCACTGCCTAGGGCAAGACAGTACAAAGGAGCCCTTCTTTTGAGAGCCTTCCCTCCTTCCCAGCACTGGCCTGCAATCTGTCTCTGCCACCCTCTTCCCAGTACAAACGGGCTCTGCCTTCCCCATTCTTTTCCGCCACTACCCCTTATCTGCCTCCCCCAGTCACAACAGCCTTTTCCTTCCAAACCCCATTCCATCCTGAAAAACTATGTACTCACATATACATAACACAGATTTTTAATTATAAATATGCGGTGAGGGGATTAATTATATAAGACAGAGCCGCTATTGAGTGGATGTACAGGGACCTCTAATGTGTTTGAATTGGCCCTCCTCACCCCGACAGAACAATATGGGGGAAATTCAGTAAGAATTCCCCCTCATGGAATTTTTCTTCCACACACAGCTTTCCTCTGGGAAGGAGTGATCTGATTCCCTTTCCTTCTCAGAATACTACTGGACAGGCTCAGAAAGTGAGATTGATCTTCTCTCTACCATTAAGGATAAGAGAGCTTAATTGCCCATGAAATTTGTGGAATCACTTAGTAGTGTGATGGAACACGTGTATCATTTTAGATAATTATCTAATCAAAGAACAGACTGACTGAAGCCAAGTTAAAACAAGAGCACTGTCATTATTACAAAAGCAAGACTGAACTTGATGGGGAATCTGGGCTATTACTCTAACAATATCAAGTCTTCAAACTTTCTTTTTTTGGTCAGGTTTTTGCACTCTAACATAACACTGGAGATTTTCAGTGCTAATAGGTGCCTTATTGATCAAGGATAGAATTTTCAAAAGCACTGAAGTTATTTAGGATCTTAAGTCCCATTCACTTTCCATGAGACAGTCCCAGAGCCAGATTTTCAAAGGGATTTAGGCACCTGAGGATGCAGATAGGCACCAAGTAGGATTTTTCGAATTGCCTAGGTGCCCGACTCCCATTAATTTCATTAGGAGTCAGGCACCTAGGAGCTTTTGAAAATCCCACTGGGTGCTTCTCTGAATCATTAGCCGCATAAATACTTTGAAAATCTGGCCACTAAGTCACGACGATGTTCTTGAAAATTTTGCCTGAAACCTTTATACTGGAATTACAGGAAAATTCTTCTCCATTATTTTCTCACCATTTCATTGAAGATGATAATAAAGTAATAGTCAATTAGTAAAATAAGACCCCCAAACTAAACCTGGTTTGCATACCCAGTGTTATTAACATGGCTTAGTCAGAACTAGGCAACAGGCTGTAATTGAACACTCACTATTAGGATCCATTTTCTATCAGTGTTTCCCCTGTCACAGTATTTAAGACCTTATCCACATGCAAAAGTTGCACTGGTTTAATTAAAATCAATTTCAAAATCAATGTAATTAAATTTGGAGCAGTTACCAAATTAAGCTAAACCAATATGATCCACCTGCAATGAGATTTAAAAGAGTCCACGAAGAGATTTGCGCTAATTTAACTAAAGCAGTTTGAAAAGCAGTTGCACAACTTGGACGTGTTCTAGGAAGGCTAAATAGAGTGTGTGATGCCGAATAGTTAAAGACGCTGCCGGAGGACCAACACTAGCTCCTGTTGAAGAATGAGGTCCACAAGGCCAAAGCATGGAACTCTCACTCATCTGAGGAGTCCCATTGAAGTTGATGGGGCTACTCACGGCCTGATCCTGTAGGATGCTTTCTGAGAGGTGCTTAATACATGGAGCCAACAGAAGGCAGCACTTGCCCTTTGGCTTTAACAGAATCAGGCCTGTGAGTAGCCCCATTAACTTCAATGGGACTCCTCAGATGAGTGAGAGTTCCATGCTTTGGCCTTGTGGACCTCATTCTTCAACAGGAGCTAGCGTTGGTCCTCTGGCAGGTTCTTTAACTATTTGGCATCACAACTCTATTTAGCCTTCCTAGAACATTTAATCCCACAAAAGTCAGGGAATTCAGATCTGCCTGAAATTCAGACCTAGCCACAGTACCCAGGCATACAACTCAGCAAACAATAAAATAAAATATCATACGAAAGAACTGCATTTTTCTTTTTTACTATAAACAGAGTTGGACAATTGTAGCATTTTGCATTACTGCACATGATCTATATTCATTTCAGTAGAAGTCAAGGGCACTCAGCATTTTGCTGAAGGTCATCAACAAGTTGCCAGCAAGTTAAAGAAGTATGGGCTGGATGAATGGACTATAAGGTGGATAGAAAGCTGGCTAGATCATCGGGCTCAACAGGTAGTGATCAATGGCTCGATGTCTAGTTGGCAGCTGGTATCAAGCGGAGTGCCCCAAGGGTTGGTCCTGGGGCCGATTTTGTTCATTATCTACATTAATGATCTGGAGGATGGCGTGGACTGCACCCAGGGCAGGTGCAAGGATGTTTCGCACCCTAGGCAAAACTTCCACCTTGTGCCCCCCCCCCCCTCCCCGAGCCCTGTGGCAGCTCTCCGTCCCCCCCGCCCTAAGGTGCCCCCCCTGCGGCAGCTCTCCACCCCCCTCCTCCCTGAGGCGCCTCTCCCGCGGCAGCTCCCCCTGGCCTGGGGAGCCGCGCGGCAGCTCCCCGCCCCAGCTCACCTCTGCTCCGCCTCCTCCCCGAGCACGCCGGTTCCACTCCACTTCTCCTACCTCTCAGGCTTGCGGTGCCAATCAGCTGTTTGGTGCCGCAAGCCTGGGAGGGAGAGAAGCAGAGCGGGGTGCCGTGCTCAGGGGAGGAGGCGGAGCAGAGGTGAACTGGGGCGGGGAGTTCCCCTGCATGCCGCCCCCCCACCTTACGTACTGCAGGCGGCCCTCCCCGCGACCCTCTGCCCCAGCTCCCTCTGCCTAAATGACAACGACGACCAGGGCGGCCGAAGATCCCGCCGCCGCGGTCGCCACTGAAGGATCCGAAATGCCGCCCCCCAAATGCTAGTGCCCTAGGCGACCGCCTAGGTCGCCTAATGGGTTGCACCGGCCCTGATTGCACCCTCAGCAAGTTTGCAGATGACACTAAACTGGGAGGAGTGGTAGATACGCTGGAGGGTAGGGATAGGATACAGAGGGATCTAGACAAATTAGAGGATTGGGCCAAAAGAAATCTGATGAGGTTCAACAAGGACAAGTGCAGAGTCCTGCACTTAGGACGGAAGAATCCCATGCACTGCTACAGACTAGGGACCGAGTGGCTAGGCAGCAGTTCTACAGAAAAGGATCTAGGGGTTACAGTGGAGGAGAAGCTGGATATGAGTCAGCAGTGTGCCCTTGTTGCCAAGATGGCTAACGGCATTTTGGGCTGTATAAGTAGGGGTATTGCCAGCAGATCGAGGGACGTGATCATTCCCCTCTATCTGGCATTGGTGAGGCCTCATCTGGAGTACTGTGTCCAGTTTTGGGCCCCACACTACAAGAAGGATGTGGAAAAATTGGAAAGAGTCCAGCGGAGGGCAACAAAAATGATTAGGGGGCTGGAGCACATGACTTATGAGGAGAGGCTGAGGGAACTGGGATTGTTTAGTCTGCAGAGGAGAAGAATGAGAGTGGATTTGATAGCCTGCTTTCAACTACCTGAAAGGGGGTTCGAAAGAGGATGGATCTAGGCTGTTCTCAGTGGTAGCAGATGACAGAACAAGGAGTAATGGTCTCAAGTTGCAGTGGGGGAGGTTTAGGTTGGATATTAGGAAAAAACTTTTTCACTAGGAGGGTGGTGAAGCACTGGAATGGGTTCCCTAGGGAGGTGGTGGAATCTCCTTCCTTAGAGGTTTTTAAGGCCCGGCTTGACAAAGCCCTGGCTGGGATGATTTAGTTGGGGCTGGTCCTGCTATGAGCAGGGGGTTGGCCTAGATGACCTCCTGAGGTCCCTTCCAACCCTGATATCACTGGTCTACAATTTTTGAGAAGTCATCTGCTTCAGAGATAAAATGTGCTATTTATTATGTATTTTGATGTGCTGAATTCAAATATGACAATTAAAACAACTGATTGTCTACTGTTTCTAAGATATTTAAGTTTTTACATTTTATGTCTATGTATATTGTGTAGATAGAGTTTTAATCATAAATTGTAAACCTAGGTCTTTTCATGTGTTTATGGTTGCTTTACATGATAATATTTCACCTGTCTTGTTTATGTAACACTTTAAAAATCAGCAAAAGGGTTATATAAATAAAATGTATTATGAAACAAAAGGCAAAAAACTATTCTGTACATAGTTTAGTCCTATTCAGTGTCTACTCGGCGCTTCTTGGCTTGTCTCTTGTATTCATTAAATGGAGCATCTCTTGTCACTGTCCAGCAATAGTCTGCAAGCATTGATGGGCTCCATTTGCCCTGATAGCGTTTCTCCATTGTTACAATGTCCTGGTGAAATCGCTCGCCGTGCTCGTCGCTCACTGCTCCGCAGTTCGGTGGAAAAAAATCTAGATGAGAGTGCAAAAAATGTATCTTTAGTGACATGTTGCAACCAAGGCTTTTGTATGTCGTGAGGAGGTTTTCCACCAACAACCTGTAGTTGTCTGCCTTGTTGTTTCTGAGAAAATTTATTGCCACTAACTGGAAGGCTTTCCATGCTGTCTTTTCCTTGCCACGCAGTGCATGGTCAAATGCATCATCTCGAAGAAGTTCACAAATCTGAGGACCAACAAAGACACCTTCCTTTATCTGAGCTTCACTTAACCTTGGAAATTTTCCATAGAGGTACTTGAAAGCTGCTTGTGTTTTGTCAATGGCCTTGACAAAGTTCTTCATCAGACCCAGCTTGATGTGTAAGGGTGGTAACAAAATCTTCCTTCATCCAACAAGTGGTGGATCCTGAACACTTTTCCTCCCAGGCTCCAATGACTGTCGGAGTGGCCAATCTTTCTTGATGTAGTGAGAATCTCTTGCACGACTATCCCATTCGCAGAGAAAACAGCAGTACTTTGTGTATCCAATCTGCAGACCAAGCAAGAGAGCAACAACCTTCAAATCGCCACAAAGCTGCCACTGATGTTGGTCATAGTTTATGCACCTCAAAAGTTGTTTCACGTTGTCATAGGTTTCCTTCATATGGACTGCATGACCAACTGGAATTGATGGCAAAACATTGCCATTATGCAGTAAAACAGCTTTAAGACTTGTCTTCGATGAATCAATGAACAGTCTCCACTCATCTGGATCGTGAACGATGTTGAGGGCTGCCATCACACCATCGATGTTGTTGCAGGCTACAAGATCACCTTCCATGAAGAAGAATGGGACAAGATCCTTTTGACGGTCACGGAACATGGAAACCCTAACATCACCTGCCAGGAGATTCCACTGCTGTAGTCTGGAGCCCAACAGCTCTGCCTTACTCTTGGGTAGTTCCAAATCCCTGACAAGGTCATTCAGTTCACCTTGTGTTATGAGGTGTGGTTCAGAGGAGGAGGATGGGAGAAAATGTGGGTCCTGTGACATCGATGGTTCAGGACCAGAAATTTCATCCTCTTCCTCTTCCTCATCTGACTCAAGTGAGAATGATTCTGGTGCATCAGGAACCGGCAGTCCTTCTCCGGGGGTACTGGGCGTATAGCCGATGGAATGTTTGGATAATGCACAGTCCACTTTTTCTTCTTTGACACACCTTTCCCAACTGGAGGCACCATGCAGAAGTAACAATTGCTGGTATGATCTGTTGGCTCTCTCCAAATCATTGGCACTGCAAAAGGCATAGATTTCCTTTTCCTGTTCAACCACTGGCGAAGATTTATTGCACAAGTGTTGCAGCATATGTGTGGGGCCCACCTCTTGTCCTGATCTCCAATTTTGCAGCCAAAATAAAGGTGATAGACTTTCTTAACCATAGTGGTTATACTGGGCTTTTGTGATGCAAAAGTCACTTCACCACAAACATAGCAGAAGTTATCTGCACTGTTCACACAAGTACGAGGCATCTCTGCTCACTTTGGCTAAACAGAAATGTGTCCCTTTGCAAAATCAAACACTGACAAATAAGAGAGCACGACACTGTATGATTTCTAGAGCTGATATAGGGCAATTTGTTCAGCAGAGTGATGTAAGCTTCGTTATGATTGCATCATCCATGACTTCTAGGAATAACATGATGCAATTCATATAATGTATGACGCAATACCAGCTTCAGATTGCATCATTCATTGTTTTGCCTAAAAAGCAAGTACTGTCCAAACCCAGTCATAGATTTATTCATAGATCCAGTCAAAGATGTATTTTAGTCATTTCTGGTTTAAATTGAGATCCCTTCCCTTTATAACTCACTTATCCTCCGCCATTCCCAAGTCAAGGGTCGTATATACTGACCCAATAGCATATCTTGAAAACTAGAGCCAATCAACAATTTTAAGCATCATTTTCGTTCTCAGTGACCCAGAATTAGTAAAGTTTGACTACATTTATTTCAGAAGCATTTTGGCTGTAGAGCAGTGTATTCTATGATTCTATGAACATCTTACAGGAGTGGCCTATTTTGCCAATAAAGGTGAGATTTTCAAAAGCACTCAGCATTGGCCTCACTCTGCTCCCCTGGGTGCATTGACTTCTGTGGGTGCAGAGTTAGGCCAGCTCTGAGTGCTTTTGAAAATCCTACCCTAAAATCCTATATCTATAATACATGAAAATTTAACACTGAATTCCCTGACTTGTTAATGTGTCATTAGCATTTCATGCTGTAGTAACATAGTTTGTCATATAACATCGACAGCTTAGTGCAAAAGCAGACTGTTAAAGCGGGAATGGAATTTGACCTGTAATTGTTCCCCAAGAGCAGTTTGGCGCACCTTTTGTTGCTTTTGGATAGATGGATAAACTGTAGTCCTCCCCCTCCCTCGCACCTTTCTTTCCTTTCAGAGCTTAAGGCTCTGACATGTTTTTTTCAGTTTGGCATATCTGTGTTTGTTATATACCTGCTGAATGATTAATCCCGAAGATTGAATGTGCTAACTCAGAATGTACAGCACTGGTAATTCTTTCATGGCTTTTGCTTCCAGTCAGAATAATTAACACTGTAGAAACACTGACAAAAAGAAGAATCAAAACCAAAAATCAACTGCAAGCGTGTTTGGTAAATAGTAGTTCAGAGATTCTTCTCAAGCTGATGAGAAGGTAGCATTCAGGCAATGATAACTACAAATTGCTATTCCAACAGTATGTGCTGTACCATTTCCACTTTCCAGGAAAACATAATTCCAGAAATGACACTAGATCTACCGTACGGTTTTGCACAGTCACTCATCACTTTCCACCTAAAGAACATTGACAATAGCAAGGTCCCTAGTGGACTTCTTGGAGTCTCTATCTCTTCTTCCATTCTAGGTTATGGAAATCTGTGCATGGGGTAGTTCTAAGGGTGTTCTGAGAGAGGGCAATGGTTATTGATGTGAATGCTATTCAGGTAATGGTGGAAAAGTCTTACTGAATAGGAAGGTTTTGTCATGTTGCCTTCATTGGTGTCAAAATATTATTCCCTCTTTCCTGCAAGAAAGCAGTTTAGTAGGATATAGCACTGTAGTCTTTTGCAGCTTTAACTCCAATTAGTGGTGCCTCTCACACTGAGGCACTAGAACCTAACCCTGAGGTTCTAAAAGGTTGTCGTTCTCCCCTCCCCACACCCGTGTTGACTTTAAACACTAATTTGTCCACTGACATGTCTAGTAAAGCACCATGTGTTCCAAGAGCATGATATAAATAGTGTCTGCTTGAAATCAAGGTCCTCAAAATCAGGGTCGCCCAGAGGATTCAGGGGGCCTGGGGCAAAGCGGCGGAGCTGCGGTGCTTGTACTCACCCGGCAGCAGTCTCGGTCTTCGGCGGCATTTCGGCAGCGGGGGGCCCTTCAGTCGCTAAGCGTCTTTGGCAGCACTGAAGGACTCGCCACTGAAATGCCGCCGAAGACCTGGTTCGCCGCCGGGCCAGGGCTCGCGGGGCCCCTGCGGGGCCCAGGGCCTGGGGCAAATTGCCCCACTTGCCCCCCCACCTCTGGGCGGCCCTGCTCAAAACGGGGCTCATGTGGAACTTAAAGTAGGGCATAGCTCATGCACTGGCCCTCTGGACATAGGTGAATTATATTGACAATTATTTTAATATTAAAGAATGTGCCAGCTTCTCAGCTGGCTTCAATGGAACTACACTGATTTACACAAGCTGAGGATATGGCCCAGTATATTCATTCATAGATTTTCGGCACTGAAGGGGCCATTCTGATCACCAGGTTCACCCTCCTACATAACACATGCCATGAAATTTCACTTAGTTGTTTCTGCATCAAATGTAATAACTTACAGTGGAACAACAGCACACCATTGAGAAAGACATCCAGTCTTGATTTAAAGATTCCAAGTGTTGAAAACTAGAGCTGATAGGAATATAGAATCATAGAATCATAGAAGATTAGGGTGGGAAGAGATCTCAGGAGGTCATCTAGTCCAACCCCCTGCTCAAAGCAGGACCAACCCCAACTAAATCATCCCAGCCAGGGCCTTGTCAAGCCTGACCTTAAAAACCTCTAAGGATGGAGATTCCACCACTTCCCTAGGTAACCCATTCCAGTGCTTCGCCATCCTCCTAGTGAAATAGTTTTTCCTAATATCCAACCTAAACCTCCCACACTGCAACTTGAGACCATTGCTCCTTGTTCTGTCATCTGCCACCACTGAGAACAGCTTAGCTCTATCCCTTTGAAACACCCCTTCAGGAAGTTGAAGGCCGCTATCAAATCCCCCCTCACTCTTCTCTTCTACTGACTAAATAAGCCCAGTTCCCTCAGCCTCTCCTCATAAGGCATGTTCCCCAGACCCCTAATCATTTTTGTTGCCCTCTGCAAGTCTCTCTTCAATTTGTCCTCATCC
Organism: Terrapene triunguis; assembly: GCF_002925995.2. Taxonomy (NCBI): domain Eukaryota; kingdom Metazoa; phylum Chordata; order Testudines; family Emydidae; genus Terrapene; species Terrapene triunguis. The sequence continues at coordinate 2,592,806 of NW_020664445.1, read as the reverse complement.
CTTCTGTAGTGGGGGGACCAAAACTGGACGCAATACTCCAGATGTGGCCTGACCAGTGTGAATAGAGGGGAATAATCACTTTCCTCGCTCTGCTGGCAATGCTCCTACTAATGCAGCCCACTATGCCTTTAGCCTTCTTGGCAACAAGGGCACACTGTTGACTCATATCCAGTTTCTTGTCCACTTTAATCCTCATGTCCCTTTCTACAGAACTGCCATTTAGCCAGTCAGTCCCCAGCCTGTAGCAGTGCATCCTAAGTGCAGGACTCTGCACTTGTCCTTGTTGATCCTCATCAGATTTCTTTTGGCCCAATCATCCAATTTGTCTAAGTCACTCTGGACCCTAACCCTACCCTCCAGCGTATCTACCTCTCCCCCCAGCTTAGTGTCATCCACGAACTTGCTGATGGTGCAATCCATCCCATCATCCAGATCATTAATGAAGATGTTGAACAAAACGAGCCCCAGGACTGACCCGTGGAGCACTCCGCTTAATACCGGCTGCCAACTAGACATCGAGCCGTTGATCACTATCCATTGAGCCCGACTAGCAAGCCAGCTTTCTATCTACCTCAGGGGTCTCAAAGTCCCGGCCCGCGGGCCATCTGTGGCCTGAGGACCTCCCCACTGTCACCCACAGAGGAGAGACGCATGCAACCACACTGCCCGCAATGTCTGCTGCAGGCACCGCCACCCACAGCTCCCATTGGCTGCGGGAGAGGGACAGAGATACCATCATTAGTTGCCGGGCAGAGTCAGCCATGGCGGCAGCATCATTAGTTACCAGGCAGAATCAGTTATGGAGGCAGCGTCATTAGTCAGCCATGGAGTAGCCATGGAGTCAGCATCACGTTTTTCCACAATGAATATAAACAAGTCAAAATACCGAACACAACTATCTGACGCTCACCTTGCTGCAATCCTGAAGGTTTCAACTGCTCAGTCACTGAGGCCAAACATCAACAAACTGACAGAACTGAAGTGTTGCCAGGTGTCTGGCAAACACTAAAAACTCTGGCAGGCGAAGAATTGTATAAAGTTGTATGACAGTTTTATGATTTCTAAGAAATTCAAACTAAAAAATACAAATATAAACGTTTTCTTTTCTGAACACCATCTTCAGTGACACTAGTGGTCCGCTGGGAGGATTTGAGGACTGGCACTGGCCCTAAGGTAAATTGACTTTGAGACTCCTGATCTACCTTATAGTCCATTCATTCAATCCATACTTCATTAAGTTGCTGTCAAGAATACTGTGGGAGACCATATCAAAAGCTTTGCTAAAGTCAAGGTATATCACGTCCACTGCTTTCCCCATATCCACAGAGCCAGTTATCTCCTCATAGAAGGCAACCAGGTTGGTCAGGCATGACTTGCCCTTGGTGAATCCATGTTGACTGTTCCTGATCACCGTCCTCTCCTCCAAGTGCTTCAAAATGATTCCTTGAGGACATGCTCCATGATTTTTCTGGGGATTGAGGTGAAGCTGGAAGCTGACCAGTCTGTAGTTCCCCGGATTCTCCTTCTTCCCATTTTTAAAGATGGGCACTACATTAGCCTTTTTCCAATCGTACGGGACCTCCCCCAATCACCACCAGTTTTCAAAGATAATGGCCAATGGCTCTGCAATCACATCAGCCAACTCCCTCAGCACCCTTGGATGCAGCGCATCCAGCCCCATGGACTTGTGCATGTCCAGCTTTTCTAAATAGTTCTTCACCTGTTCTTTCACCACAGAGGTTCACCTCCTCCCCATACTGTGTTGCCCAGTGCAGCAGTCTGGGAGCTGACCTTGTCTGTGCAGACTGAGGCAAAAAAAGCATTGAGTACTTCTACTTTTTCCACATCATCTGTCACTAGGTTGTCTCCGCCATTCTGTAAGAGTCCCACACATTCCCTGACCTTCTTCTTGTTGCTAACATACCTGTAGAAACCTTTCTTGTTACCCTTCACATCCCTTGCTAGCTGCAACTCCTGATTATACCCCTGCATGCTTGAGCAATATTTTTATACTCCTTAGTCATCTGTCCAAATTTCCATTTCTTGTTAGCTTCCTTTTTGAGTTTAAGCTCACTGAAGATTTTTCTGTTAAGCCAAGCTGGTCGCCTGCCATATTTGCTATTCTTTCTGCACATTGGGATGGTTTGTTCCTGCGCCCTCCGTAAGGCTTCTTTAAAATACAGCCAGCTCTCCTGGACTCCTTTTCCCCTCATATTAGCCTCCCAGGGGATCCTTCCCATCAGTTCCCTGAGGGAGTTAAAGTCTGCTTTTCTGAAGTCCAGGGTCCGTATTCTGTAGCTCAAAATCAAAGGTTCCCTCTCCCACAAGAAATTTTGAACACAAAAATGAAAAAAAAAATTGGTTGGAATTGACATTTTTTCTAAAAAAAAAAATAAAACATAAACAAAATTTTGACAAAACTGGATTTTTTTCATAAGGAAAACTCTCGCCATGATTTTTTCCCCATTAGCACTAACAACTTGACCACAGCCCTTGGTAAGTTCTTCTAGTGGTTAATTATCCTCATTGTTAATATTTGCATTTTATTTCCCGTTTGAATTTTTCTATTTTCAACTTCTACACATTGATCTTGTTATGCCTTGGTCTTCTCTATTAAAGAGCCTTCTACTATCAGTCATCTTCCTTCTGAGTAGATACTTTCAGATCTTGAGCAAGTCACCAATTAACCTTCTCTTCTTTTAGCTACCATGCTTCTAAATCCAGAAAAAAGTCAAATTTAAGAGGAGATAAAATATTTACCCGTATTTTTAGTCAAGTAATTATTAAACAACTCTCCTTACTACACTGGTTTATTTAGTACTGTGTCCCTAAAACATGGAGATAATTATCTTGTACTTTTTAAACAATCCCTTTTCTAAGTATAATAATGCAACTCATAATCTTCACATACAAATCTGTTTTCACAGTCTCTAGGCTGACTGTAATTTACTTAGATGACTAATTAAATTGCTAAAGGACAAACCGTTCATTAGCCATAGTAAAAGAAGAGAACTGGTTAAAGAGGCCACATTACAGTATTTCAACATCTCCTAGAGAAACCCAGTCACTTAATGAATTATTTTTTAAAAAGATCAACAAGGAAAAACACATAAAACAAAAGCAGTGGCTCTTTTTCTCTCCCTTGAAAACTGAAGTCTCAACAACTATAAATGCTGCTGCTATTCTTGTTTCTAGATTTCTGCCCCTGATGTTTTACCCAATCTTCCTTAAACATGCTATTCAAGAAAGCATTTCAAAAATAACACTAATTGTTTTGATTACTGAATTTAACTTACACTGAATAAAAGCCCTATTGCTAAAGCTTTTGACACGTGGTCATATTTTAGAGGGGTAGCCTTGTTAGTCTGTATCAGCAAAAACAACGAGGGGTCCTTGTGGCACCTTAGAGACTAACACATTTATTTGGGCATAAACTTTCATGGGCTAAAACCCACTTCATCTGATGTATCTGATGAAGTGGGTTCTAGCCCATGAAAGCTTATGCCCAAATAAATGTGTTAGTCTCTAAGGTGCCACAAGGACTCCTCGTTGTTTTGGGTCATATTTTGTTTCATTCATAACATCAGTCAATAAACTGGGATTTCTCACAGGAAGAAAGCTGGATCTTTTACCAACCCCTGTCCAATGTTATCACTATTCCCACTGTTCTTGTTTCCAGAGGTATTTTATAAACAAATTTAGTTCTCTTGAAGGTATCAGCTTGAATGGCCTGAACTGAAGCCATTATATATCGGCAAAAGAGGTACATTAGCAGTGCATGCTTATGAATGTGCCTCATTGATTATGACATAGCGAGAAAACGACTACAATGGTGAGGATAGTCCATTCTGTTCTTGGCCTTTCTGTTCAGACTGCCAACAATTATTATTATTATTATTGGACCAACTTCTGCTGGTGAGAGACAAGCTTAGGAGTTTACACAGAGCTCAGGAGCCCTGACGAACAGCTCGGTGGCGCTCAGAAGCTTGTCTCTTTCACCAGCAGAAGTTGGCCCAATAAAAGATGTTACCTCACCCACCTTGTCTCTCTAATATCCTGGGACCAACACAACTACAACAACAATTATCATCATCCTTATTTGTATAATCAGTACCCGGAGGCCCCAACCAAGTTCAGGGCCCATGGTGCTAGGTTCTGAACACACAGTGAGAAAATGCCTGACCCAAAGAACAAAACAAAGAAAGATAAAGGGTCAAAAGTGAAACAAAGGCATAGAAAGGAGAAATGATTTTCCCAAGGTCACATGACAGGTCAGCGGCAGAATCCAGGTGTCCTGAGAGCCCAGCCAGTGTTCTATATACTGATCCACACCGACTCTCTAATGAGGGTGCCACCGCACAAAGCCACTGATTATCCTCCGCAAAGAACAGTTAGGCTGCTGGCTCACTGAAACCACTGCCTGTCATGCTGACCAATATTGTTGCATTGCTTCCTTTTGCTCTCCCATCTGTATCTATCTGTTGTCTCTTGTCTTATGCTTACATTGTAAACATTTTGGAGCAGGGACTGTCTTTTTATTTTGTGTTTGTATAGCACCTAGCATAATGGGGTCCTGGGCCAGGACTAGCGCTCCTAGGAGCTACAGCCATACAAATATAAAGTGCCGAAAAGTAAGTGCTTGGTAAAACTGCTAGCAGAAATTCTGTTGAAATGCTAGACAGAATGTTATATGCAGACTGGAGGGTAAATATTACAGGTCATTGTCCTTAATGTAAGGGCTCAACCCTGCACAATGCTGAGCATAGACAGGAATCAGTTCCCATAGAGGGAGGTGATATAAATGTATCAGACACTTATAAGAGACACAAGGCAAGTGAGGTGATGTCTTTTATTAGACCGACTTCTGTTGGTAGACGGTACAAGCTTTTGAACTAAACAGAGTTCTTCAGATCTGGGGAAGGAAGCAGTCTCTGAGCTAAATACAAGACAGATTGTTGAGCAGAAGGGGTAATGCACACTGGCACCAGAACCCAGGGGTCCAGAAGGCCATGGCCCCCCCACTTTTAAAAGTGGGAAGGCCATGAACCCAACTTTTTAACAAAATAAACAAGTGCAGAATTCATGTTCCCCACGATTTCCCCCCCCAGCAGAATAATAGATTCCGCCAGGGAAACGTTGCAATTACACCTTTCACCCACCAGAGGATGCTGTGGCGCCAGAAGAAAGGGCAGATGGTTCACCGCTGGAGCAGCCAGCTGCCAAGAGGGAGTAGGCACTCTGACTTGAGCATCCCCAACTTCTACAGAGGTTCCGGCACCATCAGTAATGCATGTCTGAGGCAGTCACTTGAAATGAAGTGGGTTAGATTATCATGCATCCAGGGTCTGAAATGGACAATTAAGGGTAGCAGACAGTGGTGTGTTACAAATTGCCCACTTGTTCTGTAGTTGCACACTCAAAGGAGGATCTTCAAACAGCCCTTAATCGCTTCTCTGAAGCTTACAAAAGCCTAGGGCTATCTCTGAACATCAGCAAATCACAAGTTTTCCACCAGTCAGTCCCTGGTCAAGCATCAGACCCAGCAAGGAAGATCTATATCGACAAAGAAGAACTGGAAAATGTAGAATGCTTTGCCTAGCTTGGCAACCAACTCTCACAGAGGGCAGATATAGATGTCGAGATTCAACACAGAATTTGCTGTGCCAGCCTTTCCTTTGGCAGACTGTCTCTCTGGGTGTTCAACAATGACAACATCAGAACACACACTGGACTTTTAGTTTACAAAGCTGTGGTAGTCCCAACTCTCCTCTATGGCTGTGAGACTTGGGTGACCTACAGAAAAAAGCTGAAAAACCTGGAATATCAGCACCTGCACTTTCTTTGGAAGATCCTCAACATAAAGTGGGAGGATCATCGCACTAATGTCAGTGTCCTCAACATCTTCAGTGCTGAGACCTTGATTATCCAGCACCAGCTGAGGTGGAGCGGGCACTGTGTGCGCATGGCTGATGTGCGCTTACCAAAAAACTACTGTCTGCCCAACTCACTAAAGGAGAAAGGAAATGAAGAGGCCAAAAGAAATGCTTTAAAGACACCCTCAAGATAAACATCAAGAGATGTGGCATCGACACCACACATTGGGAGACAGCAGCCCAGGATAGGGATAACTGGCGAAGACTTGTCAGAGGGAACCTCCACTTCTGAGGAAAATCGTTCTGCCCTGGTCGCAGAAAAACACCAGAAAAGAAAGGAAAGACGACGGTCACGCAGCAATCGCGGCCCAACCCTGTCTTCCAACACCGCCTGCAATGTCTGCCAACGTGCCTGTGGCTCAAGAATCAGACTCTTCAGTCATCAAAGGACCCATGAAAAATAAAACCTGTGAAAGAGATCACCCTCGACCTCGAGGGATCGCCACCGCTGACAAATTGTTGTAATGAGCCATAAAATCAGTGTCCCTGCTAAGTCCATAGTCTTTGGTTTCTAGTAGGTTATGAACTTAAGTTCCCAGGCTCAACTTTTGAAGGTATTTGAGGACAAGTATTCCAAGATCAGGGAGGGGAGTAAACCCCAGATGGGGGTAGCAGGACCACCTCTCTTTGTTTGGCCATCTCCACTCCACACATCCTCCCTACTTCCTTTGCATGACTCCATGGCTCTGAATATTGGAAGAAGGTGCTATTGCATAGCAACCCACAGTTGCTTTGGAAAATGAGCAAATTCCTGTCTTCTGTCTTGTCTCATTTGATTTATGACTTTGGAATGTTACTCGAAGGCTTCAGCCTGTTGCCAAAGGATTCTGTTCGAACATGTTGAAAACGCCCCCTCCTGCATCTCACTTGGGGTCAGGTTCTGGTACCAACATTCACACTGAGTAGTGCCTTACTGCTCCAATGTCACATTGGAATCCTGCGTCATTACTGATTTCAGTGGGTCTGCTCAAGGAGTACGGTACTGCTCAGGGTGAGTTATAGTTGTCCCCTATTTGTTTGTTGCTCATGGGACTTAACCGGCTGCTTTTATCTATGAATAGCTTTCTCTGGCCTGATACTTCCTGACTACTGGAAGTGTTTCTAGACAGCATTCCTTGCTGCAGTGCGGCTTCGCTAATCAAAGCCATTCTGATATGGAACGGGGCCCTGGTCCCAAGTGTGCCCCCAGACATGCTCCTTCAGGGACTGCTAGCACTGCCTCCGGCATTAGCCAGTCCTTCCCTTGTGGTCCCAGTGCTAGAAGCAAGATCATGGATACCCCATACATGGGTGTGCTGGCTGGTGGGGCTCTCTCTTCCCTCTAGCATTCAGGCAGAAGCATAATTTACCCCCTTTACTGGAGGCAAAGAAAACCACTGGGGGACTGGACATTACACAGAAATATAAGATCTGACATACTTGATCAGATCAGTGCTCCATCAAGCCTGGTATCCAACCTCCAGAAGTGCCAGACATCTCAGGGAAAGGTGAGAGCTTCCTACAACGGATCTGACCCACTCCACAGTGCTATCCATTGGTGTGGGGAAGAGAGGTCTATTACCTCAAATTTCCATAAAGCCAGACACAAGAATAAAACTATTTTCCCTCCCAACACTTTTCCTGGGAAGCAGGGCACAGCAAACTAACAAAGCATACCATCTCTCAAATAAATACCTTTTAAAGCCATTTAAAAGTGTTGATGTAGCCACACGGCAACCTTAATAAGCTTTTGAAATTCTTGTGGCAAATACTTTATAAAGAGTTTGACCATCTTCTAAATAAACATTCTTTGAACCCTCTCTGTGTGTATGTACATGTGATGTCTATTTAGATATTGTCTGAGTCACCCAGCTCTTGAAAGACACACTGTACCGAGCAATTAATAATCACTGGCCAACAGAAAGGAAAGTCTTATCATAGGTAATTAGAACAGATAGGAAGATAAATAATGCCTTATGTATTCATGGCAATGTAGAGAGGAATGTGAGCCTGGGAACTGGATAGGCACATGCGAATGAATGACTAGAGGATAGTTATAGTTTTGAAGGGTTTTTTTTAACTTAGAGTGATAACTTGCTAAAATTGCCTATTCTTTGTTCATGGGGTTTTGGATCAAGTTGGCAATCCCCACTGGTGTGAAATAGAGCCTAGTAAAATATCTCACATCAAAAGCAAAACAATATCAGGACTTATTATTAGACCAGATCTTCAAAAAATCTCAGCTCCCACTTAGGCATCTAATAAAGTGACCAGAATTTTCAGTCAGACTGCTCAAGATATTGCTTTGTGCTGAGCTCTTCAGAAAATCTGGGCTCTTCATTTACATGCCTACATGGAAGCTGCTGGGCGCTCCAACCCCTGTGGAAATCTGTCTCTTGGCTTACGGTATGTCTACACTGCAATCGGGGAGTGAGTACAGCATGGCAGACAAACCTGCGCTAGTTTGTATCTCGCTAGTGTTAATAACAGTAGCAGTGATGCTGCTGCCACATGGGTGGCAGCACGGGCTAGCAGCTCAAGTATATGCCCAGCCTGTGCTGCTGTAGCTTCACTGCTATTGTTATTGGAGTTAGCTAGATCAAAGCTAGCTAAGGTACGTCTACATGAGCTGCCATCAAACCTCTGATTGCAGTGTAGACCTATCCAGAGTAAGTTTCACAAATAGTAGATTTGTGCCCTCCCAAGTCCTTATACATCTTCTTCCCCAATGCAGTACAATTAAGAACAAGATCAACAGACCAAAAATAAATAAATAAATAAAAAAAAATCACCATTTGCTTTTTTCTGGAATGTTCCATTTTGGAAACTTCTGGGAAAATGACAGTCAAGTTGATAGAGAAACAAGGTAGATGAGGTAATATCTTTTATTGGACCAACTTCTATTGGTGAGCGAGATAAGCTTTTGAGCCACACAGAGTTCTTCAGGCCTGGGAAAGATATTACCTCACCCACCTTGTCTCTCGAATAGCCTGGAACTGACACAGCTACAACAACACTACATACAATAGTCAAATACATAGATAGACTAATCAGCACCATTTGGTAAAGTGCTGGCCACATACAATTTAACACAAGAAAGCCCAGGGACTGTAGCCATCTTTCATATGAAACAGTTGAGAAGCGAAAACCCCATTCAGGCCACACGCTAAAGCATTGCACTGAAACCGGCCTTGGGAGTGTTGGGAGGAATGCTGGTTAGGCTGGCTCAGCTTGTTTCTGGTTTCCCTCTGAGATTGCTTCACCCAACCTGTTGTTTTATAGGTGGCTATTGCATGAGCTCATCATCTCACAGCTGTATCGAATAATATTATAGCTACCTGCCAGGATGGAAACATGAACCACCCCTTTAGTTCGTTGTGGTTGTGATGGGACAGAGGAAGCAGAATTTTCCCTGATGGGCATGTTTCCTGCTTAACATCTGGATTTCAAAATGGAAACCTCCAGCTCTGAAATCCATCATGTAATTTAGTGGTCAATACACCTGCAAACCCCATAAGCTTTGGTTAGGAAATTAGGACTGGAAGGGACCTTCTGGTTCATTGAGTCCTGTCCCCTGCTATCACAGGAAATCCCATCACATAATCCTCTTTATAGGCTTTTCAAGCTCCATCTTAAAACTAGTTGGGTTGTTTGCCCCCCACTACTCCCATGGGAAGGCTGTTCGAGAATGCCACTCTCCTCATGACTAAAAATCTTCTTCCAGTTTCCAGACTAAATTTATTCATGGCCAGCTGGCAGCCCTCTCCAGCTAGATCTTCTCAGTATGGCTCAAAGTAGATTTCAATGTGAAGAACACATAGCACAGCATAGATAATATAAAATAAATCCACATACAATCTTCCCTGTAAGTAGAGGAAGAGAGAAAGATTGAAGGAATGAACCACATGGGACAGATGCTAGTTGTGCAACTTAACACCACTACTGGGATACGCTCATACACCACGTTGAGGTGGGGTGTAGGGACCTGAATAGAATATGTCTGTTTGTACCCATCTATTGTTTCGTGTCTCACTTTAATTGTAAGCTCTTTGGAGCAGGGACCATCATTTTATTCTGTTTGTGCAGCTCCTAGCACAGTGGGGTTCTGATCCATGGCTGCAGCTCCTAAGTGCTACTGCAGTGCAAAAAACATATTTCTTATTCTTGTTGTTTTTGTTAAATATTTAATCAGAGGTAGTTCAGAGACAGGGTTCTGAGCCCCTTTTGAGTGGCGTCATGCAAAGCCTGGTGGTAGTTCTAATTCTGACTTGTCTTTAGTAAATGTGCATGTGTGATACCTACAGATGGCTCATGCTGCAAAGTTCAGATGGCGACCTGAGGTTATTGAGATCTGGGATTTTGCTTCAGCCCGTTAAAAAAATTATTCGGAGGCCATCCGCAAAATCCAGGTCTAAGTTCTATTTTCAAATACCCACAACGTTCAGCAATGGTCAAGTGTTGGATTGAGGTTGAGGCCCATCTCTAATTGTGAAGCAGCACACACATATTAGAGCTATTGGAAGCTGCTGCATATTGAAAGGGTGCGTCATCATATGTTGGCTGCTGCTACTCTGAGTCAGCCTTCATACAAGTACATGAAGTGCTAATACCGAAGGTACACACTGAGCAAAGGAATGAAACAAGGCCAGAAAGGTGCTGATGTGGCAATGGGGAGAAAGTGAGTTGTGTGAACTCAGTGATTTGGTGATGGCTGGATTGCACGTTCTGGAGCTGACAATGGAGAATGAAGCCCTGGCAACTGGGAAGGAATGGGAATGGAAAGTGAGAACGGCTGTTTCTGTGTGTTTAGCAACCTGTTCTTAAACTTGCATCTACTGCCTTTGCAGAGATAATAACCCTATGAGAATACAGTTACTTTAAAACTATTTTAAAAAAATCTTTCTTTGAATCCCCTATCTGGAATCTGAACTATAGATGAAATTCCATCTTCCTGTGTAGTTTGTATCAGAAACATTTAGCTTACACTGACTCCAGTGGGAGGAGTGCTGCATGGATGGCGTATAGCTGGGCCCATTGTTTGCTACATAATCCTATTGAGTTGCTTGGTACAATTATAGGTTTCAAAATAAAGTTAGAGATTACATGTAATAAACCTTTATTTATCTATGCAGAGATAGTAAACAAGGTAGGCTACAATAAAGGACACCAATATCAAAGGGATCCATTAATTTAATTGATGCACAAGGGTTGAGGAAGATACAGTGGCAAGAAGAACACAGTCCCATCACCCCTGGAAATGTTTTTTATCCTGCTCTTTCAAATCCCTTTAATAAGATCAGTGATTTCTGTGGACCTTGTTTAATGAGCAGTTCAATGTTTCTATTTCTCCTCAGACAATACGTACATAAGGAAATAACAGTGGTGAGAAGAAGATATCTTCTGTTCTTGCTCCCAGGAGTGCATTACAATGTTCCCCAGATTAAACATGTTACCAGACCTTGACCTGAAATTCCAGTGTATCTGTCAATTTTTGGGGCTTACAGATCATGGGGAGAACTTTTTTCCCCCTCTAAGAAATCACTGAAGTAAATGGATGATGTCGGGTAGTTTTCCTCTGTGCTAAATATTTACTATCTTTCATTGTGTCAATGGAGACAAGATTTATGTTATGCATCCTTGCATTGTGAAATCTAAACACATAGCACTTTCTGGAGCAGGGAACTTCTTGGCAGCAGAGATTGTCCATGTTACTGTAGTAAGGTTTCTTTCAGAAAAATTCTGTTGGCATTAGGATTATATGGAGGCAGCCTTATATCATAACACCTGTTAGGGCTGCATATTCAGTCTCTGCAGGAACCTGAACAAAGCAGAACATTTTAGTATTTGAGGATAATTAGTAGAATATTCCAGAGTCTCCCAGAGAAAGGGACAAAAGCACTGTTACAACACTATAGTTACGATTACCTAACACTTTCCATGAACACCTTCTGTTTTTAGCTGGTTATAACTTTGCCAAATGTATAACTAGACTGAAGGAAACTCAGGGAATTGTGATATAGGGGACAGACCTCCACTGGTAAAGGGATGAGCTAGATCATAGATTCTCAACTTGCAGGTCGTGAACTGGTGTCAGAGGGCCGAGATCAACATGCCCTTCCGATATTGCTAAATGGGAGAGGCTCCCGGAGGACTCTCAGTCTGTAAAATATAATCTTTTCCATAGTGGGCTGGGACTAAAAACTGCTGGGATAGATGGCTTGATAGGTCTTTGCACCACTAATGATTTTATAATAAATCATTTGCACTTATGTACTTTTCATTTGAAGATCTTAAAAGAGCTTTACATAGATGGGTTAATATTCTATCCCCCTTTTACACATGGGAATATTAAGGCAGGGAGGGATTAAGTGACTTTCCCAAAGTCACCAAGTAAGTCTATGGCTGAGATGGGAGCAAAATAGAAGTTGCCAAACTCTCAGATCCTCTCTGTTCTAACTGTTAGAAAAATAAGTTTCTCTAAATGTGACATAGCATGTTAGAAATCAAACAATGTGCTTAGGTTGCATTTTAGACATAGAACAGAATTCTTGTTCTGCCTGTACTGCCTGCAAGGTATTTGCCTGAAATTGTAAGCCTACTGAATAAGTCTCTCTTAGCTACCATTTGTTTGATGACGTTCATGGGAAATCGGGCCACATGGGCAGCCCAGCTGCCAGAAAGTTTCAAACTCCTAACAGAAGCTGTGCCAGTGATGTTCTTCAGCCTACAAGGGAACACGCAGACCTAGATCACAGTGTCTTCATCTTTTGGAATGCAATGGCTTGTTTGGATTCTCTGATGCATAAAATATCTTTGTGTGCCAGCCCAGCCTGAGGGTTATGGAGGCTGAGAGAGAAAAGCGGGGAGGATGTACTGATCCCCAAAGGAGAATACTGATAGGCACTTTCCCTATGGAGGATCTTAGAAGGAGATTATTGCCTGTGTCCTCAAGGAAAATGCCCCCCTTTCCCCTGCAGTGTGACAGAGTGGGCTATCACTGAGAGAGTTTGGTGACTGGCTGGAGTTTAGTGGGGGGTGAAGGTTAGGAACTATGAAGCTTGCCCAGCTTTGAAAGAGTCAGTCTGCTCAGGGAGCATGAGATAGACAGAGGCCTGCTCCAGTTTTGGAAGGCTTAGTCAGCCCCGGAACTGAAGATAGCCTGGAAGCCTGGCCTAGGCAGAGGCTTACGCAGTTTGAAAGATTTGTTCCAGTCCTGAAAGACTTACTTTAGGAGCCTATTTTGGGCAGAGACCTGCTCCAGCTTTGGAAGACATAAGCCAGTTTGGGGCCAAAGTGAACCTGGTTTAAGCAAAGACCTCATTCCATCCTTGAAAGACTTAAGTGCAGCCTAGAAACCACTAGCCTGGAGAGAGAGGTTAATTTATCTTAGAGCAATATTGTTGTTATGGGAAATGTTGTAATGTAAGTTATTTCAGTTACCATGGCACCTCGGGTTAAAAGTTGTGTGTGTGTGTATCCTATATTTTAATGCTCCCCGATCTTTTTATTCCTTTTTCCTCTTCAGTTTGAGTCTACAACCCAGTGTGTCAACCACAGTCTGACGTGGTAAAATGGGTTCCAACTCACGTTTAACAGATTTTTCTGACATTGAGAAAGGCCCCAAAATGATCTAACAAATGTAACAACCTTGAAATAACCAAGATTGCTGGAATCCTCTTCAATGCACTAAGAGCTAAAATCAAAACAAAAAAACTGTGCATTATAACACATCTATATGGAGGTAAGCTGATAGGTCAATTTGAGCAGATGGAATGTCATTATGGTGACTTCAAGTTAAGATAATCAGTTAACTGAATTATCATGCCACTTACTGAATATCTCAGAGTGCCTTCTAATTGTTAAAGTTAGAGCAGGTAATTATGATGTAAAATAAATCTTACAGCTCAATTTAGCTTTTCCAAAAAGGCTCAGATTGATCCAGAGCCAATGTAGTGAATGAAGAAAATCCAACACCCGATCTCTCATTTTTTTTATTACTATTGTTTGTTCATTGCTTCTTTCCCCATCCTCCCTCATATTAACATAGTTTGTCAGCAGGCCAAAGAATAGGATTAGAACACTATTGCAAACTCACATCTATTCTTCTGTTTATAAGAGAAACTCAAAAGGTGCTTTATGCATCAAACTTTATGGTCTTGTAAAGGTAAAGATAATTGTTAGTAGACAAAGTTTCAGTTACTGAAAAAGTGAAGTAGACTCAGTTTTCCAATGAGTAATGGAATTTTTTTTGAGGAAATCAGACACTTTTCACAAAACAATTCATGTTGTCAGAAAAATCAACTTTCTGACGAAAAATGAAAAAATATTGGACCAGCCCTATGTGATCAAAAATACAGAAGAGCCATTTGTATAGGATTTAAGTAGGGTTCATTTCCATTCCTGGCTCAAACTCAGAAGTACAGAGGAACAGGAAAATAAAGATTAAAATTGAGTCAATTTTTCAATATTAATATAAATATAATATTAATAATATAATAATAATATAATTATAATAATCTATCAAGGGTCATATTCTAACATCCTTCCTCAGATTGAGTAACATCTTGTTCCTTAAGAGATACTACTGATGTTAATGGGACCTGCTTGGGAAATAAAATATTATTCAGCACAGGTAAGGGTAAAATTGGTTCATTTATTTTTACTGAAACACTATTTTTTAGGTGGAAAAATTTTGTTTTGGTTGAAATGTTTTTGTTTTGTGGGTCTCATCAAAAAGAGAGTGAGAATGATTTCCCCCATTTAAATCCAAACCAAAAATGACACAATTTGGACAAAATGAACATATTCTATTTTGTTCAAAGTTGTGTGTGTTGAAAATAGGTCATCGTTTTTCAACAAGCTCTAGGTAAGGGTGACAGACTCTGACCCAGAGTTAGTTTCTCTAGTTGTGTTTACCCAGGGGCCTCGATCTGGGCCCCAGTACAGCAGAGATGTATGGACTCACTGTGAGTAGTTCTACTGAAGTCAATAGAACTTTTCAAAGTGCATTAATGGACACAAGTGCAAAAGTCTTTGTAGAACCAAAGCCTAGGTCAGGCCTCCATTGCACTAGGTACTGTATAGATATACAGTAAGTAACCAATTTAGCCCTGCTCTTACTTTTCCAAACCTATTTGCCCCTTTCTATTACACAATTACCATTTTTGATGATGGAAAAAAACACGCACAGCAAGATGATTATATTTGTAGACCACTGCCAGAGTTCTACATAACACTTCAGACAACAAAAGCCCAGCCCCGAAAAATGTCCGTCTAATTAATATGGCTATGAGATACGAGACAGCAGTTCATGCTTATATATTTTTTTCCTGGATGGACCAAGTTTTGCGCTCACTTCTACCTGTTGACTTAACACAGTTTTGGTTCACTCTCTTAAACGATGTTTTCAGTGTCTGTTCACTTATTACTACAATGCTTTTAATGATCTCATGTAAAGATAATTTCTCATGATAAACAATTGCCATAGAGTTCAGTCTAGCTACATCTTTATGTTGTGGTTTAAAGGTTCCTTCAAAGGTATTCTGTAACAGTATAACCCTAATAATTTTAAGAATGGAATCTTGATATCATATTTGTTCCTGTACCAGAAAGTAACGGATAAGAGTAAATTAGGGACATTTTCTCTTTTCAGGTACACTGTATAATTGCTTTTGTATTTTTGTTGTTGTTTTTAGCTGTCTTTTTTTTTTTCAATAATAGCCATGTAGTTCATATTTAAGGCACAGTCAACTGGCAAGCTTCATGTCGTGGTCTCTAAGAGTGAAATTTTAAAATTTCCATTACACGCAGCTGACGAAGTGATCACCCACGAAAGCTTAGAAACAGAAATACATCTGTTAGTATATAAGGTGCCACAGGACTCTTTGTTGCATTTAAAAAGTGCCCTTTAAAAACCTGCACCTGAGTCAGATATTCACAGTTATCAATAACTGATAAAATAAACCTCCTTTAAACCCTCTTTTCACATCAAAACCAAGGGGCGGATTTTGCCAGCTTTACTCACTTGGATGAGTACCTCTCTCTGGGCCAGTGTCCATAGGTGCTGGAACTAGGGGTGCTGGAGGTGCTGCTGCACCCCCTGGCTTGAAGTGGTTTCCATTATGTACAGGCTTCAGAGTAGCAGCCGTGTTAGTCTGTATCCACAAAAAGAACAGGAGTACGTGGGGCACCTTGGAGACTAACAAATTTGTTAGTCTCTAAGGTGCCCCAAGTACTCCTGTTCTTATTATGTACAGGGTTTTCAGTTTGGTTCAATGGTTCTCAGCACGCCCACTATACAAATCGTTCCAGCCCCCCTTCCAGTGTCCGATGCCCTTACTCACTTCACAGTGTTCCGGACTCCAGCAGTGGTCCCATCTAAATCAGTGCAGCCAGGCACAGCATAAAGTGCTGCCTAATGTGACAAACAGTGACAGAAACTAGCCCCATTAGTAGTTCCACTGAGGTCAATGGGATTATCAACAGAGTGAGATGCAACTCAGTGAGAAGGAGGATAGGAGCATCCAGCTCTTAAACAAAACATGGTCCACCTGTGAGAATTGGGTAATTATACGATTCTTACGGGTATTATGGTAGTTCATCAGAGGCCCCAACATTCTAGGCACTGTACAAACATAGTCCCTGCTCTGAAGAATTTAAAGTCTAAGGTCTTGTCTCCACGCAAAAATGGTAATATGTTATCTGCACCAGTATAGTTAAATTGATACAAATCCCTGGTGTAGATGTATTTCTAGCGATATAAAACATACCAGTAAAGTTGTTCCCATGGGGAAGCGGAATAAGTTAAAACTATATAAGGCACCTTTATACCAATATAACTACATCCACAGTAAAGGTGGTACTGATTTAACTATGCTGGTAGAAAAATCACGCCAAGCCCCAACTGAAATAGTTAAACTGGTAGATAAGCTGTATGTAGACCAGGCCTCAGTAAACATGGCAGAGAATTTCTCAAGACCACAGGCAGAGCCAGGTACAGAACCCCTGATTCCGAATTCCTCTTGCAGGTCCTTATCCATGGGGCCATGCTGCCTGCCAAGTAGCTGATACAGCATCGTTGTTATTCTGTTTGACCATATTGAACAGTAGAATATTTCTGTGATGTTGGCACAGTCAGTGCTCGCATGGGTAACCACGAGCCACATCAAAAATTGCCAAAGACTTTACTTTTCCACCAGTGGGTGCAGCCATTAGCACAAACAAAAGTAAAAGAGAAGACAGATGACTGACATTAAAAAAAGATGGGAGGTTAATCTTCAAATCAGACAGACACCTTAATACCAAGATGTTATTTTTGTTTAGTTTCTGAACCACTTAAAGCTATCAACGTTGTCTTTCCCCACTGTAAAATCTATGGTAGATGTTAAACATGTTCATCTTGATAAACCAAAACACCACTTTAATAGCAGTTGGCTGGCACACTGTATATTTGCCTAAAGTAAGAATTACTTAAATTTGGTGTTGTGCCAAAAGCTTAAAGAAATACTGGCTAGTACCTGTTATGTGCCTGCAGCAGCATCTATCTAATGCTGCTTCTTTCTATACTGTAAAATGTCTGAAAGGGCTGCTCTGTCAGTTAACCCTTTGCGGATCTGGCTGCAGACCTATTTTAGTGGGAACTTTTGCTAGTGCAAGTTAAAATATTGTTCACATTTATTCAGTACTTCAAAAGGAAGGGTGGGTTGCTGGTTAGAGCAGGAGACTAGGGTTGGGGACTGGATTCCCTGCCCCACCATATCGACTTTTCTCATGTGACTTGAGCAAATTAGACAAATCTGTGTCATATCTTCAGCTGGTCTAACTTGGCAGAGCTCCAATGAAGTCATTCAGACATGTCCTTCTCATAACCAGGTTCAGGTGGGGCAGTACTTTTAATAAATTGGATTATTTTAGGAACCTTACCATTTATCTTCTTTCTACGCCCTGTTTCACTATCTGTACGTCCAAGCCGCCCACCTACCTGATGCCTTTTTGTTTCCTTCTTCCCATTCTCATTTTAACCCCATCTTCCATGCAAGTCCCGATACTTGGAACATCCTCCAACTCTTCTATGACAAAGGACCACATTCTCCATGTCCAGATCTCTTCTTGTGCAGCACTCATCGGGGTTACCATTGAGATGTGTTGAGACTGAACTATTTTCTTTTACTGTTATATGGTAAAGTGAGACCAGGGGATTGCCACTAGAACTGGGAATTTCTCATCTACCAGTAAGAAGATAAAAAAACCCTGCACCCACTCTAATCTGCCAGGCCATATTACTTCACCCAGTGAAAGAGTTTATCAGACACCACCTGACCACAGGGCCGCCCAGAGGATTCAGGGGGCCTGGGGCAAAGCGGGGGATCCTGGAGCGAGGTGAAGGACCCCCCACCTCCGAAGTGCCGCCGAAATCCCGGAGCGAGGTGAAGGACCCCCCGCTGCTGAAGTGCCGCCGAAATCCCGGAGCGAGGTGAAGGACCCCCTGCCGCCGAAGTGCCACCGAAATCCCGGAGCGAGGTGAAGGACCCCCCGCTGCCGAAGACCTGGAGCGTCGCCGGGTGAATAAAAATTAAAAAGATGCCTCTAGCCAGGGAAGGGATTCTTGGCCAGGGCTCGTGGGACCCCTGCGGAGCCCGGGGCCTGGGGCAAATTGCCCCACTTGCCCCCCCCCGGGCGGCCCTGCCTGACCATCACTTCATCATCTCATGTGTTAGGTGCCCAAACTATTGCCCTGACCCTGTAATCTGATTCACAAGGGTAGATTCATATTGGGTTCATACAGGCATACAGTTATGTTCACACACACACAGTCCCACTGAAGTCAGTGGGGCTCCCCACAGGGATCTGCCTGCAGTGAGGTAATTGCAGAATTGGTGCTGTATTGTCTCATGGCAGCACAGATTCTTTTCTTTGCTCTGTAAAGCACCAGGCCCAGTGACAGCACTCGGTGAGGCCCAGATCTTGCAAATGGACACAGTAGCCCAGACCCCTGCGCTGACACAGAAAGCACTTCAAAGGGGCAAGTGGATCCAGTTGTAGAATTGGGGCCTAAATAATGTATATTTGAAATAAATCCACAAATCTTTAGCTGAAATGAGTTTGATACAAGGTAGCCTCAGAAAGTACCTCCCTTGTTCTGCTGTAAAGTACAGTTTACTGGCACCTGTCTTTACATGTCTCATATTGCAAGATTGTTCCATAAAAACTCCATAACCAGTTATTCCAGTGACTAGTATTTTCATATTCTTAGCCTTTGACTACAAAACATTCCTGTCAATGTAAACCATAATTAAATAATGCATTTCACCCACGCAAGAACATACCATACAAGCATACGATTGAAGACTGACAGCATAGCAAAGCTATGGCCCCTTCATACTGCACAGTTGTCACAGTGACAGCTGCTTGGTTCTTCGTAATAACAGTGCAGATAGAAATCAGATCCTCCTGCTCCCATAGCAGCTATTGCCTTTATCTGCTTTCTTTAACATAAGACATATGATGCACAGCTGTTTGATTCTCATTCCGACCAGTAGAGAGGAGTGTTGCATATAAGAACTAGATTGTAAAGCTGGCTGGGAATTTTTTTGACAATATGGAAACTTTCTCAGGTCTGGAGTTGGAGGGGAGGAGTCATAAACCACCACTACCAATAAAATATCCAATAGCCCAGTGGTTAGGATGATCACCTGGGATGTTCATGTTCCTGCTCTGCCTGGTTTGGAGCAGGGAATTTAAGACGGGTCTCCCATATCCTAGGTGAGTGCCTTAGCAACTCGGATATTGCCTATTCTAGGCTGACTCTCTAATTTTTCATGAACAAATTTGAAAGGTCTCACTTTCACCCCAATGCAGAATGGGAAAAATTTTGAAACCTCAACAGTTTTCATGGGACAGGAAAACCATCTCCCATTTCAGTGGAAGACTTCACATTTATGTAGCTTTATGCTAAAATGGATCAAAATGGCACCAAGAGAGAATAATAGATGGGAAATAAAAGTTCACAAATATGTATTAGACCCACAGGGTAGGTGAGCTAATATCTTCCATTGGACCAACTTCTGCTGTTGGAAGGGATAAGATCATAGAATCATCATAGAAGCATAGAAGATTAGGGTTGGAAGAGATCTCAGGAGGTCATCTAGTCCAACCCCCTGCTCAAAGCAGGACCAACCAAAACTAAATTATCCCAGCCAGGGCTCTATCAAGCCTGACTGTAAAAACCTCTAAGGAAAGAGATTCCACCACCTCACTTGGTAACCCCTTCCAGTGCTTCACCACCTAGGAATATAGCGTTTCCTAATATCCAACCTAGACCTCCACCACTGCAACTTGAGACCATTGCTCCTTGTTCTGTCATCTGCCATCACTGAGAACAGCCTAGCTCCATCCTCTTTGGAACCCCCCTTCAGGTAGTTGAAGGCTGCTATCAAATCCCCCCTCACTCTTCTCTTCTGCAGATTAAATAACCCCAGTTCCCTCAGCCTCTCCTCATAAATCATGTGCCCCAGCCCCCTAATCATTTTCGTTGCCCTCCACTGGACTTGGATATTAGAAAAAACTTTTTCACTAAGAGGGTGGTGAAGCACTGGAATGGGTTACCTAGGGAGGTGGTGGAATCTCCTTCCTTAGAGGTTTTTAAGGTCAGGTTTGACAAAGCCCTGGCTGGGATGATTTAGTTGGGGATTGGTCCTGCTTTGAGCAAGGGGTTGGACTAGATGACCTCCTGAGGTCCCTTCCAACCCTGATATTCTATGATTCTATGACTCTCTCCAATTTGTCCACATCCCTTCTGTAGTGGGGGGACCAAAACTGGAAACAATACTCCAGGTGTGCCTCACTAGTGCCAAATAGAGGGGAATAATCACTTCCCTCGGTCTGCTGGCAATGCTCTTACTAATACAGCTCAATATGCCGTTGGCCTTCTTGGTAACAAGGGCACACTGCTGACTCATATCCAGCTTCTCATCCACTGTAAAGCCCAGGTCCTTTTCTGCAGACTTGCTGCTTATCCAGTTGGTCCCCAGCCTGTAGCAGTGCATGGGATTCTTCCGTCCTAAGTGCAGGACTCTGCACCTGTCCTTGTTGAACCTCATCAGATTTCTTTTGGCCCAATCCTCCAATTTGTCTAGGTCACTCTGGACCCTATCCCTACCCTACAGCGTATCTACCTCTCCCCCCAGCTTAGTGTCATCTGCGAACCTGCTGAGGGTGCAATCCATCCCATCATCCAGATCATTAATAAAGATGTTGAACAAAACCGGCCCCAGAACCGACCCCTGGGGCACTCCGCTTGATGCCAGGCTGCCAACTAGACATGGAGCCATTGATCACTACCCGTTGAGCCCGACAATCTAGCCAGCTTTCTATCCACCTTATAGTCCATTCATGTAATCCATACTTCTTTAACTTGCTGGCAAGAATACTGTGGGAGACCGTATCAAAAGCTTTGCTAAAGTCAAGATATATCACATCCACCGCTTTCCCATATCTACAGAGCCAGTTATCTCATCACAGAAGGCAATCAGGTTGGTCAGGCATGACGTGCCCTTGGTGAATCCATGTTGACTGTTCCTGATCACCTTCCTCTCCTCCACTTGCTTCAAAATGGATTCCTTGAGGACATGATGCATGATTTTGCTGGGGATTGAAGTGAGGCTGACCGGTCTGTAGTTCCCCGGGTTCTCTTTCTGCCCTTTTTAAAATATGGGCACTATATTTGCCTTTTTCCAATTGTCCGGGACCTCCCCTGATTGCTAGATATATTACTCTTTCATAAGAGGAATGAAGAATGTGCAAAAAGTGTTCCCCCATTACTTACCTATGCAGGGGCAGACTTCCACTGTGCAAAAAAACCGAGGTGAGTTTAGTGCTATCCCCATGCAACCATTCAAAAGTGCATGGGAATTGGTAGGTCTATGGCCTGAGGCGAGACAGGTGCTGACAGCTCCAAGAGGCTTTGGCTTTCAGGCACAACCTATACTGGAGCCCCCACTGACACTATATGCCACCCCATTACTCCCATCGTGGGGCTGTGCAGGACAGGCACACCATTAATATTTCTATATGTGCTTTACAAAAAACATAATGACATGTACCTCAGTGGAAGCTCGGGTGCTGCTGTAACCCACACATCTCCTCGGTGCGGTGCTCTGTCCCCTCTAGTGGCACCAAGACCACTTAGAAGTTACTGAGTCTGCTACAGCCTTAGCTAAGTACCACATGGCTTTTAGCTCATGCAATAGAGGCTCATGCATTTAGCTTCAGAGATCCCGGATGAGCTCCCATTTGTAACGCCAACATTCCCCGGTCGTCAGCGGGCGGGATTGAACCTGGGACCTCTGGACAAGCCTCCACTGCATGAGCTAAAAGCCACATGATACTCAGCTAAGGTTGTAACAGACTCAGTAATCTCCAAGTGTTCTTGCTGACACTAGTGGGGACAGAGCATCACACCCAGGAGGTGTGTGGGTTACACTACTGCTGGCAAGTGTAGCATCATTGTTATCTGTAAGATGAGATTTTTAAGAATAGGACCATTCCTGACAGGTGTTTGTCCAACCTCAGTGCAGGGGAATGGACTAGATGGCCTCTACATTTCTACAATTCTATGATTATAAAATCAAAACCTCCAATGATGGGGAATACACAGCCTCTCTAGGTAACCTGTTCCAGTGCTTAACTATACATATAGTTAGAAAGTTTTTTCCTAATATCAAACCTAAGTCTCTCTTCCTGAAAACTAAATCAATTATCTCTGTCCTACCCTCAGTGAAAATGGAGAACAATTGATCACTGTCCTCGTTATAACAACGTTTTACATATTTGAAGGGTGCTATCACGTCCCCACTCAGTCTTCTCCTCTCTAGAATAAACATGTCCAATTCTTTCAACCTTCCCTCCTCGGTAATGTTTTCTAAATTGATTATTTTTGTTGCTCTCTCCTCTGCACTCTCTCCAATTTATGTGCCTCTTTCTTAAGGCGTAGTGCCCAAAACTGGCCAGAGTAATGCAGGAAAATTCCCTCCTGTGTCTTACATACACTACTTCTGTTAATACACCGTGGAATGGCATTTGCCTTTTTTGCAGTGTCCTTTGCCCAAGCACAGCCTGCAGGGGATGGGAGATGGACTTGATGAGCTATCATATTCCTGAATGTTTTTGCTGTCTCCAACCCTGGTGATCCTAAGATAATACAAGAGTACTTGTGGCACCTTAGAGACTAACTTAGTCTCTAAGGTGCCACAAGTACTCCTGTTCTTTTTGGGGATACAGACTAACACGGCTGCTACTCTGAAACCTAAGATAATACACTTACAGGGTTCAGCTCCCTTCCTAGCACACTTAGTCATAACTAAAACTGCAGCAAAGGGGACCATTGTGAGCTGGCAAGCAGAATTAGTTGGCTGTGAACATGCTACCAATTCTAAGGTCCCTGACATTTTTGGCTAGCTACTTTCAAATGTTTGTGCAAAACGTGTGTTAGCTTAATAAGCTAATGAGCTTAACGCTGTCTGAAAGGATAAGACGTTTTCTAGTGACAAACCTGGCTTTTGAACAGTTCGATATTTGAGTGCCAAGAGCCCCACAAGGAAGTAGCTCCCTTAAAATAAGGCACAGGGAAAGAGTTAGGCTGTGTGCATACCAAGGTGAGAACATCAAAGAGGGTAATGCCCATTAGGTATTCACAGTTCACCCCAGTATGGTTACCTTGTCCCCAAGTGAACCCAGTTACCTTACATACTGTGCACCATCTCATTACAACCAGGAGCACATTAGATTGGAGGAACCAGCTCGTTGTGAGAGCACTGGACTTGAATCCAGGACATCTGGGTTCAATTCATGTCTCTGCCACACATTTCTTGTGTCATTTAAGTTCTCAGTGACTCAGTTCCCCATCTGTAAAATGGGAATAATAATACTTCCTTTCTGCCACCCTGTGTCTGTCTTGTCTCCTTAGACTACAGGGACTGTCTTACTGTGCATTTGCTCAGATCCTAACCCAGTGGGAGAGACCCTGGTCTTGTTTAAGGCCTCTAGGCTACACTGTAATCCAAAGAATTTTCTGTATAATTCCTTTTTCTTTCCTTCCTGTGACATGCTTCATGGAGAAACATATGACACAAACAATGGGCGGTTCTCCACATCTTGTTGAATTGAACAAGCAGTTAAAAGCTACAGCCACTCATGGCACTCTGGCCAGCTATCCAAATAAACAGAAAAAAATGTTATTAATAAATGCCAGCAATGCTTAGACCTGGCACTTTTGGACAATAAACTTTTTTTTTTCTGTAGCTGTAATAAAGTGAATCTATGGACAGCAGAAGGCATTTGGTTTCAGGACTTGTGTGGTAGTTGTGAGATATCGCCTTATTAAATGAAAATACATATCTGCATTACTAGAAACAAGAGTCTTAGTCAATAATTCACATGCTATAATATAATATAAACCTTGCTGTGTTTTCTCAGTCAGAACTCCAATTGAAGTCAGTGGGGGTCAAGAATGGAACAAAGAAGCCGAAAGTAGTTATCAGGTATCAGCTCAGGTACCAGCCAAGATGCAGTAGCATAGGGTTTAGTGCAAGCTAGCCACCTGAATAATTACCCAAGATTCCAGGTGGGGACACTGCTCCAGTACTTGAGCTAGCTAGATTAAAGCTAACTTGGGTATGTCTACACAAGCTGAAATCACAGCATGTGACTACAGTGTAGACGTACCCTAAGTCAAGGGGAGCTTTAACAGAGCAAAAGCTTCAAGATCTGAACCGGAGGGATAAATACTTAGGAAGGATTATGTCTTTTTGCTTTCTCAATGGATGCTGCACTGGGAGCCTTGTCTGTTTGAGTCATAGAATCATAGAATCATAGAATATCAGGGTTGGAAGGGACCTCAGGAGGTATCTAGTCCAACCCCCTGCTCAAAGCAGGACCAATCCCCAACTAAATCATCCCAGACAGTGCTTTGCCAAGCCGGGCCTCAAAAACCTCTAAGGATGGAGATTCCACCACCTCCCTCGGTAACCCATTCCAGTGCTTCACCACCCTCCTAGTGAAATAGTGTTTCCTAATATCCAACCTAGACTTACTCCACTGCAATTTGAGACCATTACTCCTTGTTCTGTCATCTGCCACCAGTGAGAACAGCCAAGTTCCATCCTCTTTGGAACCCCCCTTCAGGTAGTTGAAGGCTTCTATCAAATCCCCCCTCACTCTTCTCTTCTGCAGACTAAACAAGCCCACTTCCCTCAGCCTCTCCTCCGAAGTCATGTGCTCCAGCCCCCTCATCATTTTTGTTGCCCTCCGCTGGACTCTCTCCAATTTGTCCATATCCTTTTTGTAGTGGGGGCCCAATACTGGATGCAATACTCCAGATGTGGCCTCACCAGTGCCAAATAGAGGGGAATAATCATGTCCCTCAATCTGCTGTCAATGCTCCTACTAATGCAGCTCAATATGCCATTGGCCTTCTTGGCAACAAGGGCACACGGCTGACTCATATCCAGCTTCTCGTCCACTGTAATCCCCAGGTACTTTTCTGCAGAAATGCTGCTTATCCAGTCGGTCTCCAGCCTGTAGTGGTGCATGGGATTCTTCCTTCCTAAGTGCAGGACTCTGCACTTGTCCTTGTTAACCTCATCAGATTTCTTTTGGCCCAATCCTCCAATTTGTCTAGGTCACTCTGGACCCTATCCCCACCCTACAGCGTATCTACCTCTCCCCCCAGCTTAGTGTCATCCACGAACTTACTGAGAGCGCAATTCATCCCATCATCCAGATCATTAATAAAGATGTTGAACAAGACCGGCCCCAGGACTGACCCCGCATGATCCCTGAAGATTTCACTGTTAAGCCAAGCTGGTCTCCTGCCATATTTGCTATTCTTTCTGCACATTGGGATAGTTTGTTCCTGCGCCCTCAATAAGCCTTTAAAATATAGCCAGCTTTCCTGGACTCCTTTCCCCCTCATATTAGCCTCCCAGGGGATCCTGCCCATCAGGTCCCTAAGGGAGTCAAAGTCTGCTTTTCTGAAGTCCAGGGTCCGTATTTTGCTACTCTCCTTTCTTCATTTTGTCAGGATACTGAACTCGACCATCTCATGGTCACTGCTGCCCAGGTTGCCACCCACTTCTACTTTCCCTACCAATTCTTCCCTGTTTGTAAGCAGCAGGTCAAGAGGATCATGGGCCCTGGTTGGTTCCTCCAGCACCTGCAGCAGGAAGTTGTCCCCAACACTCTCCAAAAACGTCCCGCATTGTCTGTGCACCGCTATATTGCTCTCCCAGCAGGTGTCAGGGTGATTGAAGTCCCCCATGAGAACCAGGGCCTGTGTTCTGGAAACTTCAGTTAATTGTCCAAAGAAAGCCTTGTCTACGTCCTCCCCCTGGTCCGGTGGTCTATAGCACACGCCCACCATGACAGCACCCTTGTTGCTTTCACTTCTAAACTTAACCCAAAGACTCTCAACAGGCTTTTCTCCAGTTTCATACTGGAGCTCTGAGCAAGCATACTGCTCTCTTACATACAGTGCAACTCCTCCACCTTTCCTCCCCTGCCTGTCCTTCCTGAACAGTTTATACCCATCCATGACAGTGCTCCAGTCATGGTAGAGTTTTTCCTTTTGCTTCAGTCACTACTAAAATCTTTACATTTTCATCTTTGAAAGTAACATCACAGTGGTGTGTATAATGGGTGAAATTCACCCCCATGCAGAGTGTTCTCACAAGGACTTGCATCATTTTAATCACAGCTCAGCACTCTTTGAGGGCAGAAGTAGGATGTAACTGGTCCGCATCCATTGAACAATCTCTGCAGGCAGGTGAATTTCACACACTACTCCCTGTACTTACAATGTCCTTAGCACAGGGAATAGCAAGGCAATGTTATGGATGCAAAAGGTCAGATTCTGGTGTGTGTGTGGGAATAAATAGCTAGATCTACAAATAGAGGTGATTCCAAAGGTTTTAATGGTGATCATTGTACTATAGATCCAACATTATACACATACCTATATTTCATCACTTATTTAAAAAAATGTTACAGGATTCCAAAAGTGATGGACTAAAATGCTGTAGGGTGTAGCTTCTTCAAAGACACAAAGGGCATTTAGGTGTCCAATTCACATTAGAAGTAAATGGCAGCTGGGTTTCTAATTGCCATTGCAGCCTTGTAAGTCTCCTCCTGTGTTAGCACTATTATGAGATGCAAAATTTTGAATCACTGTTGTAGTTATTCATAAGGGATAAGCAGTAAAGAAATGCCAAAAATGTTATTTGTTTGCTTTCCACGAGATTAAAATGAAGAGAAAAGGATCTAAGGGGTTTTTTGGGTGTGAAAAAAGTGAATTTATATCTTTGTTAAAAAAAATATTGAGGATATTTTGGAGTAGAGAACATACTAACCTGCATCCCTTCACACACATCTGGGATGGGAAAAACAGTTTTAGAGTTCTTACTTTAAATATTGATGGCTCAATTCTCATTGGCCTCAGTGGGGATACTCCTGATTTACGCTGCTGGGAGAGGAGATGCTGACCCTGAACATTTAAATCCTGAATACGATGGGGAGAAGGAGTCAGAGAGTCACACATGACTGAAACAGATTCACTTCATCATCAGCTATAGGTAACTTACGCCAAGTGCAGAGTCAAGAGACAGAAGAGGAATAGGAAGGTATTTGTAACACAAAGGATCAACATCAAATTCCTTTCCAGGGGATTGTGTTCCAAATGGCTTTCAGACAAGCTGGTTGGTCACTGTGGTAGGTGAGAAGTGAAACAAAACAGAGAAGCTAAAACGTCAGCGTTTCACTATATTGCATATACATATTATAGCAATATGGGGGTGTTGAGGGAAATGACGATAGTAATTGTCTAATAAGAGGATACAAATGAACATTTCAGACAGGGAAAGTAATTGTTCAGTGGAAAATGAACATGATGAGCCTAGAAAGGAAGAAATCAGGATCATTTTGTGAGTAGGGGAAAAAAACTGGTTCAAACTCCAAACTAAACTCCAACCCTTCTGTGCAAGAAACAATAAAGCTGAGATTTTCAAAGACACTCAAATCCCATTAAAATGAAAGGTGTTGGGCATCTCAACACTGTAAATGGTTTTTCAAAATCTCAGCCTAAAAATGTGTTAGAGCAAACGAGTAAGGGGATGAAATAGCATTTCTCTTTGTGTTTATTACACCAGAAATCAGTCCAAATATAAGTGGCTCTATAGCCCCATTACATTTGTAGTACCTACTATTTGTTTAGATTCTTTATTTTCTATATTTGTCAAGCAAAAAAAAATCTTTGTGCTTACCTATTGCCTTTCAAGTTCTCAAAACTGCTTAACAAGCATTAACGAATGACTCAACACCTCTGAGAGGTAGAGTTGATTGTATTTTTCCTAAGGATTTCCCATCCATCTGAGGATGAACGATTTTACAAAGGTGGGTAAGATATTTTCCCATTTTAGAGGTAGGGAAACAGAGGCAAAGAAAAGTTCAGGCATTTATCCAAGATCTCAAAACAAGTCTGTGAGACAGCTTCAATTAGAACTCAGGGGAGCCTTTACTCTTAATTCTGCCCCACTGCTCTAAGCACCAGACAATCTATAAAGGGATTTATTGTCTAGATTAAATACTGACTCACAGCAGCACAGGAAGTGGCTTGGGCTAGCCACCCGAGTACAAGCCCATCTGGGATCCCAGGTACATACTCAGGTGACTAGCCTGTGTACTGCCCACGGTGCTGTAGCTTCATTGCTTTTTTCAGTGAGATAGCTCGATCAAAGCTAGCTCAGGGAAGCCTGCATGCAGAAAACCCACTTCCTGACTCCAGAAAGAGATATGCCGTTGAAGTATGTGCAGAATCACTGGGTGAACATCGTTGGCCTGTGTTATGCAGGAGATCGGACTAGATGATCATATTGGTCTGTGATGGGGTGTATGGGCTCATTTTGGGCTCAGCCAGCCCCACCCGCCATACCTGCAGCAAATGCTCCATCTGCTGGAGGAATTAAAAGGCAGCGAATTAGCTCAGTTGAGGAGCAGCGCTGAAGGTGAGCAGACCTGCAACCCACAGCTCCAGCAGAGCAGAGCGAAACCTAAAGGCTCTGACGCAGCTGCCCAAAGGGGCCCTCTGTGAGGGAAGGGAGGACCCTTTGCAGAGGCAAGCAGAGAGGAAAGTATCCTGTGGCCCTGGACAGTGGTGACTCCCACTTGCTTTCTTGTGATTTGGATTTTCCCACCAGGCGAAGGCCTTGGACTGAAGTGACTCCAGATGGGGAGACGACAGGAAGAGGCCCAGGGAGAACAGCCTTAAGTAGTCTTGGTTGCCAGGTTACTGGTAGCTCAAGGGGCCCTGGGTCGGAGCCTGGTGGAGTGGGAGGGCCCAGGCTCCCCTCCACACACTCCCCTTGGCAGTCTGGGGTTGTGGCTATGACCACTAGGTCACGCTTCCCAACTAGACCCTTCTGCCCCTAAATATATAAAAGCCATACTACCTACTTTGTAAAGCACTTTGAGATCTACTGATGAAAAGCACTATATAAGACCTAGGTTTTATTATTTGCTTTAAAAAGATGCATAGTAAAATATGAGTGAATGGAAACATAAGGTGCATCTTTGAATAACAGAAAAGAATACTGTGACAGACCCAGACCAGTGGGGTACAGGAGTCTGGTAGAGGGCAAATATACTGGTCACTGGATGAGTAGTTTTCTGTTCCCTGAGTGACCAGAGCAGGGGCTGCACTAGAGGAATCAGGAACCTGCTAGAACCAGTTAAGGCAGGCAGGCTAATTAGAACACCTGGAACCAATTAAGAAGAAGCTGCTAGAATCAATTAAGGCAGGCTAATCAGGGCACCTGGGTTTTAAAAGGAGCTCACTTCAGTTTGTGGTGCGAGTGTGAGGAGCTGGGAGCAAGAGGCGCAAGGAGCTGAGAGTGAGAGGGTGTGCTGCTGGAGGACTGAGGAGCACAAGCGTTATCAGACACCAGGAGGAAGGTCCTGTGGTGAGACTAAGGAAGGTGTTTGGAGGAGGCCATGGGGAAGTAGCCCAGGGAGTTGTAGCTGTCATGCAGCTGTTACAGGAGGCACTATAGACAGCTGCAGTCCACAGGGCCCTGGGCTGGAACCCGGAGTAGAGGGTGGGCCTGGGTTCCCCCCAAACCTCCCAGTTGACCTGGACTGTGGGTTCTTCCAGAGGGGAAGGTCTCTGGGCTGTTCCCCAACCCACATGGTGAATCTCTAAGGCAAGAAAATCCACCAATAAGCGCAGGACCCACCGAGATAGAGGAGGAACTTTGTCACACTGGTGTCAGGAGTGGGATCTTGTGGTGCACAGCGCGGCGGAAGGAGGGTGATTTAAAAAAAAAAAGGGAGAGGGTTTATTTTTTTTCACCACAATGGATGACGTAGTGCGGGCACTGATACAAGCTACGGCGGCCCAGCAGGAGGCTACCCGTGTCCAGGCAGCCACCCAACAGGAGGCAGTGCGGCTGCAGCAAGAGACTAATCGCCTGCTGATGGACCAGGCTGCTCAAGACCGAGCTATGTTGCGGGAACTGGTAAACCAGGTAAAGTCCCTTACAGAGCTGAATCGCGGCCATGATGGCACACGGCTCATACAGGCCAGCCATTGGCTGCAAAAAATGACACGGGAGGATGATGTAGAGGCATACCTTCTGGCCTTTGAGAGGACAGTCCTACGGGAGGCCTGGCCTCGAGATCAGTGGTCTGGCATCCTTGCCCCATTCCTGTGGGGGAGGCCCAGAAGGCCTACCATGATCTGCCTGAAGAGGCTGCGGCAGACTACCCCCAGCTGAAAGCAGAGATCCTGGCCAGATCTGGGGTAATGACAGCAGTGCGGGCCCAGCAGTATCACGGTTGGAGGTACCAGGAAGACAAAACCCCGCGGTCCCAATAGTATCAGAGTGGTAGCCGTGTTAGTCTGAATCTGTAGAAAGCAACAGAGGGTCCTGTGGCACCTTTAAGACTAACAGAAGTATTGGGAGCATAAGCTTTCGTGGGTAAGAACCTCACTTCTTCAGATGCAAGTCATCTGAAGAAGTGAGGTTCTTACCCATGAAAGCTTATGCTCCCAATACTTCTGTTAGTCTTAAAGGTGCCACAGGTCCCAATAGTATGACCTCATCCATCTCGCACAAAAGTGGTTGCAAACAGAGTCCCGGAGTCCGGAAGAGATACTAGCGGTTCTGGTCATCGACCGATACATGAGGGGACTACCACCAGACCTTCGTGCCTGGGTAAGCCAGAACGAACCCTCCACCTATGACGAGGTTGTCGCCCTGGTAGAGAGGCAAAGGACAGCGAGGGAGCTGACCCGACCAGTTAAGGAAGAGGCACCCTGGGTTAAACTAGCAGCACCAAGCCCTAAAGTTCGGGTGACTGGGCCACCAAGAGGGCCCAGGTGGAAAAAGAGAGAGGCTGAAGGCCCATCAGAGGCCACAAAAAGTCGGAGCACTGAGGGAGAAGAGGATCGTGGTGCTAGACTGCCCAGACCAAGAGACCAGGGAACGCCTAGGGCTCCATACAGATGTTATGCCTGCGGGGAGTGGGGACACATAGCTGCACAGTGTCCCAATGTTGAGGAGCCTATGCAGTGTAACCTGGGGAACTGGGCAGATCCATGCTCCCTAATCCACATATGTATACCAGACCAGTGAAACTAAATGGGGTAGGGACCACGGCACTGGTTGATTCGGGGAGTGCTATCACGCTTATCTCAGGGAAGCTCGTGAAGCGTAGTCAGCTGCTGCAGGCTAAACGTACGGGGATAACATGTGTCCATGGGACAGTTAGTTACTACCCCACCATCCCAGTAAAAATCGAGATCCAAGGGAACACTACTGAGGTAGCAGCAGGTGTAGTCCCTAAACTCCCATACCCGGTGCTCATCGGGAGGGACTTCCCAGGGTTTGGAAACTTACTCCCAGTAGGGGGATTGGAGAAAGATGGGGACCCTAAAATTGGTGAGGCATCCACAGCAGACTGTGGATCAACCCCCAATCTTCTCTGAAATATCCCCAGATTTGTTCTCCACTCCCAGACAGGGTAGAAAGACAAAAAGGGAAAGAAGGGCAGCTAAGGCCTTGGGAACCCGAATACTGACCCAAAGCCAGAGGGTCGCTCTTGTAGGTAGGCAGACCTGCGCAGCTGAAAAGGAGGCCACACAGGAGGGAGAAGCACCTGAGTCTGACCTCCACCCTAATGCTTCTGAACCAGTAGAGGCAACAGAGACTGGGCCCCTAGATCTTGGGCAGATTAGCCCCGGGAGAGGAAATTTTGGACGGGACCAGGCAGAAGACCCAAGGTATGACAACATTAGGAAGGAGGTGACTGAAATAGATGGGGTCCCCGTGGAAGGGAAAACCCAGGGACCAGGACCCTACTTCATAATGAAGAAGGATCTCTTATACCGGGTTGCACCAATACAGGGGCAGAAGGTACAGCAGATCCTAGTACCTCAAAAACACCAGAACGCTGTATTAAGTCTTGCTCATAGTCATCTTTTTTGGGGGGCATTTGGGGGTAGAGAAGACCCTGGCATGAGTCCTATGACGTTTTTTCTGGCCCGGAGTACATGAAGAAGTGCGGAGGTACTGTGCCTCCTGCCCGGAGTGTCAGCTGCACAGTCCCCGTCCCCACTTGAGGGCACCTTTAGTACCCCTTCCCATCATAGAGGTCCCCTTCGAGCGAATAGCCATGGACCTAGTGGGACCCCTGGAAAAGACGGCATGGGGCCACCAATATATACTTGTTGTTTTGGACTATGCTACTCGCTACCCAGAAGCCGTCCCCCTGCGGAACACGGCCTCTAAAACTATAGCCAAAGAGCTGGTGGGGATCTTTGCCCGAATGGGGCTACCGAAGGAGATATTAACCGACCAAGGAACCCCATTTATGTCGAAGCTAATGAAGGACCTCTGTATGCTGCTCCATATACATACCCTGAGAACTTCGGTCTACCATCCGCAGACTGATGGGTTGGTAGAAAGGTTTAACCGAACCCTCAAGGCTATGATAAGGAAGGTGGTAAGTCGGGACGGGAAGGATTGGGACACCCTACTACCCTACCTTATGTTCGCTATCCGGGAGGTACCTCAGGCCTCAACTGGGTTTTCCCCCTTCGAGTTATTATACGGGCGTCACCCCCATGGCATACTAGATATCGCCAAAGAGATCTGGGAAGAGGAACCCAATGAGGGGAGAAATATAATAGAGCATGTAATGGAGATGCGAGACCGGATAGCCCGGGTTATCCCTATTGTACGAGAACATTTGGAGAAGGCACAGGAGGCCCAGCGAACCCATTACAATCGCCAGGCAAAAGTGCGACAGTTCCAACCAGGGGATCGGGTTATGGTGTTGGTACCCACGGCAGAAAGCAAGCTTCTGGCCCAATGGCAGGGGCCCTATGAGGTGGTTGAACCCGTGGGGGAAGTAACCTACAAGGTGCGGCAGCCAGGACGCAGAAAACAAGAACAGATTTATCACGTTAACCTTCTGAAACCCTGGCATGCACAAGAGGCATGCACAACGGTCCAAAAAGACCTAACCCAGGAAAACAAGCCTTCCAAACAGGTGAGAGTGTCTCCTGATTTAACACCAGACCAGAAGAATGAGGTGTCTGAGATGATCTTCCGGAACCAAGATGTGTTCTCGACAAAACCGGGTCGAACAACCGAGACATATCACCACATCGTCAGGAACCCTGGGACCAGAGTAACAATGAGGCCCTATCGGGTGCCAGCGGCAAAAAGGGAGGAAATAAAAGCAGAAGTAAAAAAAATGCTGGAGTTGGGGATCATCGAAGAATCCCACAGTCAGTGTCCAGCCCAGTCGTGCTGGTGCCCAAACCTGATGGCACCACAAGATTTTGCAACAACTTCTGGTGACTAAATGAAGTGTCCCAGTTCGACGCGTACCCCATACCTCACATAGATGAGCTAGTGGACCGTCTGGGTAATGCCCGATACTTGACTACCCTAGACTTGACAAAAGGGTACTGGCAGATTCCCCTTGTGGAAGACGCAAAGGAAAAGACTGCGTTCTCTACACCAGAGGGTCTTTTTCAATATACTGTCCTCCCTTTTGGACTACATGGGGCCCCAGCTACCTTCCAGCGCCTCATGGACAAGCTATTACGCCCGCATAACAGTTATGCTGCTGCCTACTTGGACAATGTGGTCATTCATACCCCAGACTGGGAAACCCACCTGGAGAAGGTGGAGGCAGTCCTCGATACCTTCAGGCGAGCTGGCCTTACAGCAAACCCTGCCAAGTGCGCTGTAGGGTTTACGGAGGCCAAATATCTTGGCTACATTGTGGGAAAAGGTCTGGTAAAACCCCAAGTGAACAAGTTAGAGGCCATTCAAAATTGGCCCCGACCAAGTCGCAAGAAACAAGTCCGGGCGTTCCTAGATGTGGTGGGGTATTACCGACGATTTATCCCCCACTTTGCCACAAGGGCAAGCCCCCGGACAGACCTAGTGAAAGCCCATGGACCTGATCTGGTGAGATGGTCTGACGCAGCAGAGGAAGCATTCACAGACCTACGGACTGCCCTCTGCAGTAACCCCGTACTGATAGCCCCTGATTTCACCAAGGAGTTTATCCTGCAGACGGATGCATCGGAAGTAGGGTTGGGGGGGCCATTCTATCACAGATGGTTGGGGAGGAGGAACAAGGGAACAAAAATATGCAGTGGTAGAGAGAGAATGCCTCGCTGTAAAATGGGCCATGGAAACATTGCGCTACTACCTGCTCGGGCGCAGATTTGTCCTCGTGACCGACCATGCCCCTCTTCAATGGATGCAGCGGAACAAGGAGAAGAACACAAGGGTGACCAGATGGTTCTTATCCCTCCAACCTTTCCAGTTCCGTGTGCAACACAGAGCAGGGAGCCGTCATGGCAACGCCGATGGCTTGTCACGTGTGCACTGTCTGGCGTCCCAAGCTGCCCAATCCCTTGGCATTGAGCAGGGGGGAGGGATATGTGACAGACCCAGACCAGTGGGGTACAGGAGTCTGGTAGAGGGCAAATATACTGGTCACTGGATGAGTAGTTTTCTGTTCCCTGAGTGACCAGAGCAGGGGCTGCACTAGAGGAATCAGGAACCTGCTAGAACCAGTTAAGGCAGGCAAGCTAATTAGGACACCTGGAGTCAATTAAGAAGAAGCTGCTAGAATCAATTAAGGCAGGCTAATCAGGGCACCTGGGTTTTAAAAGGAGCTCACTTCAGTTTGTGGTGCGAGTGTGAGGAGCTGGGAGCAAGAGGCGCAAGGAGCTGAGAGTGAGAGGGTGTGCTGCTGGAGGACTGAGGAGCACAAGCGTTATCAGACACCAGGAGGAAGGTCCTGTGG
Organism: Terrapene triunguis; assembly: GCF_002925995.2. Taxonomy (NCBI): domain Eukaryota; kingdom Metazoa; phylum Chordata; order Testudines; family Emydidae; genus Terrapene; species Terrapene triunguis. The sequence goes on along the minus strand of NW_020664445.1, from coordinate 2,557,515 downwards.
TGAGAATAAGGAAGGTGTTTGGAGGAGGCCATGGGGAAGTAGCCCAGGGAGTTGTAGCTGTCATGCAGCTGTTACAGGAGGCACTATAGACAGCTGCAGTCCACAGGGCCCTGGGCTGGAACCCGGAGTAGAGGGTGGGCCCGGGTTCCCCCCAAACCTCCCAATTGACCTGGACTGTGGGTTCTCTGAGAGGGGAAGGTCTCTGGGCTGTTCCCCAACCCACATGGTGAATCTCTGGGGCAAGAAAATCCACCAATAAGCGCAGGACCCACCAAGATAGAGGAGGAACTTTGTCACAATACATGTACGTGTGTAAAGAATGACTGCGTAGGCTGCATATTAGTCATGGGTAAGCAAGATTTCTGAGTCACTTTATCAAATAATTACACAGTGCAAACAATGTCCTTATATACTGGGCCCGCTGTATAACAAACAGATTCCCTACAAGTACCACATCACTGCCTCACCCCTTGGCCACTGCTTTCATTCACATAGGCAAAGTGGCTATACTGAGAAATTATTGCTTAATTAAACTAAGGCTTAGGGGGGAAAAAAGCTTTAGTTAACCCCTTCACTGCTGTTTAATGTGCCACATGTGATGGTGAAAATCTGCCGCTAGCTACTACACCAGACACATCAGCTACATCGTCATATTCCATTGCGGTTTTGGTATCATAGGGCGTTGATACAATGTTGCTATGCATCATTATGATGGTAAGTTCCTACAAGGCAAACTGAAATCAGGGACTCATTGTGCTATGCACTGCGCAGCCTCACAATGAGATAGTTCCTGCTAAAATGTTTACATCTAACTGGATGAGACACTCCAACATTGGGAAGAGAAAGAGAGGTTGAGAGCTGAAGTCACTTGCTCATGGTGGAACAGCAGTGGTGTAGAACCTAGATCTCCTGATTCCTAGTCCAGCCTTATCTACTGGACAATTCTGCCTCTTGTGCATCACTCCAGTGAAGATGTTTGAGAAAGGTGCAGTGGCAGAAGTGGCAACATCTGCTTCAGAAGTTACACAGAAAAAACCCTTCTTCTGTTTCTCTGGTGCACGGAGCTTTTGAGCATCTCCACCACATATCATTCACACCCAGGTTATCTCCTTACTTTTGATGAAGCAAGGACTGTATTACAGACCTTCCATTTTAATATGTTTGTAGCTGCTCTGTATCTGTATGACTCAGGGTCAGAATGTCCCCAACACAGGTTATTCCCTTAGAGAGAACTGGAATCCCTGGATGTTTAGACGCGCTGAGTTTCTGTCTCAAGGTTGGCCCCCTGGCAGTATCAGAGGGTTCAGCGCCTGACACCCACACATTGCCTGTGTCTCAGCACTGCCTCCCAACACCCCACCAGCTGCAGCTAGCCGGGAGGAGATGAATATTGAGGGAACTGGGGTAAATTCAAGCCAATGGGCTCAGCGGTAACTTATACTGACCCTTACCCTTCACAGCTCAACCCACCTCCATCTACGGAGCCAGACCCCGTGGAGCACCCACAGAGGGCTTTTGTGGGATCCAGCAAATGGAGGAACATGCTGTGGAATGGCACTCCTCTTTCACGTGCCCCCAGGAGCAGCTCTATGTGTTTTGCCGCCCCAAGCACGGCAGGCAGGCGGCTTTCAGTGGCGCGCCTGCAGGTCACGCGGATTCGGCGGCATGCCTGCGGGAGGTCCGCCGGTGCCGCGCCATCGGCGTCCCCCCCGCCAAATTGCCGCCGAAACCGCGGGACCAGCGGACTTCCCGCAGGCATGCTGCCAAAAGCCGCCTGCCTGCCGCTCTCACAACGACTGGCAGGCCGCCCCCCGCAGCTTGCCGCCCCAGGCACATGCTTGCTGCGCTGGTGCCTGGAGCCGCCCCTGTGTGCCCCTCACACATGCCTCAGCCTAGATCTACCCAAAGTCCATTCCCTCCTTTCATTCCAGTTCTGTGGGCCATCCTTAAGAATCTGTACTCATTCACTTAAATAGCTAGCAAGCTACTAATAAGAAAACACTGAAACATGTAACTAGAGATAAGCTTAAACCTCAAACTCATCATCAGATCTGAATCCAAGCTGCACTGATGTTCACGAGAGCTCAGAGCCAAGTCTGCAGTTGAGCCTCATCTGTAGAGCAGATGCACCATTTCATCATGGGAAGGATCATCTTAGATACATGGCTGGGTTTGCATTAGAGCAGACTGGAAAATGCACCTCCACACACACACACACCAAACAAACTTTTGGTGAAAACAAAAAACTTCCACCACAATCTCTCCTCTTGGTGAAGGGAGGTGGTGCTAATGCGAGCCATGGTGCACCATGAGAGATGCACTCCAGTTTGGGAGCCCAGCCCAGCCCATAGAAGAGAATGGGGATTTGAGGCTACCCAAGTACAACTCCCATGAGGGACCACAATGGCATATCAAAATCAAAATACTTCCATTATGAGGCATTCACTTTTTTGTTGAAACAGGGTCTATTTCTGTTTATTATACATTGTTTTATCCATTCTAAAATATACAAAACTCTTTTACATAGACAAGACTCTGGTTTTCTAATATTTAAAGCAAATTCTAAAGAGCCACTGCTTAAAAAATGAAGGTGGTAAACCATGCCCTTTAGAATATAGAGCATGCTTAATTCTTTTAAGAATGTGTTATGTATAATTTTACATCCTGTTTGCTGCTGCTGCTCCTATCTTCCAGAACTGAAGAATATGTGAACTGAACGACTCAGACTTTAGTCTAAGCAATAAATCATAAGCCTAATGGGTAAAAGGCATTTGCTATAGTTCTGTCTGAACACACAGTCCTGTGGCACACAACTTCAAATCATAAATAAATATAAATAAAATAATGATACTCATTAGTAAATACACAATATGAGTTCCATATGTTAACAGATGGAAGGATTTCAATGCAATCTCCTTGCAGTTGTCACTGAAATGATGGAGGTAAACTAAGAACATCCAACATTCCTGTAAACAAAGGCTATTATTGTTTTTATATAAGCAATAAGACTAAGAGTTGACTCATCCACTAGTACGTGTGCCTACAAATCAAGTTTCACAAGTTAATGAAAGCTGACTGGACTAACAAGAATTTAGCAACAAGTCACTTTTTCCACCTTTCATCTTCAGCTACCAAATTTGTCCGGCTTTGCAACTGCCAGTTGTTCTAAGAAATACATTTATTGGATAATAATATTCTTCCTATATCCACTTCCACTACAACCCAGACTACCCAACTCTGAATTCTTGTGATAAAATCTATTTCACAGGAGGCTCTTTAGCTGCTAGGTATTACTTTTACCCCTCGTGTATTGTTACTGTAGACAATAGTTTAAGGTTCTCACAGATTTTTTTTTCACTGATTAGTAAATTCACTGAAAAATGTGTTTTTCAGGGCATCAAACTATTTGCAAATATGGTTTGAATTTGTTTAATAGTTTCATCCAGAAAAAAAATGAAAAGTTGAAATTGTTTGTTTTGACTATTTTGCTTTGAAACATTTGGACTTTTTGTTTCAAAACAATGTTTCATTTAGAAATTTAGGTATATTTATTTAAAAAAACAAACAAAAGGATAAAACCATTCAAAAACTAAAGAAAAAATGGAAAAAAATGTCAAAGGAAATGTGTTTGACCCAAAATAATTTTTTTCCAATTTTTTGTTTCAGTCAGAAGAAAAAAAGTTTCAGTGTGAACCAGTTTTTTTTCCAGGTTTTTCGATTTAGCACCTGAACCAAAAAAAAACAATTATTCACTCAGCTCACGTTATATGCTCTAGGGGAGCATATCTAGTGGGTACGGCAGAGAACAGGAAATTACCAGGACTGCTCCCATCTCAGTGGTGTGAATGTAGCCAATTCAAATTTTCTCTGTACCTCAATTTTTTCATTTTTAGAATCATAGAATCATAGAATATCAGGGTTGGAAGGGACCTCAGGAGGTCATCTAGTCCAACCCCCTGCTCAAAGCAGGACCAATTCCCAACTAAATCATCCCAGCCAGGGCTTTGTCAAGCCGGACCTTAAAAACCTCCAAGGAAGGAGACTCCACCACCTCCCTAGGTAACGCATTCCAGTGCTTCACCACCCCCCTAGTGAAATAGTGTTTCCTAATATCCAACCTAGACCTCCCCCACTGCAACTTGAGACCATTGCTCCTTGTTCTGTCATCTGCCACCATTGAGAACAGCTGAGTTCCATCCTCTTTGGAACCCCCCTTCAGGTAGTTGAAGGCTGCTATCAAATCCCCCCTCATTCTTCTCTTCTGGAGACTAAACAATCCCAGTTCCCTCAGCCTCTCCTCATAAGTCATGCGCTCCAGACCCCTAATCATTTTTGTTGCCCACCGCTGGACTCTTTCCAATTTTTCCACATCCTTCTTGTAGTGTGGGGCCCAAAACTGGACACAGTACTCCAGATGAGGCCTCACCAATGTCGAATAAAGGGGAACGATCACGTCCCGCGATCTGCTGGCAATGCCCCTACTTATACAGCCCAAAATGCCGTTAGCCTTCTTGGCAACAAGAGCACACTGTTGACTCATATCCAGCTTCTCCTCCACTGTGACCCCTAGGTCCTTTTCTGCAGAACTGCTACCTAGCCATTCGGTCCCTAGTCTGTAGCTGTGCATGGGATTCTTCCGTCCTAAGTGCAGGACTCTGCACTTGTCCTTGTTGAACCTCATCAGGTTTCTTTTGGCCCAATCCTCTAATTTGTCTAGGTCCCTCTGTATCCGATCCCTACCCTCTAGTGTATCTACCACGCCTCCTAGTTTAGTGTCATCGGCAAACTTGCTGAGAGTGCAGTCCACACCATCCTCCAGATCATTAATAAAGATATTAAACAAAACCGGCCCCAGGACCGACCCTTGGGGCACTCCGCTTGAAACTGGCTGCCAACTAGACATGGAGCCATTGATCACTACCTGTTGAGCCCGACGATCTAGCCAGCTTTCTATCCACCTTACAGTCCATTCATCCAGCCCATACTTCCTTAACTTGGCAGCAAGAATACTGTGGGAGACCGTATCAAAAGCTTTGCTAAAGTCAAGGAATAATACATCCACTGCTTTCCCCTCATCCACAGAGCCAGTTATCTCCTCATAGAAGGCAATTAGGTTAGTCAGGCATGACTTGCCCTTGGTGAATCCATGCTGACTGTTCCTGATCACTTTCCTCTCCTCTAAGTGTTTCATAATTGATTCCTTGAGGACCTGCTCCATGATTTTTCCAGGGACTGAGGTGAGGCTGACTGGCCTGTAGTTCCCCGGATCCTCCTTCTTCCCTTTTTTAAAGATGGGCACTACATTAGCCTTTTTCCAGTCATCCGGGGCCTCCCCCGATCGTCATGAGTTTTCAAAAATAATGGCTAATGGCGCTGCAATCTCATCCGCCAACTCCTTTAGCACCCTCGGATGCAGCGCATCCGGCCCCATGGACTTGTGCACGTCAAGTTTTTCTAAATAGTCCCGAACCACTTCTTTCTCCATAGAGGGCTGGTCACCTTCTCCCCATATTGTGCTGCCCAGTGCAGCGGTCTGGGAGCTGACCTTGTTTGTGAAGACAGAGGCAAAAAAATCATTGAGTACATTAGCTTTTTTCACATCCTCGGTCACTAGGTTGCCTCCCTCATTCAGTAAGGGGCCCACACTTTCCTTGACTTTCTTCTTGTTGCTAACATACCTGAAGAAACCCTTCTTGTTACTCTTAACATCTCTTGCTAGCTGCAACTCCAAGTGTGATTTGGCCTTCCTGATTTCACTCCTGCATGCCTGAGCAATATTTTTATACTCCTCCCTGGTCATTTGTCCAATCTTCCACTTCTTGTAAGCTTCTTTTTTGCGTTTTAGATCAGCAAGGATTTCACTGTTTAGCCAAGCTGGTCGCCTGCCATATTTACTATTCTTTCTACACTTCGGGATGGTTTGTTCCTGCAACCGCAATAAGGATTCTTTAAAATACAGCCAGCTCTCCTGGACCCCTTTGCCCTTCATGTTATTCTCCCAGGGGATCCTGCCCATCTGTTCCCTGAGGGAGTCAAAGTCTGCTTTTAAAATGAAGTCAATGTAAAGCTGTTGAATTTTTTTGTGAAAGCACTTCCCCCCTAAGAAAACATAGTTTTTCAACCAAAATGAAAAGAATATGGAAAGTCTTTATAGACAATTATAGCTTTAAATTTTTTAGCCTGTATATCACAGAGGTTATGCCCATTTTAGAAGTGACATTTTCATGGGCAATTTTCAATTTTCTTGAGAAAATTTCTGATTTTTTGACCAACAAAATTGAAATAAAAACCAGAAGCTTTCAATACAAAAATATTTTGGGGCCACCCCTGCCCCCCCAGTTTTGGGATTGAAAAAAGCCAAAAAGCTCAACCAAAACCCAAACAGTTTTACTGAAAATTGGTTTCAAAACCAAAAACTTTTTCAGTATCCAGTTCTTCATCAGAACCCCCCCCAAAAATTTGCAGAAAATTTAAGAAGAAAAAAAAATATTGTGAAATATCCTGTGAAAAATAATTGGCATCTTTTTGACGAGCTCTAGTTCAATTGTATTGCCTACATTTGTCCGTTCAATTGACATCCTTAAATGAAAGGTGAAAATACTATTAGCTGTTATTTGTAATATTAATACTTAAAGATGAGTACCCTTTCTTTACAGAACAGAGGTCACTATGTGCTGGAGGAGGAAAGAAGCAGTGCCTAGCACTTGTATCCCCCCTTCAAAAAGCTTCTTAGGTTCTCTGCCAGCCTCTGAGCCTTTTCGCCATAGGCAACTATAACTTCTCCATTTTAGACCCATTTTAAAGTCTTCAGCTTGTATGTCAGAGTTCATGCCCATTTTAGAATTGAAGTTTCCATTACGCAATCAAATTTCCCCCTCGCTGAGCTGTTCTTTTTTGTTTCAGGTCTCCATAACCTCAGCTAGACGATGCTGGTTTACCCCAGCTGAGGGTCTGGCAGTGTCTCTCTTATTTTGTTCCATGAGCTTGTTAACTTTGCACATACTTAAAAGAAACGAATGGTTTGCCAGCATTGGCATGTGCAGCATTTTGTTGAGACCAAGGAATCAATTTTATTCAATTTTTATGGTTAGAGTTTGAGAAAAACTGATAAATATTTCCCCCCACCCAGATCCTCTCCAAAACAGAGCACACAACACATTCAGCAGCTCGCAAGACATCTTTAGCTAATCCTTTGTGCAATTTGGCTTTGTCTCAAAAATATTTTTAATCTCAGAAGGTCTCCTTTGGGCATTTTGAATAGAAGAAATGCAGTTCTGTTTCCCAGCTCTATTTTTAGGAGGGCTGCTGGACTCTGCCCCTCAGGTCATACACACTGTGTGGATAATAAAAAGATTAGACCCCAGTTCACTTTTTAGAGGGTTTGTTTATTAAAAGGCAAACTAAGTCCTAACATTTTAGCAGCCATGCAGAAACTGCAGCCTGCATGGAAGGAAGGGTTTATGGTGAATGAATGATTATTTTATAGATGTGTTGTGGTACTAGCTAGGCACTTCAACCAAGTGCCCATTATGCACTTTACGGACAACTTAACAAAGAAGACAGTTCCTTCCCCAGAGAGCTCCGAGTCTGGATGCCAGCCAGGACATGGCAGATAGACAAAAGAGATGAAATGGTGGGTTGGGTGGGAGGGAGGATGAGGACACAAAGCGAAGAGAATTCAGCAGAACACCACAAGTCTCATCTCACTGCTTCCCTACTCAACGTCTGTGGGTGGACACGGAATGGACGAGCCATGTTCAGTTTGCCAGATATGAAATTGCAGGAACTTGTATCTATCAAAGGTTCTTGCATGGCCCCATTATTATACTATCTGAGCACCTCACAATCATCACTATATTTATCCTCCACACCCCTGTGAAATAGAGAAATTCTACTCTCCCCATTTTACAGATAGGGATCTGAGGCATGGAGAGATTAAGCATATATCTAAGGTGTATTCTTAGCTCGGGTTAACTAACCCAGGTTAAAATAGTAGTGAAGACATGACAACTTGACTTTTAACTTGGGTTAGATGCTTGAATTCAGCCCCAGGTTCCCTGAGATGCTTTAACTCGAGTTGTTATGTATTCACTGCTATTTTAGCTTGAGTTAAGAACACACCCTTTTTGGCAGTGTAGGCATACGCTAAGTGAGTTGCCCAAGGTCACACAGAAAGTGTGTGGCAATGCAGGTGCTTGTAGTATCCACGTATTAGGCTAGTGATCTAACCACAGGACCATCCTTCCTCTCTATTTTTGCGGATTTCACTGGTGTTTTACTGTTCTTTATTTTGTTCATAAATGATCTGGAAAAAGGGGTAAACACTGAGGTGGCAAAATTTGCAGATGATACAAAATTACTAAAGATAATTAAGACCCAGGCAGACTGTGAAGAGCTACAAAAGGAGCTCTCAAAACTGGGTGATTGGGCAACAAAATGGCAGATGAAATTTAATGTTGATAAATGCAAAGTAATGCACATTGGAAAGCATAATCCCAACCATGCATAAAAAATGATGGGGTCTAAATTAGCTGTTACCTCTCAAGAAAGAGATCTTGGAGTCATTGTTGATATTTCTCTGAAAACATCCACTCAATGTGCAGCGGCAGTCAAAAAAGCGAACAGAATGCTGGGAATAATTAAGAAAGGGATAGATAATAGGACAGAAAATATCATGTTGCCTCTATATAAATCCATGGTACGCCCACATCTTGAATACTGCATACAGATGTGGTCGTCCCATCTCAAAAAAGATATATTGGAATTGGAAAAGGTTCAGAAAAGGGCAACAAAAATGATTAGGGGTATGAAACGGGTTCCATATGAGGAGAAATTAATAAGACTGGGAGTTTTTCAGCTTGGAAAAGAGATGGCTAAGGGAGAGATATGATTGAGGTCTATAAAATCATGACTGGTGTAGAGAAAGTAGATAAGTCAGTGTTTACTACATCTCATAACACAAGAACTATGGGTCACCAAATGAAATTAATAGACAGCCGGTTTAAAACAAATAAAAGGAAGTATTTTTTCACACAATGCACAATCAACCTGTGAAACTCCTTGCCAGAGGATGTTGTGAAGGCCAAGACCATAACAGAGTTCAAAAAAGAACTAGATAAATTAATGGAGGATAGGTCCATCAATGGCTATTAGTCAGGATGGGCAGGAATGGTGTCCCTAGCCTCTGTTTGCCAGAAGCTGGGAATGAGAGACAGGGGATGGATCATTTGGTGATTGCCTGTTCTATTCATTCCCTCTGGGGCACCTGTCACTGGCCACTGTTGGAAGACAGGATACTGAGCTAGATGGACCTTTGGTCTGACCCAGTAGGGCCATTCTTATGTTCTTCCTTTATGTCTCTGCTTCTTATGTTCGTATGTTCTTCCTTTATGTCTCTGCAGGATAGATATATATACCAATTTAAGTCATATAAAAACAACTTGCTGGAATATTTTTTTCTATTAAAGCAATGTCATTTCCACCTCCTGCTGACTTGTCCTCCTTTGCAGTGTCTTGGAGGACAGAGGATACAGATATTTAAAGCCAATATACGAGGGGAAAGACTCCTAATCTCTTTATTTCCCACTCTTCATTTCCCGAAGATGTACTATAGACACTTTACTTATAAGCCTCACGCTTAGCTCTCTCCATACTGCAGGTCATGAACCTGATCCAGACCTTGGGTGTGCCTGCACAGGGGGTTTAATTGGAAGCTTTTTGATGAGTGTCAGGTAACCCCCATATGCCAGTCACACAAATGGCATGCACACTCCTATTCCGTTTTCAATTCACATTGTGTGAACACACAGTGGCAGTTTGCTGCAAACTGAGGGCAAAGTGGTCTCCAGGGGTATACACCAAGGTCCTTTGCGTCACTGCTGAGCAGCGTGCCTCCTGGGACTGGTTTTGCTGTAAATTGTGGGACGCCAGATGGGTTCAATTTTTAAAAAATCCCATGATTCCACTGTCTCTGCCCCATACTGCTTTTCTTGGTGGGCTTGTGTCATTTCTGAATTGCTTTCTGTGAGCAGGGACCCTACAATGCTTTAGGCCACATGGTGACAAATGCAAATACGCAGAGGCTACTCAGGCTGTATTACAGCAGTCAAAGATGGATGAATTAGGCATTAGAATTCTCCCATTGCACCACCAAGCAGATCATTCAGGAGCAGAAGAATAGTCTACAGCGGCAGCAGCATCAGCAGGAGGAGGACACTCTGTGGTGGTGGCAGCAGGATGAAGAGGATAAACAGTACGGCACTCAGCTGTTGGAATAAGAGAACCAGTTCCTGTATCACCAACACAGTGTTCAGCATGGATTGGTGGGAGAGGATTTGTTCTGCAGACGTGGGACGACCAGCACAGTGGTGAAAGAACTTCAGGATGGGGATGGCTACCTTGTTTGAGTTCTGTGCAGGACTGACCCTGGAGCATCAGGAACAGCATACCAACATGTGGGGCCCCAAACCTGTGGAGAACCGGGTAGCCATTGATATTTGGAAGCTGGCCATCCCAGAATATCATCAATTCCAATTGGTGTAGCCAACCAGTTCAGCATGGGGAGATCAACTGTTGTGGCATTCTCATGCAGGCCTATTATGCCAGTGACAAGGTGATGTCTAACTGGGTCATACAGTTGGGCAGTGCTCAGGAGACTATCAATGGATTTGCATGCATGAGGTTTCCCATGGGACAACGGATGCAACCCATGTGCCTATCATTTGCCCACGTCCCACCTTCTGCCAGGGTGTAGAATTTATACACAGAAAGGGTAATTTCTCCATGGTGTGCCAAGGACTGGTAGACCACCATAGCAGATTTACAAACATAAATGCAAGGTGGTCTGGAAGGGTCCATGATGCTAGGGTCTTTTGGAACTCAGTACTATTTAGATGAATGGAGAAAGGACGGTTTGCCCCTTGGACATTAATGGTGTGGAAGTTAGTCTGTTTCTTATGGGAGAACTGGCTTATCCTCTGATGGCCTGGCTAATGAAACCACACACAGGCCACTTGGAAGGAAGCAACATTTTAACTATTGCCTGAGCAGCTGCAGGATGGTGGCTGAACGTGCATTTGGCCATTTGAAAGGCTGATGGTGCTGATCATGCAATAGGTAGGAAGCAGAAAAAACATTCCGATCATTATAGCGGCATATTGTGTTCTGCACAGTATTTGTGAGGGCAAGGGAGAAAGCCTTAACCATGGGTGGGAGGCTGAGGTTCAGAGACTTGCTCAGCGGTTTGAGCAGCCAGTGATGTTCCCACAGAAATGGCTAACGCACGGCGAAATGCTGTCAGGGATCCTTGTTGCTCCTCACTGGAAAAAGAACAGTTGCTTATTGTTCATATTCCAGACAGGCTATGATAGCAGTTTTTTCATATGTATATGTGACTTCACCTCCCTGAGACTCTTCCCATTCTTTGGGACTCTCAGAGATGGTAAGCGATCCTGGGAACTGAAAACCAAAGCAGGGAGAGCACACAGGTAAATGGATAGGTCAGGAATGGTCTACATGCAAAGCCCTGTGGGATAGCTGTTGGCAGCATGCAAATAGTGGTGCACAGCAATTGCGTGCACATGAACAAAAGAGCTACTAATTCAATCTGGAGCAAACCTAGTCCACTTTGCAAGAGGATTCCGGAGTTTGTGATAAAAGCAGAGTTAGTGCACAGTGATACATTGTGTCATCTGTACGCAAGCATTTTCAAACTAGATTAACTCGATTTGATTCAGTTTAAAACCCCTGTGTACACAAGATGACCTCCTGAGGTCCCTTCCAACCCTGATATTCTATGATTCTATGATTCTATGATAATATGCTGGACATGGAAGAACATTGGGCACCATTTATAACAGAGGACTTTGGTTGGTTTGGAAACATACTTCTTTGATTGGCCAAGGACTCTTCTTATAATTCATTCATCTTCAATGATGAGGAATCATATCTTCAAACCTGTGATAGGAATTGAAACTTTGATGCATCTCAGCTCTAAAATTGCTATTTACCTGTACTTTGGATTGCTCCTCTCGTCTTGGGAGAGAGGTGAAGACTATGCTGGAGTACACAAACATTTATAAGAGTGTAACTTGAAAAAAAAAGTACATATTTTACAGCAGCAGTAATCCAGAGCACTGTAGTAGACCTACTATAAAATGTGGTGTCCTGGGCATTTAGGGTGGGATTTTCAAAAATACTTTAGTGACTAAGGAACAGAGCTGTGCAAACGATTGGTAGTTTGCTGACAATTCCAAAAATAAATTTAAATACACTGCCCTTTATCCAAATGGCCTGGGGGACATCCAAAAGTTTTGGGTAACCGGGCATTTGGATAAACAGAAGGGCTATTTTAAGCTGCAGTTTCACTGACACAGAAATAGAGGGAAGAAGGCAGTAATGCTGGTGTTTGCTTAATACTATGTACTGTATCAAAGAGTAAATAAACCAACTAACAACTTTGAGTTTATTAAAACACCAAAATTGTATTAAAACCATCGTAGACACAAGTTACTTCTGATTAATTCAAATTAAACACAATTTAATTTGTCCTGCCAAACTTCCGTTGCTGTTGAAATTAGATTAGGTCTCGGTAACTGCTCAGAACCACTATACAAACACAAATCCAATGATTAGCTCTAAACAAGAGCTTGAGGCTAATTAAGACATTATTAGTGGATGATTAACTAACACAGGGCTACATGAGGGAAACACTCTGGATTGGGATAATTAGGATTCTCAGATCAAGGGAATTCAGATAACTGGAATTATACCTTAATCCCTTTTCGGTCAAACAAAAAACAAAATGTTTTGATATTTCTGGCAAGTTGGAAAATAATATGTTTTGAGTCTGTGGAGTGGTTATAGAGAGAGTTCCTGGTCCTCCACAGTTACCAGATGAGACGAGGATGTATTGCATTAGGGAGCTTAAAAATTGTGTGAACTTCCTAGTCAGGGAGTTCTCTAGTTACTTCAGGTTCTCACTGTGCTTATCCATTTATCAAAATTTGCATTGTCACTTCATGGTTAAATCCCCATGTATACAAAAGATACCATCCTCTCTTTGCTCACTAGATGGTGCTGTTTCTAGCAGCAATTTAAAACCCCTCAAGTTTCAGTGAAATACAGACTAACACGGCTACCCCCTGATACTTGGTAGGAAAAGATGAAAAGTTCTGAAAATACCTTCAGGGGTTTACATATGCACATTTCATACTGATACACTCTGGATGAACTGTTTTACTCTTCCCATGTTCACATACTCCCCTTTTCAGAGTAGCAGCCGTGTTAGTCTGTATCCGCAAAAAGAACAGGAGTACTTGTGGCACCTTAGAGACTAACAAATTTATTAGAGCATAAGCTTTCGTGGGCTACAACCCACTTCTTCGGATGCATACTCCCCTTCTTCATCTGTGGTCTCCCAGCACAGATAACCCTGGCAAACTATGAGCACAGGGATGGCAGTTATGGATCCTTCCTGCAAAAACATACACACATGCTTAACTTTAGTCCACTGCTCATTTATGTAGAGGTAAGCACGTGCACAGAATATTTATAGAATCAGAGCCAGCAGTGTGCAAATAAAAGGAATAAGAGGAAATGTTGACCCCCAAGGTAGAGTTGAAGTTTTTTTAATGTTTCAGTGTTATTTTTCACAGAACATCTAATTTTCAGCAGATTTTGACCAGCACTATCCTAAACTCCTATACACCATGGTATATTCTTTCCAATATCCTTGAATTTGTTCACAGAGCCATATCCACTGTTGTATAAACATCACGTTTGACAGTGTTAGTTGGCATCAAAAAAATTTCTGAGAAAGTTAATAATGTCCATTTGAATTTTCTGTATTTGAGTTTCTTTACAGAAAGGAGGGTGGAGGGAAAGTGTATATTTATTTGGAAGGAGAGGATAAAAAGGGAACAATCCTGTACAAGGAGCAATATGGATGAGACGATAAGAAGTCTTTTCACTAGTAGCAACTCCATTATTCAGGTTCTTGGATCTATTCCACAGTAACTCAATTCCCTCAAAAGTACTGTAGTGTTTTAACCTTAGCACATGTACTTGTCAGGAATTTTGGTCTTTTCTAAATGTTTTCTTTTATTTAAAGACTTTATTGTTGGTAAAAAGTGCCAATCTTCTGGCCTTTCAGCCCAGAAAAGTTGCCGCAGTTTAGCCAAAATCAGTTTTTAAACTGGTTTATTGCTACTGGTGCAAAAGTGTGGATCCACTGACTAGGTTGCCAGGCATCCGGTTTTTGACCGGAATGCCTGGTTGAAAAGTCAGTCCGGTCAAAACACCTGTCAGCAGCGCAGTGGGGCTAAAGCAGGCTCCCTGCCTTCCCTGGCTCCAGGAAGCGGACGTAGGGGCAGCCACGGGGGGCTGGGCGTGCTGGTGCCTGTGGATGCAGGCAACAAGCAGAGCCCTCTGGCCCCTCCACCTAGGAGCCAGACATGCCAGCCGCTTCCCAGGAGCTGCCTGAGGTAAGCGCCACTCAGCCAGAGCCCGCCCCCTCAACGGCCTCCCGCAGTTCTATTCATCCATCAAACAGGTGTAGCAGATGGATCAGCAATGCAAGTTTCCTTAGATTGCTGCTAGAATTATGTTCCATACCTGACATCAAGGGCATGAGGGGTTATCCATATTTATTCTTTCTTTGGACTACTATTTCTACTGAGACAGACACCTGAGCTGGGGATAATGTAAAGAACTATACATTGAGACCACCAACTTATTTTGCACAGGCTTGCAAATTGGTTGGTCTGGACGAGATGGAATGGTGAAAAATATATCTATTACAAATCACTGGAGAAAGCCAAATCCTTTACTGCACATATTATCTAAGCAGCTTTGTATATTCTCATTTTCTTTAAAGTTGTCTGCAATAGGGATATTGCAGATTATGGTTTTTTTAAAGCTCTTTTGCCATCTCTGTGCTTTCACCAGTCCAAGAAAAGATGAACAGAACCAAAAGCCAACATTTTCTTGCCTTTTCTCGTAAGGCTGGCTCAGATACAAGCAGTATATTACATATGACAGCATGTATGCACAGACAATAAAGCTCAATTTTATAACTGAATGACTGAAGACTCCCTAACATTCCCATGCTCACTAAACTGGTTTAAAAATGTGTTTCTCTGCAGCTTCTACAAATTCCCTGAATCTTTTGATGTGACTGAGAATGTATGCTCAGTACTTTGATTTTTATGTCTTAGAAGTATGATTAATTTCATGACCTTTTTTTAATTCTTGCATAAATGAAGATTAATTTTAATCAGTGAAGCAACTGAGATCACTGCAGATAAGAGTCTTAGGGAGCAATTCAACATAGCCCCAGCAAAAATACCCAAACAAACAAACAAAAACCCCCACCCTTAATTAAGCTATAGTCAAGTTGGAAAATACATAAAGAAAAAAAAAACTTTAATACACATTGCAGTTTTTAAAAACATCAGAAATATTTCATTTTGATGCAAATTAGTTTGTAACCACAACATAAAATTTGCCCTGTGCATTTCTTAACAATGTGAAGTATAATACACTTGTTAGATACATAGATTTATTTAGTGGTAAATAAAATCTTAAATAGTTTAATTTTTCCCACATTGTATGAATAGATCCCAAGTTAGAGCATAGCATGGATACTATAATTGGATTCTCACATACTAAGGAAAACTTCTCATATCAAATCTGTCATCCCTGTTACAAATACAGCAGTTATTTTCCTGGAGTCCCAGGACCACATCTTGCTCTCATTGAACTAATAGGTGTTTTATTGTTTTAGGCCTTGATCCTGCAAACACTTCTGCATGTGCTACTGTGATTAGTCCACTGATTGCAAAGGGGCCACTAACAGGAGTAAAGTTAAGCATATGAGTATGGGTTTGCAGGATTTGGGCTTTCCTTTCAAGACTTCGAAATGTAGGTCATGTTTATCTAGCTACCTGGGGTACTTATCGCCTCCTCATTACTGTGTTATCACAGCACCTCACAATCCAAAACATCCCTGTGAGGTGGGAAGTGCTATTATCCCTGTTTTACTGCTGGAGGATTGAGGCCCAGAGAGACTAAGGATATGTCTACATTTTTTAAAAAGTGTGTTGTTAATTCAGGTTAGCTAATCCACATTGGTTACCTGGGATTAAGATAGTGTGAAGACGTGGCACCTCAGCCTTGAACCTTGGCTTGCAGCTCGAATTAAAGCATGTAGGGGAGCCTGGGGCTGAAGTGAAGCTGCTAAGCCTAGTGAACAGCCAAGTTGCTATGTCTCCACTGCTATTTTATCCCAGGCTAGCAACACACCTCTTTTTTGCACCATAGACCTACCTAGGGTGACCAGGTGTCCGGTTTGCGACCGAACATCCGCTTGAAAAGGGATCCCGGTGGCTCTGGTCAGCACCGCTGACCGGGCCATTGACTATCTGGTTGGCGGCTCCGTGCAGCAGGGCTGGCAGGCTCCCTGCTAGCCTCCACGCCGCGCGGCTTCCGGGAAGCAGCCGGCATGTCCCCCCTCCAGCTCCTATGCATAGGGAAGGGGTGGGGACCCTAGGGCACACGGGCCAGATCCGGCCCTGTGGTTAGTTACATCTGGCCTGCAGCAGCCCCCCCAGGGGGCAGGAGCCATGAGCGCTGGCTCGCCCCACTGCGGGGGAAAGCCCTGAGCCTCCATGTCCCCCTGGGCAGATGAGTGGCCCGCGATTGATTTTTTTCTGTGGGTCAATAACCCGTGACAGAAAAAAAGTTCCCTGCCCCAGAATCTGCACCCCCATCCAGCGCCCTCACACTCCTCCCCTCACACCCTACCCCCCTGCCCCAGGCCAGAGCCCCCTCCCACACTCTGAACCCCTCAGTCCCAGCCCGGAGCCCCCTCCTGCACCTCAAATCCCTCATCCCCCGCCCCACATCAGAGCCTACATCCCCAGCCAGATCCCTCACCCCCCCACATCCTAACCCCCTCCCCAGCCCAGAGCCCCCTCCCACACCCTGAACCCCTCATTTCTGGCACCACCCTGGAACCACACCCCCAGTCCAGAGCCTGTACCTCCTCCCACACCCCAACCCCCTGCCTCAGCCTGGAGCCTCCTCCCATACTCGGAACCTCTCGGCTTCACCCCCCAGCCTGGAGCCCCCTTCTGCACCCTAAACCCCTCATCCCAGGCCCCATCCCAGAGCCCGCACCCCCAGCCAGAGCCCTCACCCACCCGCACCCCATCCCCTTGAGCCAGCCCAGTGAAAATGAGTGAGTGAGGGTGCGGAGAGTGAGTGATGTGGGGGAGGATGGAGTGAGTGGGGGAGGGGCCTTGGAGAAGGGGCAGGGCATGGGTGGTGCCTCGGAGGAGGGGTGGAGCAGGGACGGGACAAGAGTGTTTGGTTTGTGTGAGTAGAAAGTTGGCAACCCTAGACCTACCCTAAGTGACTTGCCCAAGGTCACGGAGGAAGGCTGTGGCAGAGGATGCTAACCATTGGAACTTCATCGCTCCCTGATCCCTTAGGTAGCTAAGCCTCCTTTGAATTTGTAACACACTTTGAAGATGTAAAACAGTATATAATGCAGCAGTATACAATGCAGCAGATACAATAAGTATTATTATTATCATGCCTGCTAGATCAATGTTCAGGAGGGCAGAAGATGCCAGCAGCATTTGCATCATGCTCAATATGGTACAGGGAGCTCTTGTTTTTTTCTTTAAATACAGCATTTTGTTTACAACACTGAACACACACACACACACACACACACACACAGAGTCACTCAATATTAACCCTTTTATCTTGGCACACCATTTTGGTGCCCTGGCTGTAGATAAAAGGGTGCCAAGCCTGCCCAACATGCTGCAATCCCTAGCTCAGAGATCCCCCAGCAATTTTTGCAGCTTCTCACCCCCGCTACTCCCTTTGAACGAGCTACATTAAACTGAGGTCAGGTAAAGAAAAGAATCATGAGAAAAGCCTGGCACTTGCTGATTTGATGAAATGTCTATTTGTTTTAGTGAATAAACTGGCTGTAAAATCCTATGGCAAGTGTCAGATTTCTGGAACAACAGCTTGGCAACATAGTCACCATAACCTGCAAGCAATGAAACTAACAGGTCAGCATGACCCAATGAATCACTTTAATTGAGAGTCAGGGATGACTCAAGAGGTCTCCTATTTTCTTATACCGCGCTCATCACTGTAGTATCTAAGCCTCTTCCAGTAGCGCATTAAGCAACACGACTAACATCTGGGAAGTGGTGTTTGTTCTCTCATCTTCTCCCCGGGGGGTAGAGTGTGTGCAGTGGAGTGTCTTGTTTGGGCAGGCTTTTTTGTTTTGTTTTTTTAAATATCTAAATATACCTTTTGCTATGTGTTCATGTTAGGTAAGACAAGGTGAAAGAACTGTGCCTCAGTTTCCCCATCTGTGAAGTGGGGATAGTGATACTTCTTTGTAAAGCCCTTTGAGATCTCCTGGTGAAAAGTGCTGTATAAGAGCCAGGTATTATTATTTCTATTATAGAACATCACAAGCTCTTTGAGGCAGGAACCATCTTTGTACAGCACCTAGCACGATGCAGCAGGATCTCTAGAGGCTACGTAAACAAATCCATACAAACATGACATGACTTTGTAATAACCACTTGTTCAGTGTTTTGGGCCCATTCCCACTAGCAAAGTTTTTACTTTCTTACCCCACCTCCTCTCTGGCAGCTGTGGGACCTTCCCTGTGCTAGGTGAGACACATATTCCCTGCAGAAGACAGTCAGCAGTAGCATCTGTGCACCAACATTGGGCAGCCTGCCTCTATAGTCATCACTTGATTGCTCATGCAAGGGGCAGATTAAAGTGCAGGTACTATAGCCCCATGTCTAGCTGACCCATAGGCCACCTACTGGAGTCACACGTTTACATCATCTTTCGTTTAAAATAAAATAAAATAAAATAAAATAAAATCACGTTTCCTGCCCTCATGGACATGCACAGAAGCTTGACAACGGGATAAGTTGGGGAGGTCATCTGAATTGCCACCCAGCCTGGAATTTCAGCTCTGACCGGTGCAGAGTGACTCATTCATCTTCATTCAAATTGGTGCAGGGCCACAGTGTTGGTGATCAGGGACATAGGCTATGTGGCTAGGATCCTGGATTAATTTAATTCATTACTTCCCCCATCATACCTCCATGCCCTTTCTCCCAAGGCCTCTCTGCATCTCTCTCCTCAGTTGTTTCTACCTCCCCCAGCCCTCCGGTTCCTTAATATCCCTCCACCTTTGGGTAAGTGGGCTTAGCTAATGATGGCCCAAACCCATAAACGTTGATCCTGAACTTCAAGAGCAAGATCCTTAGCTGGGTTAAATCAGCAGAGCAATACTCGTTTTAGTGGAGTGGCGCCAATTTGCATTTGCTGAGGATCTGGCCACATGAATTTAGATGGCCACCATCCAGATCTGGACTGAACCTGTTTCTGGTTTTGCAATACCAATACTCCTAACAAAAAGATTTTCCACCAAAAAAACCCAAACAAACAAAAAAAAAAACCCCAAACCAATCTGGATTTTGCCCATCTCCAGTACCAGCAGATTCATTTGGTTTCCTATCAAATCAGTGTTTGTTTGCAGTAATCTCATTCAATTTTAATTGCTTATTCACTGGCATCTATTTGACATTTTCTCCCCCCTCTAGTGATTGGCTAATTAGTATCAGTATGCTTTGCCATCCTGAGTTTTGACTGTTTTGAGGATGCCAGCTGCTTTCCTGCCACCCACCATTCCAGTCCCACTTTTCTTTTCTTTTCTTTTCTTTTCTTTTCTTTTCTTTTCTTTTTAAGATTTAGGTATCATTGTGTGGTTGTTAAGCTACAGAAAATATGTCTCCACATCCAAATCAATGGAAAGCAACAAGGGTATGAGATTTGATTCCTTGCCTGTTCTGGAAAGAACATGAGGTGGATATTGGGCCATAGTCTTTTCAGCAGAACTCCTCACTGATTTGGGGAAGGATTCTGCTGAAAAAATGGGTGCACAATATGGCCCCATGGATCTCTGAAACCATGCAGGACCACAGTTTTGAGAGTGCATCAAAGGCCGGATTAATTACAATGGGAAAATTTCTACATGTGATATGCCACTGGGTATTGAGAAGGCTTAATTAATTTGTTTCCAAAGTGCTTTTGATTTCTTTGGATGAAAGCTTCTATAGAAATTACTGTTAAACATGGTTTGCTGATATATGGCCAAACCCTGTTTGATTTTACCATGATCAGGATTCAGTTCTGTGTGTCCGAACACTAGGAGTATGGAAAATTATCAAGAGTAGCCAAAAGTGAAATGACAGAAAATAGGAAATAGTGGGCATTAAGGATCATGTTGTTAATCTTTTCACAATTGGAATCTCAATATTGATGGGTACAATTTACTGTACAATATAGAAGATAGACTGAAGGAATTTTCAAATGTACAACACTTACTCTTTGAATACAGAATGAATTTTTTGATACTGTCCAAGTAAACCCGTTAATTAGTATATGAGTTAAAATTAATTAAAAATTAATGTCCTTTCAGAAACATAGCAGCTTTGTCACTCTTTTCTTTTCTCCCTAATTATTTCAACAGAATAATTCAAACACTGCAGTGCAACAACAAGGGGATAATTTTATTTTAATGAGTTTCCTCTAATCTGGAACCACAAACATTACAATGCCTTACTCTTAATCACATGACTATTCCATGCAGGACAGAGTGAAAGTTCTCTGGGTACCCTGCTTGAGCATTTACATACCTTCATGTCTTTGGATGTCTTTTAAATTGAACCTGAACTCTGAAATTCCTGAATTTACAGTGCTTGTTGTTGAGATGACAATATCCCTTGTAATGTATTTTACCCTAAATTACTGGCATGTACTGTGAACCTTAACTCCGTTGTGATATAAATGGGAACACTGAATGTACGTATAAAATCAGTGAGGCAATATGCAGTGAGTGAATGAGCTAGGAAAGTGCTCAAAAATAGCACAATTAAATGAGTGTTTACTGATATCTGGCCATCCTCTGCAATCTTTACTCAAGAAAAATGCCATTGAACTCAGTGGGAAAAACTTCATTTTCTGTTCATGTTTGGTTCTCTCAAGGACATGATATTCATGACAAATTTGAGAATATTCAGATTTGGAAAAAACCTACTGGACCAATCTTTCAAAAAATGCTTCTTATTTTACCTCTTAGAAATGAAAGAAATAAAAATACAGTTATTCGGCACATGAAAAAAATGGCATGAGCAATTGCATCATTTGCTTGGACAAGTAAGGCAAATAGATTGACACTTACCATATATACACATGCAAAATTAGAAGCAAAGTGGAGACTGGTTGAAAATTGGGCTATGCATGGAAATAATGGGGCCACATTATGAATGGGCAGAAGAATGAGAGGAGTAGCAGAAACTTTGTAAAATGGCAACAATTTGTAGCACTCACAGGTAATATCCCATTAATGATCCACCATCATCCATCAAACACCAGCTGGCTCACAACACATGGTCTAGAGGACGTGTGGTATTCCCCAGCATGTTGCT
The DNA here is from genome assembly GCF_002925995.2 of Terrapene triunguis. Lineage (NCBI taxonomy): Eukaryota > Metazoa > Chordata > Testudines > Emydidae > Terrapene > Terrapene triunguis. Next base: position 2,535,970 of record NW_020664445.1, on the reverse strand, counting down.
GTCCAGTGCCATTCATAACTACAATTAAATAGCAGTAGAGGAGCCGGGCACATACCGCAGGCAGCAGTGAAGATGGTGGCAAAGCGCAGCATCTACGTGAGCTCCGGGCATTAAATGCGCTTGGGTGAAGAATGGAGAGGGCAGCAGGAGTTCAGTCCATATGATTGAAGTGAATGGCCCAGAACTGGCTCCAAGTCAGTAGCAGAGGAGAATGGAGCAGTGGAGGAAAAGCACACAACAGCAGCCTGGGCACAAGTTGTGCTCGAAGCAGAGGGCACAGACAGAAATGTTTAGCAGACAGATAAGAACAGCTCAAAGTAACAATCACTTATATGGCCCCACTCAATGCCAGACACACCCCGATTGTAAGCAGGTATTTATAATACATAGGTCTCAGAGTGCTTCTTCTACTGACTTGGGTGCTAAACTCACAGACTTATTACTGGGTGACATATTAAATGGCTCCTTTTATTGCTGTGTCTAGGAGCTCTGCTCCTACCAGTCCATCCTCAAGCCAGCAGGGCAGGAGAAGGGAGGAGTATGGCTAAGGCACACTCCACTGCCAGGTCCCACAGAGGCTAAAAAGGGGGCAAGGAGCTCTCAGAATGGGACCTCTGCTACCTCAATTGGTTCTCCGTGGATCCTGTCCCATTCAGGGATTGCGGATGCCACTTTGCCCAGGGGCAGCCCCTAGATCCACTGGCACAGGGGAAAGCAAAATGCCTGGTGGCAGGATTTCTCAGTGTATGCCCCTCCAGGTCCAACACTTGTGAAGAAGTGTAGATTAGGGGTGTGGTTCATCTTCTATTATCCTGGCAGGGAGGAGCTTGTAGGGACAATAGGCACCCAACTGCCAGATAGCAGCTTCATTCTGGAGCTTGGAGACTGCCCCCTCTCTCTCTGCCTGATTGTTAGTCACCCAGATAGACTCCTCCCCCTTAACAAGGCTTGGATGATGCTCTGCTTCCTCGCATGCCACTCCCCAACATCTCCACTGCTATAGGTAGCAGTTGCAGACTACCCCCCTCTTGTTCTTCCCCCCCAGGGAATGGCATGGGGCTGGGTGACCAGGGAGAAGTTACACAGTCGCTAGTTGCTCCTTATGGCTGGAAGCAGTGATACATATATGCAGACTCACAATGGTCTTGTAGATAAGACACTGGACTGGGATTTAGGAGCTCTGGGTTCAATTTCCGGTCACTAACTTCCTGTGCAACCTTAGGCCTCCGTTCCCTCTCTGTAACATGGCGACAGTGATCGTCTGTCTGGTCTATTTCGACTGTCAGCTCTTTGGGGCAGGGATTGTCTCTTACAATGTTTGTACCTAGCATCCAGCACAGTGGGACATTGATTTCAGTTGGGGCTTCTAGAGGCTACTGTAATAAAAATAATTAATAATAACTGTTTTTTTAAAGTAAGCTCATTTACCAGGGAAGTTGTCTTCATCTTGCTCATCCCTTCAATTACTTTAGTTAACATGCTGTAAATTAATGATTAATGCAGTTTCTCTTTTTTTTCCCTAGAAGAGAAAAGATTCTTTTCAAACAGTTACTGTCTGTGGCACATGCCAGCAAGAAAACAGTAAAAATAATAATTTGATACTAACCATCTTTTATAATAATAATAATAATAATAATAATAATAATTAATAATAACTACTCAAAGCTTAAATAAAAGATAAATCAACATTACTACTGCACTTTGAAACATCTGGATTAATTAAATTTAAAATATTTTCATTTGTCTTTAAATTTTTAATTTAGACACAGGCAGTTCCAAAACAGAATGCTTTCTAGCCCTACTTTCAAGTTCTTAATATCACCTCACTTGCAACTTCGCATTGTCACAGCCTGCACACACAGTAGGTATAATGAGAGGGTTAGGTGCAGAAAATGTGCTTGAGTAGATTAGCCTAGAGCAGAACCCAAACCTACATCCCACAATGCACTAGGACAGACAGCAGCTTCAAAGAGAAAATGCTTTCCCTAAAGGGATAGGGTAAAATTGGAGTTGGGTGAACCTCAAAGGGATTTTGATCTCACAAACATTGCTTGTGTTTGGATTTGGAATTAAAGTTGGCTCCAATGGTTGGCATCCCCTCCACAGGATGTGAACTGCACCAGCCACAGAGAAACGGAGCTTGAGGGAGAAGACTGAAATGCAGAGTTGACTTTCTGCTAAAATTAATGTGCATGATGATATAATTATAGCATTATTTACATTTAATTTGATGTTTATTTTTATAATTTAAGAAAGTATCCTCTCGTTTTCCTTCCCTTCTAATACTCTTCCAACGCTTTGTATTGATTCCATCTCTTTCCACTCCACTCCCCATCTCTGTCCTCTACTTATTTGCACCTCCGGAGTAGCACAAAATAAGTGGAGACTACCCATAACCCCCTACTCTTCCCCATCCACAGCCCGTGGTGCAGGGAATGCGTAGAGACCAGGGCACATTTTCCCAGCTGGTCTATAGTCCCTTGGAGACATTAGCCAGCTGGTGCAAATTAGATCAACCCCTCACTGTTGTTATAACATGGGCCAGAGAATCAAGCTCTTTACTCAGGGTTCAACCCAGCCAGCCCTTCATGTGTACAGCTCCCAGAGATGTCAACGGGAGCTCCAGGAATAGAAATCGCGCAGGATTAGCCCTACGTATCTACACTTCTTCTACTTCAGGGTGCAAAAATTCACCCAAATGGTTGCCTACAACTTCCTTAGTATTGCTGAGCTTAGCTCCAAGGTCCTGCTTACTCTAGGGAAATTTACAAAATAATTCTCCCACATGAGAGAGAGAGCTGTGACCTAGACACAGCTCCAATGTCCAGACACATTTAATTACTGTACAAGTTAAACCACGTGAAAGTAACTCTAATAGAAATAGCAGCACAGGTGGGTATGGTCATGAGAACTTTGCCTCCCATACAGCTCTCACTAATTCAGCTGAGATGGAGTTTCAACCAATGGGGATTTTTTTTTCATTATTTTCCCCAGTATAGATCAGGCCTAACTTGTCTATGTATAGCAAGAAATTGGAGGAACCTCCTGGGACACATCCTGCCTGCATAAAGATATAGGATAAGAACTGTAACTTCATAGGGGAAAAAGCAGTGCAAGGGCAAAGCTAGGTGCAAACAGCTCAGGGAGGGCAGTAACCATCATTATAAAAAGATCGAGGACATGGAGTGCTTCGTAGCATAGGTGCCACCGCATAAGTCACTTCTCTCCATGCAAAGAGCACACAGCTGCAACAAGTGGGCAGAATGGTAACCAACGAACACCAGAGCCATAAAACATCAACATCCCCAGGCCAAGAGTGAAGGAAGAGAGACACCACAGGCATGGTGGAGGAAGCAAGGAAGCAAGACAAATTGTTATTGTTAGACCATACAGCACATGCGCGTGACCTGAGGAGGCCTTCCATTTCATACCCATCTCCCACACGCATTATATGGTGGATCCAGCCAGCAGACCATAAGGCTAACATTGCTGTACCTACACAGAAAGAGCAGAACATGCACCAGCTCCCTCCGTTCTCCACTTTCTACTAAAGAGAAGAAACAGAGGGACTCCAATGTAGTCTGTCCCCTACATTGTTTAACCTGTTTGAAGCACCTTTCATTTTGCTCAGTGCTGCTACTGAACATGCCTTGCAAAGCAAATATACAGTGCAGGGTTCATTCTTCTGATCACACTCCTTTTCCCTGTGACCACTCCTTTGACAGGGCTGTACACTGACCTAAAGAGTGCTGGTAAGCAGAGATTCTAGTTCCTTGTTGTGGCTCCAGTCCTATAATAGACTACTTTGTAAAATAAAGAGCCACTTGGCCAGAGCATGTAGAGGATGACAAATTAATTAAGTGATGGGAAGATAAATCATGGGAAGCTGTAGCGGGGTGGCCACCCCACTCCTGCCCCAAAGAGCTTAAAACAGTCCGGGGAGAGGGATGCGGTGGGGGAAAAGCTGGGCTGATTGGGGGAAGCTGCCACAGGTGGGGCCAGGCTCCAATCAGGCCACAGCTGGCCCTATAAGAGGGCTGAGGGCCAGAAGAACCCTGGCTGCCTGGGAAGCTGAGAAGGGTATCTAGGGTGGAGCAGTGCTGAGGAAGGGCAGAGGGAGCCGGGGAGCTCCAGCCTAGCAAAGCCCCAGGCTGCAGGCCAAGTTAAGGGCCCACAAAGGTACTGAGGCTGCAGAGGGGCAGCTCAGATATAGGCAGAGGCAGGTCCAACCCCCCTCGCTGATGTTGAGTGGTTTATAGACTGCCATCTGCCCCAGGGCGCGGGGGCTAGATGATGACTGGCAGTAGCCACTGAGGCAAGGTGGGGATAGGGGGTTGGGGTTTCCCCCGGACGGGGAGACCCAGATTGTGGGTTACTGCGGGGGCAGAACCCTGATGTAAAGGGCACTGGGGTCCCGGAGGGACACAGGGGCCAGCGGCAGGCGAGACACCGGCCTGCAGAGGGCGCTCCAGAGGCTGGAAGAGCGAATTCCTGGGATGACCAGCAGGAGGCGCCGCGCCGGTGAGTCATCGCCCCGCCACAAAAGCAAAGAGTTGCATTCATCAGAACTGCTCCACAGAGTGAAGAGAAGTAAATACCAGTTAGGTGGTTGATATTGGGACAAGTTATTATTTAATAGCCATATTCACGACGTGAAGGAGGAAGTGCAGAAATCAGTGAAGTTTGCTGATGACACTAAAATGCTCGAGTCAGCAAAACTATAGGGCAATGTAGGAATCCTACACATTTCGACACATTGGAAGGTTAGGTAGCTTTGATGGTGGATTACATTTTGCTTGAAGAAATAAATGTAAGGTAATGCACACTGGAATAGATAGGCAGCAAAAGCTGAAGGAGGAAAAAATTAGACTAAGATTGGCAACAAAAAAATACAAGGATCCTAATCAACGTAAGTACAATCTTCAGAAACTAAAATAGGTAGTATTATATTAAACATATGAGTGCAGTGTTCAGAACATCTTAGTTTCCTTTACTATGATGAATTCTGATCTTACAAATTATTGTGCAACATCGTTCAGTCCATCCTGCTCCAGAGGATTCTATTTAAAGATACATTTTGATAGCCCGAAAATGTAGTATAAGGAATCTCAGGAAGATGGACATGTTTTAAAATTTTTAATAATGTTATTTTTAAGTTTCCTGCAGCATATTGGAAGCTCTTTTTACGGTAACAATAAGAACAGTACTAACTCTTATCTAGTGTTTCTCATTATTATTATTATTATTTGTATTGCTGGAGCACCAGGAGTTCTAGTCATGGAGCAGGACCCTGTTGTGCTAGATGCCGTACAAACACAGAAGAGAAAGACACTCATCCGTAGATCTCATATCGCTTAACAAGAGGAGGAAAGTATCATCATTCCTATTTTACAGATGGGGAAACAGGCACAGAGAGGTGGTGCAGATAGCTTAAGGTCAGCTAGCAGGCCCATGGCAGAGCCAGGAATAGAACCCAATCTGGTCCCCTACACCATACTACCTGCCCAGGGGGACCTTGAGAAAACGCACTTGGTAAACGGTAAATCTACACTGCAAATGGATTTTAGCATTTGCTGTTTGCTGAAGCACAAGTGAAATCCTGTTGGCATATCACAGATTGGGTGGCTTGGACTTCATGCTTTCTGCAAGCTACAGGAGGACTACATCACCCGGTGCTCAATATTACTCTCAAACAGAAATAAGGCACTTATAACAGACTGGTGTTGTTGGATACCTCTCCCTACCCCAGCACTTGCTCGTTTGCAAGATTCACTAGGTAACCCTAAGCACCTCCCAAGAGTGAGGTCCTCCCGAACATGTTTAATGCAGTATCTTTCATGGTGGTGGTAATGTCTGCATATATAGTATATAAGACCCAAATTCAGGAATGCATTTGTGCAAGTGTTAAATCCATCCCTGTTCAGCAAAGTAGGGGAACACACACTTTACTTTGTGTTTAAGTGCCATTTAAGTCTCAATTTCCCCATCTGTAAAATGGGTCTAAGGATACTGACCCTCCTTTGTAAAGTGCTTTGAGATCTACTGATGAAAAGTGCCATATAAGGGATAAGTATTATTAGTATTATTAACAGGATTTAAGAATACTTAAGTGCTCTGTTAAATAGGTTGAATCACAACCTAAGCCACAAGAGCCAATGATCCACAGTAGGTTTCCTTGTCCTTAGTGCTCAGTACGACGCTTTCACTATGTATCTGATGGTAAATGAATTCCTCGTCAGTACGACATAAGCCAATTATAGTAAAAAAGGTTTTACACATGGGAAAAAATTTTACACAAGGGAAAATTTAAAATCACACAATGCATCAACTCTTGGGATTACTGGCTTCTGTTCCTTTCCGTTTAAGGATGGAGGGAGAGTATTTTTCCCCACAAGAAACTTAATTATTTCTCAGCAAAGTCCAACATATTTTGAGAGTCTAAAATGTGTTACTAGCCTGTCCCAGCACAGGGTAACACAATTTCTTCATTGCACCACGTATTCTTCCCACAACCAACCTGGCTGTAATGCAAACATTTGCTATTTCAAAAGATCATAAACTTTTAGACGTGATCTAATAGAATATTGGCAAAAACAAGGTGTCTGGGAAAGAGGAAGTTTGCATCTGTTTACCTTGTGTTGTAACACTGTGTCACACATGTTCTATTTTGGGCACTGCTGACTGGCAGAAGTCCTGTAAGAAAATAACAGAGCTGGTTAGCTAGTATAGTTAACACCAGATCCACTGCCAACCTGAGTGAATGACAGTGTTAAAAACAGATGGCACTTCAAGTTAGCAAGTGGGAAATTTAAAAAAAAAAATCTGAGGTGATAAATTCACTCATGTGGATAAAAGCTGAGTTGTTCACAAAGATTCAGACTGGTGAATAAGCCCCTGCTATACTCCTTTGAAAGAGTTCACAAACCCATTGTGTCTGGCTCTTGGGGAAAAAGAAAAAAAAACATGGTTCATGGATGTACAATGACATTTTGAAAATAGGCACTGACTTTTCAGGAATGTGCCCACTGATTATTAACCAAATAGCCAAACTTCCCAGTATGGCCAGAACCAGCCCTGCATTTCTGTTATGTGCAGGGATGTTCTCCCATTTATTTGTAGGTGTTTTAGACTCAGAACATGAGCTGGAGAAGTGTCACTATTCTGGAGTTCTGGTCATGGCACGACCCATTCCATTCTGACACCAACATGCTAACCTCATCGAGCTCTTCTTCACACACACTCAGTCTCTTTGAGGAAGAAATGGATTATGCTTATTTGCAACACAAAAGAAGACTTTTTGGAATGTTTATTTAAAAAAGAAACAGGCTTTTTTTGTGTTTTTAAAATGCAAGTTGTGAAAGAGACCTGCTTTTGTCTTTTAACTAATAGTGTTAACCACAATAATATTCCACACTTAAAAGTGGCTTTGTTTGGAGTGTTTTGGGGTCAGAGGATGAATCAAACATTCTTTGCTTTTAAAAATGTAAAACTTCAATGGACCAATAATATGTTTGAAGTCACTGGCCCCAGTTCTGAACCCCACCTCTCAGCAGACACCACTCATGAGTGACAGCTTGGTGGGACTGAGGAAATGCACATGCTTTATGCCACCTGCTTAAACAAGATGAAACCGAACTCATCTTCCAGTGGTAGCACGGGCCAGGCCTCCCTGCTGCCCAGGATGCAAGCAGAGCCAGTCTACATACCGGTCAGTTTTTGTACCCTGGGATAAACTGGAGCAGCCTTAGTTTTAGATAGAATTGTCATGCCGGGGCTCTCTGGCAGCTCGGAAGCGCTGGAGTATAGTGAGTTCTAACCACACACACTCTGACTTTCCCAAAACACCACCCTGGTATGGCCTGTCACTAGGTGCCGCAAGTAAGGGCTGTGAGGAGCTGTAGCCATCTCTGTGCCACCTGGAAAGTCCCTCTGGATCAGGGGAATCCCTGGATGGAGAGCTCTGACTGCGTTCCAGTTCCTGTGTTAAGAAACGATGTGAGGTTCATTTGTGGTTTCCATGACATTGTTTCCTTGGAGTGGAGGGAAAGTCGTGTTTTCCCCACCAAGGAATGACCAGTTGGTTGTGTCTCTACAAGCCACAGCGCCCCAAAGAGCCAGAAAAATCTTTGGTGATGGAAGCCCTAGGCCCAGGCCCCGGAAGGCCCCTTCCGCTCCCTAGCAGCCCACCTCTTAAAGGGATCATGCTGCTACACTCTTGTTCTGTCCAACATGTTTTCCATGGGAGCTGAGTAAGGAAAACACTGAGCACTTTGGAAAATCCCACCCAAAATTCTTATTCTACCAATAGGACAAGTAGGTAGAATCCAAGCTTGAAACCAAAACTGCAGACAAATCCATAAGAAAGGCTTGTTAAAGCCACATACACATATCTCATCTTTCCAGGATCACCTGATTGCAGACTTAATCTCAATAGTAGGGCTCTGTTGACATACCAGCTCTGACTAATTAGGGATTTCCAATAAAGCCTCAATGATTTAGTTTAGCTCATTTTAATTTTAGGGTTTAAGAAAATAAAAGGGATATAACAATACAGACTAACCATAATTAAATGCCATCATAGCTTCAAATGGGATTAATCTGTAATCTGAGTTAGTTTATGATGCCGTGGAAGTGGGACAAATGTGCTCACGTCTTCTTCAGTGATGAGATCTCTTCTTTAAATACCTCCTCCCCCCAAATCTGAATCTAAATCTATACACAAATTAATGGGCTAAATTTAACCCAGGATCTATGCCCGCTCTGCCCCCCACTGAGGTACTCAATTCACCAGAGAAGAAGGCTGGAGCAATTTCCTGTTACTGGAAACAGCTAGTGCAAGCCAAGAAGTGGCCAATGATGTGCAGAGAAGGGGCATGTCCAGAGATCTGAGATATGGACTGTATGCAGTTCAGGAGAGAGACCCCTATTTTGTTATGTGTTTGTATAGTGCTTAGCACGAGGAGTTGGGAACTTCTAGGCACTCCTCCAAAACACAAAATATATCATAAGCATGATTCAGCAAAGCCTGTCAGTAGACTCCACTTTCAGATCCCCACTGAATCCCAACCATGATCTAGAGCTGGCCTACCTAGCAGAAAATCTTGTCTCCTCCCTCAGATCATTTTTTCCTGGGACCCTGGGGATCAGCTGTCCCAAGGAGGTGACAATATATCATATCTTATAAAATATCCTCACAACATTACATTGTGGTATTTCAGTACGTCTAAAGACCCTGCTGGTGCAGATGTACGATTCACAGTCTGAGGGTATGCCCTTCCTGTAATGGCTTCAAAGTTTTCCCATGAAGTTGTATTTTATGGGTGAAATCCTTGGCCCCACTGAAGTCATTGGGAGTTTTGCAATTGACTTCAATGGGGCCAGGATTCATTCTATGTATCTCTGACCTAGAGAAGAACTTGAGTGAGAAGTGAAGGCACCAGCCTGTGCAGCCAAGAGTACCTGAACCGCTGAGGCGCGTAATGATTGTTTTAGGTTACTGGACATTACCACTGTTGGCAATCGGCTACTTATCGTAGGTGCCTGTACACGAATGCAAGAAGACTGGGAAACAAGCAGGAAGAATTGGAAGTCCTGGCACAGGACTATGATGTGACTGGAATAATAGCGTCTTGGTTGGGTAACTGACATGATTGGAGCACTGTCATGGATGGCTATAAACTGTTCAGAAAGGACAGGCAGGGGAGGAAAGGTGGAGGAGTTGCACTGTATGTAAGAGAGCAGTATGATTGCTCAGCGCTCCAGTATGAAACTGGAGAAAAGCCTGTTGAGAGTCTTTGGTTTAAGTTTAGAGGCGAGAGCAACAAGGGTGATGTCATAGTGGGTGTGTGCTATAGACCACCAGACCAAGGTGATGAGGTAGACGAGGCTTTTTCTAGACAACTAAGAGAAGTTTCCAGTTCACAGGCCCTGGTTCTCATGGGGGACTTACAGGGAAGAATTGGTAGGGGAAGTAGAAGTGGGTGGCAACCTGGGCAGCAGTGACCATGAGATGGTTGAGTTCAGGATCCTGACACAAGGAAGAAAGAAGAGCAGCAGAATACGGACCCTGGACTTCAGAAAAGCAGACTTTGACTCCTTTAGGGACCTGATGGGCAGGATCCCCTGGGAGGCTAATATGAGGGGGAAAGGAGTCCAGGGGAGCTGGCTGTATTTTAAAGAAGCCTTATTGGCGGTGGAGGAAGAAACCATCCCGATGTGCAGAAAGAATAGCAAATATGGCAGGCGACCAGCTTGGCTTAACAGAGAAATCTTCGGTGAGCTTAAACACCAAAAGGAAGCTTACGAGAAGTGGAAACTTGGACAGATGACTAGGGAGGAGTATAAAAATATTGCTCGAGCATGCAGGGGTGTAATCGGGAAGGCCAAAGCTCAACTGGAGTTGCAGCTAGCAAGGGATGTGAAGGGTAACAAGAAGGGTTTCTACAGGTATGTTAGCAACAAGAAGAAGGTCAGGGAAAATGTTGGACCCTAACTGAATGAGGGAGGCAACCTAGTGAGAGATGATGTGGAAAAAGCTGAAGTACTCAATGCTTTTTTTGCCTCGGTCTTCACAGACAAGGTCAGCTCCCAGACTGCTGCACAGTATGGGGAGGAGATGAGCAGCCCTCAGTGGCGAAAGAACAGGCTAAGGACTATTTAGAAAAGCTGGACATGCACAAGTCCATGGGGCTGGATGCGCTGCACCCTTGTCAAGGCTGTATCCCCACTTTGAACTTTAGGGTACAAGTGTGGGGGCCTGCATGAGGACTTCTAAGCTTAACTACCAGCTTAGTTCTGGTCCGCTGCCACCATTCCCTTCCCTGGGAAGCTTTGAGAAACTTTTCACCAATTCCCTGGTGAATACAGATCCAAACTCCTTGGATCTAAAAACAAGGAAAAATCAATCAGGTTCTTAAAAGGAAGGCTTTTAATTAAAGAAAAAGGTAAAAATCATCTCTGTAAAATCAGTATGGAAAATAACTTTACAGGGTAATCAAACTTAAAGAGCTCAGAGGACCCCCCTCTAGCCCAGGTTCAAAGTATAGCAAACAAAGATAAACACTCTAGTAAAAGGTACATTTACAAGTTGAGAAAACAAAGTAAAACTAAGACGCCTTGCCTGGCTTTTTACTTACAAGTTTGAAATATGAGAGACTTGTTTAGAAAGATGGGGAGAACCTGGTTTGATGTCTGGTCCCTCTCAGTCCCAAGAGCGAACAACCCCTTAAACAAAGAGCACACACAAAAGCCTTTCCCCCCACAAGATTTGAAAGTATCTTGTCCCCTTATTGGTCCTTTGGGTCAGGTGTCAGCCAGGTTACCCGAGCTTCTTAACCCTTTACAGGAAAAAGGATTTTGGAGTCTCTGGCCAGGAGGGATTTTATAGTACTGTACACAGGAAAGCTGTTACCCTTCCCTTTATAGTTATGACACAAGGGTGCTGAGGGAGTTGGCTGATGTGATTACGGAGCCATTGGCCATTATCTTTGAAAACTCGTGGTGATCAGGGGAGGTCACGGATGATTGGAAAAAGGCAAATATAGTGCCCATCTTTAAAAAAGGGAAGAAGGAGAATTTGTGGAACTACAGACTGGTCAGCCTCACCTCAGTCCCCGGAAAAATCATGGAGCAGGTTCTCAAGGAATCCATTTTGAAACACTTGGAGGAGAGGAAGGTTATCAGGAGCAGTCAACATGGATTCACCAAGGGCAAGTCATGCCTGACCAACCTGATTGCCTTCTATGATGAGATAACTGGCTCTATAGATATGGGGAAAGTTGTGGACATGATACACCTTGGCTTTGGGAAAGCTTTTGATACAGTCTCCCACAGTATTCTTTCCAGCAAGTTAAAGAAGTATAGATTGGATGAATGGACTATAAGACTAGAAAGCTGGCTAGATCATCGGATTCAACGGGTAGTGATCAACGGTTCGATGTCTAGTTGGCAGCTGGTATCAATCTGAGTGTCCCAGGGGTTGGTCCTGGGGCCGGTTTTGTTCAACGTGTTCATTAATAATCTGGATGATGGGATGCATTGCACCCTCAGCAAGTTCGCAGATGACACTAAGCTAGGAGGAGAGGTAGATATGCTGGAGGGTAGGGATAGGATACAGAGGGACCTAGACAAATTAGAGGATTGGGCCAAAATAAATCTGATGAGGTTCAACAAAGACAAGTGCAGAATCCTGCACTTAGGACAGAAGAATCCCATGCACTGCTACAGGCTGGGGACCAACAGGCTAAGCTGCAGTTCTGTAGAAAGGGACCTGGGCATTACAGTGGACGAGAAGCTGGATATGAGTCAGCAGTTGCAAGAAGGCTAACGGCATATTGGGCTGCATTAGTAGGAGCATTGCCAGCAGATCGAGGGAAGTGATTATTTTCCTCTAATTGGCACTGGTGAGGCCACATCTGGAGTACTGCATCCAGTTTTGGGCCCTCCACTACAGAAAGGATGTGGACGAATTGGAGAGTCCAGCGGAAAGCAACGAAAACGAATCGGGGTCTGGGGCACATGACTTATGAGGAGAGGCTGAGGGAACTGGGATTATTTAGTCTGCAGAAGAGAAGAATGAGGGGGGATTTGATAGCAGCCGTCAACTACCTGCAGGGGGGTTCCAAAGAGGACGGAGCAAGGCTGTTTTCAGTGGCTGTTCTCAGTAGATGACAGAACAAGGAGCAATGGTATCAAGTTGCAGTGTGGGAGGTTTAGGTTGGATTTTAGGAAAAAAAATTTCACTAGGAGGGTGGTGAAGCACTGGAATGGGTTACCTAGGGAGGTGGTGGAATCTCCTTCCTTAGAGGTTTTTAAGACCCGGCTTGACAAAGGTCTGACTGGGATGATTTAGTTTGGGTTGGTCCTGCTTTGAGCAGGGGATTGGACTAGATGACCTCCTGACGTCCCTTCCAACCCTGATATTCTATGATTCTATGACATTCATAAGAAGAAAGTCAGGAGGGAATCATAAAACCTGAAAATCTTTTAGGCTTGGTTTGGGGATGTTTTCAATTTTTGCTGAAGGAGTTTCCCCACCCCAAGTTACAAATGTATCCAAACATGCAATGTATTTGTATATGTACATGTTAGAAATTCTGCAGATAGTAGGGCAATTGCCTGTAGAGATGAGTTGATTTGATTGGCTCACAGTATGTTTTTAAAGAACTCTGCCTCAGAACAAGAATACTCTTTAACTTCATTAATTCCTTTGATCTCACTCTGTCCTTTACAATTTCTAGATGATATTTTGTTAAGTACTATTTATCCTTAAACATAGCACTTTGTATTGAGGTAGGTGAACACTACTTTGCAAAAACATACCAGCTCAAAGTCTGGATGAATTTTCATTTTTTCCCCCCATAAAAACATCCAATTTTTTCTTGCAAAAATAAATGTCACCATTTTTAACCAGCTTCAATCACCTGTTAGAAATGGGTCAATTTCTTTTATATCTCATATTTTATTTCTCTAGGTACAGAGTATTTTTCAGATTCTGTCTCTTTTGGATATTGTACACTATTCATTTGTCTAGTCTGGTTATCAGAAATGTATATCTGAAAGTGTAGCTCTGTTGGGATAAATAAGTAAAAGCTCCAGTCCAAATTTTCAGTCTGGACTGCACAAAGTTAGGCACCTACCTTTATATTTAGTCTTGTCAAGACGGCCCATAGAGGACAATGTAGGAATGAGGGACCCAGAACTACAATTCCCATGATTTGCTGAGACAATACAGGCAGATGCAGACATTAATGTTGATCCAACTTGAAACAAAACATTTCATTTAGATTTTTCTCATGGAAAATTTAACTGAAATGTATCTTTTTCCACATAAAAAATCTTCCAATGGGAAACGTTTAGTTAGAAATTTTTCAACCAGCCCTAGAATACAGGAAGAATACAGGATCTCATCACAAGTCCATTTGAAATTGCGGCGAACAGCAGAGGCTAACAGAGGGAGTTTGCCTGGGAGCTGTCCGAGAGGAGGTACGCTAAGTGCTGCATTAGGGGGGCTGTGTTGGTGAGTATCTGAGTGTCTGCTGCTGGGACAGTTGGTCAGTTTGACCGTGTGCTTGATTGCTTGCTTGTTTGTTTGAAAAGTGTGAATTGGGAGTGCTTTGTTCCAGGTGGGCCTTGAGTGGGCCTGACCGGTATATAAGGGCAGTCAGCAGTGAACCAGCTGAGCGGCAAACAGCAGAGGCTAACAGAGGGAGTTCGCCTGGGGAGAGCTCACTGAGGCTTTCATCTGCAGGTTTCTCTGAGTAGTTCCTGCAACAGCTGAGGAAGCTCTTAAGAGGAAGGTGATATGGAAGATGAGCGATCAGCTGTTGTAACCTGCACAGGTTGTGTCATGTTTGTCTTTCTTCCACAGGACAGAAGCGACTTTGTCTGTACAAAGTGCAAGCTGGTCTCCATATAGGAAGAGAAGGTTCAAGGTCTGGAGAAACGAGTATCGACCCTGCGTTGCATAAGGGAAAATGAAGATTTCCTGGACAGACGTCAGGAGATGCTTCTACAGCCACAATGTTCTGAAGATTCAGAGCAGGCGCAGCAGGGACAGACAGATGATGAAGAAGTTTGGCAGCATGTGACCTCCAGAAGGAGAAAGAGGAGCGTCCATGTGCCAGCAATGGAGATACAGGTGAGCAATCGTTTCCATGTTCTCTCTACAGGCACTAATGCGGAGAGTGGACTAGATGACCCATCTGAGGGAAGGGAGCAGAAGGAGACTCCACCGATTGGAAGGCAAAAGATGCACTGTCCTAGGGATGGGGGTTCCACGACCACCACTCCCAAGAGGAGGAGGAGGGTGGTGGTGGTCGGGGACTCCCTCCTCAGGGGGACTGAGTCATCTATCTGCCGCCCCGACCGGGAAAACCGAGAGGTCTGCTGCTTGCCAGGAGCTAGGATACACGATGTGACGGAGAGACTGCCGAGACTCATCAAGCCCTCGGATCGCTACCCCTTCCTGCTTCTCCATGTGGGCACCAATGATACTGCCAAGAATGACCTTGAGCGGATCACTGAAGACTACGTGGCTCTGGGAAGAAGGATAAAGGAGTTTGAGGCGCAAGTGGTGTTCTCGTCCATCCTCTCTCTGCAAGAAAAAGGCCTGGGTAGAGACTGTCGAATCATGGAAGTCAACGAATGGCTACGCAGGTGGTGTCGGAGAGAAGGCTTTGGATTCTTCGACCATGGGATGGTGTTCCAAGAAGGAGGAGTGCTGGACAGGGACGGGCTCCACCTAACGAAGAGAGGGAAGAGCATCTTCGCCAGCAGGCTCGCTAACCTAGTGAGGAGGGCTTTAAACTAGGTTCACCGGGGGAAGGAGACCAAAGCCCTGAAGTAAGTGGGGAAATGGGATCCTGGGAGGAAGCACAAGCAGGAGAGCGCAAGAGGGGAGGACTCCTGTCTCATACTGAGAAAGAGGGACGATCAATGAGTTATCTTAAGTGCCTATACACAAAAGCAAGAAGCCTGGGAAACAAGCAGGGAGAACTGGAAGTCCTGGCACAGTCAGGGAACTATGATGCGATTGGAATAACAGAGACTTGGTGGGATAACTCACATGACTGGAGTACTGTCATGGATGGATATAAACTGTTCAGGAAGGACAAGCAGGGCAGAAAAGGTGGGGGAGTTGCGTTGTATGTAAGAGAGGAGTATGACTGCTCAGAGCTCCGGTATGAAACTGCAGAAAAACCTGAGAGTCTCTGGATAAAGTTGAGAAGTGTGAGCAACAAGGGTGATATCGTGGTCGGAGTCTGCTATAGACCACCAGACCAGGGGGATGAGGTGGACGAGGCTTTCTTCTGGCAACTAGCAGAAGTTGCTAGATCGCAGGCCCTGGTTCTCATGGGAGACTTTAATCATCCTGATATCTGCTGGAAGAGCAATACAGCGGTGCACAGACAATCCAGGAAGTTTTTGGAAAGTGTAGGGGATAATTTCCTGGTGCAAGTGCTGGAGGAACCAACCAGGGACAGAACTTTTCTTGACCTGCTGCTCACAAACAGGGAAGAATTAGTAGGGGAAGCAAAAGTGGATGGGAACCTGGGAGGCAG
>NW_020664445.1:2475681-2499909 GCF_002925995.2 Terrapene triunguis | reverse complement strand
ACCTAGGAACTTTTCTAAACCCCACTATGCACTTATCAGCATCTTTAGACACCTAAACACCTTAGGCAAATCTGGCTCTGTACCTTTTCATTCCCAAGCCTCTCTGCTGAGACAAGGATCCCCACTAGTGCTAATTTTTTATTTTGTATGGATGCTTATCCTGCAAGAACTGCACTGAGGCACTCAGCTCAGCATAGACCAACACACATCACATATAACCCCCCGACACACACCCTTTTGGGGAACGCAGCACCCTAAATAAACGTACAAAGAAATGAGCTCTGGGGCAGTTCAACCTCATTAAGGACTGTATACAACTTGCTCTAGATTAAAAATGACTTGGCTTGTATTGCTTGTATTACAATATTGTAATTTGAGACCAACACAGTTGTCCCTTTCTAAAAGAGGAAGAATAAAGGGGTATTAGAGTCCTCACGCAGTATACAATTTTCCTCCAGGCCTCTTATTTTGTTGGCCTCAGCTTGTCATTCTTGATAACATAATAGGCAGTTTTACATGAGAAATAAAGACTTATGCCAATTTGGGTTTTTTCAATTGAGGTTATTACACGAAACAACATTTTTTTGCTTTTACATTATTCATAAATTGCCTCTAAGGGTCGGCATGTTCTTTAGACAAGAGTTTGGTTGAGGAGGACAATTAGAACTAAGACCTGTGACCTGATTATGCAAAGATGAAAGGCAGATTCTACAGGGGTCCTCCCTCAGGCAGTGTTTCAACTCTTTTCCAAGATGTCTGGGGTGCTCAGGCTGGCAGGTGTATGCTATAGCTGGCGGTGTCGGTATGCACAATTTCCCCACTCCATTGGGAGCTATGAAATGCTGAAATAAATGCAGTTCAGCTGCACTCCAAGCTCTTAAAATTCACTGCAACTTGAAAGCAAGAGAATTATCTGAACCATAGTCAGTCAGCCCCCGACAGAAGACACGCTGGCTCCTCCTTGGAAGCCAAGTAACAGTTTGCAGTAAAACTAGGTAGGGCAAAATCATAGAATAATAGAATCATAGAAGATTAGGGTTGGAAGAGACCTCAGGAGGTCATCTAGTCCAACCCCCTTCTCAAAGCAGGACCAACCCAAACTAAATCATCCCAGCCAGGGCTTTGTCAAGCCGAGCCTTAAAAACCTCTAAGGATGGCAATTCCACCACCTCCCTAGGGAACCGATTCCAGTGCTTCACCACCCTCCTAGTGAAATAGATTTTCCTAATATCCAACCTAGACCTCCCCCACTGCAACTTGAGGCCATTGCTTCTTGTTCTGTCATCTGCCGCCACTGAAAACAACCGAGCTCCATCCTCTTTGGAACCTCCCTTCAGGTAGTTGAAGGCTGCTGTCAAATTCCTGATTACACCCCTGCATGCTTGAGCAATATTTTTACACTCCTCCCTAGTCATCTGTCCAAGTTTCCCCTTCTTGTAAGCTTCCTGTTTGTGTTTAAGCTCACCGAAGATTTCTCTGTTAAGCCAAGCTGGTCACCTGCTATATTTGCTATTCTTTCTGCACATCGGGATGGTTTGTTCCTGTGCCCTCCATAAGGATTCTTTAAAATACAGCCAGCTCTCCTGGACTCCTTTCCAGGGCCGGCTCCAGGGTTTTTGCCGCCCCAAGCGGCAGGAAAAACAACAACAACAACAACAAAAGCCGCGATCGGCGGCAGCTCCACCGCACCGCTTTCTTTTTCGGCGGTACTTCGGCAGCAGGTCCTTCCCTCCAAGAGGGATCGAGGGACCCGCCGCAGATTTGCCGCTGAAGAGCCCGATGTGCCGCCCCTTCCCCTTGGCCACCCCAAGCACCTGCTTGCTGCGCTGGTGCCTGGAGCTGGCCCTGCTCCTTTCCCCCTCATATTAGCCTCCCAGGGGATGCTTCCCATCAATTCCCTGAGGGAGTCAAAGTCTGCTTGTCAGAAGTCCAGGGTCTGTATTCTACTGCTCTCCTTTCTTCCTTGTGTCAGGATCCTGAACTCGGCTAGCTCCAATAGCACAAGCAGTGGGAAGGGCTAGCCAGCCAAGTATGCAGTGAGAGTCTTGGATGGGATTGTATTCGAGGCAGTTAGCTCCTCCCACTGCTTGCGACACTGCGCATATGCAATTTTTAGCACACTAGCTTGATCAGAGCTAGCACGGATATGCTTCTTCAAGCTGAGAATTATCCTTCTGCTCGAACTGTAGACATGGCCACTTTTCCAACCTCAGAAAAACCCAAGGAAGGAAGTGCATGGTCAGCCAGTCATTGCTGAGCTTTTACATAGATGAAAAGAAATATTTTTTCAAAAGCTGTATGAGACTGAAACTTAGGCCTGATCTACAGCCAGTTTTTGTCCAGGTATAATTGTTGATGAGGGGCATGATGTTTTACTGATATAGTTATAGTGGTACAACCCCCCCTAATGTGGATGCAATCATATCAGTATAAAGGTGCCTTCTGCTGGCATAGCTTATTTCACTTCCCATAGGGAATAGCTATCTCAGGGCACGTCTTCAGTACCCGCCGGATCGGCGGGTAGCAATCGGTCTATCGGGGATCGACTTACCGCGTCTAGTGAAGACGCGATAAAATCGATCCCTGATGGCTCTACTGTCGACTCTGGAAATCCACCGCGGCAAGAGGCGGTAGCGGAGTCGACGGCGGCATGGCAGCAGTCGACTTGCCGCCGTCCTCACAGCCAGGTAAGTCGACCTAAAATACGCCACTTCAGCTACGGTATTCACGTAGCTGAAGTTGCGTATCTTAGGTCGACCCCCCGCTGTAGTGTAGACCTAGCCTCAGTATAAACACTTTTATACTGGTATAACTGCATCCACACTCTACTGCTTTAACAATACCAGTATAGTTAAAGAGGTGCCACTTGTGTGTTTAGACCAGCCCATAATCCATTCTTGTAACAAACTGAAATCCTTTTTGAACTGCCCTGGGCAAAGTTTTGGAGGATAGGATCTCATTCTGCACAACTGGTTCACTCTTCCCCAATATTTGCATGAGATCTGTGCTTGTGAAAATAAAGCGTCACTCCAAAGTGCTTCCCCAGTTTGTCTGCACCTTATGAATTTAAGTAAGGGTCCATAGAAATAAAGTATCAATGAAGAATGAAAGACTATATGCACAGAGTGAAGATACTGTATTCTATTAACTATTAGCAAATCTGTTCAATCTAGATGGTGGGATGGTGTTCATGGTTATGTCATAGCTATGGGCTTCAAGGTGCCATTTTTTTTCCCAAAGAACAAGAGCACATGGTTCCTGAAACTAAAGGTATTTCCTGCTGTTTTATTTAGAGAGGGACAGATTCATTTCTGGTGTAACTCCACTGAACAGAACATCATAAAATAACATAAGAACAGCCATACTGGGTCAGTCGAATGGTCTAGCCCAGTATCCTGTCTTCCAACAGTGGCCAATGCCAGATGCTTCAGAGAACAAGAAAAGAACATGGCAATTCATAGAATCATAGAATATCAGGGTTGGAAGGGACCTCAGGAGGTCATCTAGTCCAACGCCCTGCTCAAAGCAGGACCAATCCCCAACGAAATCATCCCAGCCAGGGCTTTGTCAAGCCTGACCTTAGAAACCTCTAAGGAAGGAGATTCTACCACCTCCCTAGGTAACACATTCCAGTGCTTCACCACCCTCCTAGTGAAAAAGTTTTTCCTAATATCCAACCTAAACCTCCCCCACTGCTTGTTCTGTCATCTGCTACCACTGAGAACAGTCTAGATCCATCCTCTTTGGAACCTCCATTTAGGTAGTTGAAAGCAGCTATCAAATCCCCCCTCATTCTTCTCTTCTGCAGACTAAACAATCCCAGTTCCCTCAGCCTCTCCTCATAAGTCATGTGCTCCAGCCCCCTAATCATTTTTGTTGCCCTCCGCTGGACTCTTTCTAATTTTTCCACATCCTTCTTGTAGTGTGGGGCCCAAAATTGGACACAGTACTCCAGATGAGACCTCACCAATGTCAAATAGAGGGGAATGATCACGTCCCTCAATCTGTTGGCAATGCCCCTACTTATACAGCCCAAAATGCCATTAGCCTTCTTGGCAACAAGGGCACACTGTTGACTCATATCCAGCTTCTCGTCCACTGTAATCCCCAGGGTCCTTTTCTGCAGAATTTCTCCCTAGCCATTCGGTCCCTAGTCTGTAGCCATGCCTGGGATTCTTCTGCCCTAAGTGCAGAACTCTGCACTTGTCCTTGTTGAACCTCATCAGGTTTCTTTTGGCCCAATCCTCCAATTTGTCTAGGTCACTCTGGACCCTATCCCTACCCTCCAGCATATCTACCTCTCCCCCCAGCTTAGTGTCATCTGCAAACTTGCTGAGGGTGCAGTCCATCCCATCATCCAGATCATTAATGAAGATATTGAACAAAACCAGCCCCAGGACCGACCCTTGGGGCACTCCGCTTGATACCGGCTGCCAACTAGACAATTATTGAATGATTCATCCCCATTGTCCACTCCCAGCTTTCACATATTTATCCCATACATAGTTCTAATGCATCAGTTGACATTAACATCTTTATTTCATTATAAACTCATTGGAAATTAATTTTGGACACTTGCAAATAACTCTCGTGGCCACAGCAATGTCTGAGTGCTTTGATATTCTCTTCTACTAACTTGTGACTATGTAGAGAATTTGGTATTTTCCTTTATTAGCTCATGACATTTATTATCATGTCTGTTATACTGAGCCCTACATTTAAAGGTTAGAGTATTTGAGATCATTCTGTACTTTAAGTGCAGATTCTATTTATACAACCTGTCAGTCCTGAAGTCTGATGAGCTTTGCTCTGACTATTGTTCAATGCATCAATGACTGTACATTACTCTGTTGCATCATTGTTAGAGAGGCGTGTTGCAATTCCTATTAGCCACAGCCGCACTGGAAACAATATTTCCACCAACAGGTCTGTGCCCCCTATACATTGACAATCAGATATCACTGCAAACCCTGTCGCTTGTTAGAGGGCGGAGGGGTTTGGAGGGGGAAGAGTGGAGGGTACAGATGGGCCAAACGGCATGTTTCTGGAGCCTTGCTCACCTACTCATCTCTCTGTCTTTCAAAATACTCTTAAACTTTTCATTTTTCCTGCTGAACATAAGTCATAAATATAATATGCAGCTATTGATCTGCATGTTTAGGAATTTAGGAAGTCACAGTTTATACAGGCAATCATTCCTTATGTGCATGGTACACAGTAATTACCATACTTGATCAGATCAATGATCCATCTTGTCCAGGATCCTGTCTCAAAAAGTGATTCAGAGGAAGGTGTAAGAAACCCTGCAGTAGGCAGTTATGGGATAACCTCTCTCCCAAGTTTCCCCATGTTCTTCCATTATGAAAAAGGGGGAATACAAATTTTCTCTGTACCATTCTGTATATTTTTCAATTTGTAAACTGGAAAGTACCAAGGATTAAACATTCATTTTCTGAATGAAAAGGGCGTAACATGCAATAATTTAAACCCATCACTAATGAACCATCTGTAATTTCTTATTTTTAAGTACCTAGAAATTACAATAGAAACCATAGCCTTAGTGTAAATTTGCTACTTAAAATTCAGAAAAACAAAAGGTTTGCTGTTCATCTGATGTACTGTGTTCCAACAATTGACAAATGACATTAGTTCATCACATCATTTAAATTATTTGGGTCATGTCTGTATTTTCTACTCCGGTATATACATTGAATACTCTAACACCAGGGTTATCCAGAGGAAGGCGATGAGGCCACATTGCATAAAAATCCAGCAAAACTTTTAATGTAGCCAAAGTCCACACACAGCAGCACCTGCCACTCCTGGAGTTGGCAACAGCCCACACATCCACCACAAGAACACATAATTTTCATCCTATTCCCGCAGCCTCTTTCTCAAACCATACTCAATTTCACACCAGCTAACAGGGAGAAGGGTGAGAGTGGTGGGTGGGATGGGGAGCACATCACAATATGATTGAGCTCAATGGCAGTTGCTGGTAGGGTAGGTTGAACATTTTCTGTCCTAACTTTTTCCTCCAATGGAAAATGGAGTTTTGCCTAAATGAAACATGTAATGCAAAGTACCTGCTTCCCTCAACAATTTTCAATTTCTCTTTGGAAAATTGAAAACTGAAAATTTAGCCAAAAACTTAAAAAAAATAGGTTTTCAACTCTGAATTTTCCTCTGAACATTTTGACAATATTTCTTTTTCATTTTTTGTTGAGATGTTTCCATGAAAGAAACCCAGCTCCAGTTGCAGGTGCTCATTACCTCTCAAGGTAGAGCCTAGGAGTTTGGAAACATGGAGCCAGAATTTCAAGAGAAATCAGTGCTCAATGTGCACCCAATATGCTGAGCACTTTTGAAAATCTGGCCATTTATTTGGGTGTCTAAATGGGAGCTGAATTCGCTTGAAAATTGGCCCCTATTTTGTGTGCTGAGCCATTAAAAAAAATATAGCGCCATGGAGGCTGCTCCTCCACCGCCCTACATCTTGTGCAATCACTTACAGCTGTGTGAAGAGCACATAAAACACTTCCAAATCAGTCAGCCAGTTTGCACAGGTGCAAAGTGATGACACAAAGTGCAAGGCAATGGAGAATCAGGCTCATGTTTTACAAGGCCTTTTTTTATACCAAGCATACTGAGAGCATCCCAAAGATACCAGTTCTTTAATTGTGGTATCGTTTTCAGACTATGTAAAAAGCTTTCATGTGTAATAAACTGGAGTTTAAGCGCTTAAAAAACCCCACCTGGCATTGAGTTTGGCCAATTGAAGGTGATGTGACTGCCTCTAAGCCATCGAAGCTTTCAGTGCTACAGCTCTGCTAGCTGGATAAAGAAAATGCTGTAAACCTGATCTGACAGCTACAACAAGGATTACACTTAATTACATATATTAACAATATGCAATTTTAAGACTGCATTAAATAATTTACTCTTGGGAGCTTGTAATAACTCTGGGTCTTTTCACATAGATTCATCGGCACAATAACACTTGTTAAATGCTTCTTTTACATTCTGGAGACCAAAAAACCCTGCGTAAATGGCATAATTATTCACATTTTTTAGTCGTATGCAGGCTGTTTCCATTTAGCATAATCTTCATTCAGTACCAAAGAATCACTCAGTATAATTCAGCAGTGATGTGAAAATTAAGATGAACCGCACAGGAGAAACTTGAACAAAGAAAGATATAGGGCCTAATCCTGCCCAATGGCAATATTCTTAATGAAATCATCGGTTCACTTTCATTCCATAATAGCTATCTAGTGACCCCCAACTGTGGTTCCCACTATTCTCTCCACTTATGGGCATCTGGAATCACACACCTGGGCGGGGGGGATATGGAAGGACTGAGTGCTATTTCCATGATATACTCAACCTTCCCTATGCCAAGTCCCAGGGAAACTCAGCCGTGGGGGCTCTGAGGGGCTTGAAAAACACAGCTTGGGTACAGGGACAGGCCTGGAGCTGGCCTAACTCTGAATTCTCTTCCCTCAAAGCCACAGGAAACACTGTTGCACATTCATGAGATGCAGCAATAGCTTATGGCTATCTCCTGCAGTGGCTCCTCCTACTAGGGTTGTCAATTTTGGTTGGACGTATTCCTGGAGGTTTCAGCACAGGACATAATCTTAGATTAAAGATTAATTTTTAATTCCTGGAGACCCAGGACAATCCTGGAGGGTTGGCAACCCTACCTCCTACCCTCTGCAGGAGATTTCAGAGTCATCTGTGGACTGGGGATGCTCCTGGCAACATGGTGCTTTCAGGAACATGACTTTGGTAGGGGTGTGGGGAAGCAGAATGTAATCTAGGAATCTTGGTGCCTATGGAGCACTGACTTTTCAATCTAGTTCTCACACAGCATTTGGAATTATTTGAATCAATAAAGCAGCCTCCAGTAAATAAATCCAATGGATTAACTGACTTGAGCCATTACATTGTAATGACTATGGACCTGGAGTCAAAGTTCCTGTGCTTACCCATGGTTGTGCCTGAACACATTTTAAAATGATGCTGGGCCTTTATTTTTGCGCTCCCAAGGTAATTGGGCCTGATTCTGATCTAACATAGCCCCTTTTTACACCAGTACGACTCCACTCAGCGCATCTGATTTACAGCAACAGTACAAGATCAGACTCAGGCTCTGAACGCAGCCTGGAAGAAGTGAAATTGCAAGTGTAAGACCAGAGTGCTACTGACTTGTGTGTGAGAGAGACTTGAAATGCCCCATTCCCCTCACAGCTTTCGCTTCCCTTCCCGCCCCCACACTCCCATTCATTTCCAGCTTATGGGTGGACAGGCTGGCCAAGGCGCACACCCTCCCACCCCGTATTTCCCTCTTCCCTTTCAATTGGGTTTTAGGGCTTATCGGCTGCTCAAGATTTCTTATACCACCACCGAATGCAGTAAGAAAGAAATCAAAATAGCAAACAGGCCATTCATAGAATAAACCCTTCCCAAAGGGTTGAGCCAAGGCATATAGATATACATATGCCTCTGTGAGAACCCTCTCCCAATACTATCTGCCCCTCACACAAAGATTTGTTGTACCTTTGGCTAGTAAAAGCTTTTGATGATTGGTTTATGCTCCCTATTTGTATTGCCTTGTTTGTTTTTTTACTCTCAATTACTTGTAGTCACGTCTTTAAACATTGTATAAGGTTTGTATCTGAAATATATAGCATATTAAATATGTTATACATGTTTTCCAAAACCATTTCTGTGCATGTCATTGAAATCAATAGAATTATGCCAATTAACGTCAGCTGAAGAACATTATTTCTGAGAGAACAAAGTGTTAGTAGTGAACAATCATTTCAAGTGGAGATGGTTTTCTGTATAATTAGGTGTATCAGATCAAACCCACTTATCTAAACTGACTTTCTATAATTTGTAAAAATGGGTGAATATGTGTGTGAAATTATACGAGACTATTTTTGGCCAGTTTATTTTGTATTTACAGCTCCACTTCAATTTTTTGGTCATCTGAAAATTAATCTCAATCAATGCAATGTGGGAAAGTTCATAGTTTTGAATTTTCTGAGCATCATTACTACATCTGAAAAATGGAGATAGTAATACTATAGCAACTCAGAAAAATACGAATAATTTTAATGATTCTCATTTGGCTTTTAAATAATTTTGCACATCTCTGATCAAAATTTTCATTGAAACTTTCTCCTTAATCACTGTCTAAATAGGAAATTTTCAAAAATCAGGGTTTTTTTTTAGCAGCTTAGATACATGGTGGGATTGAAACAATTCAGAATCAAGAATCATTTTCAGAAATTTCATATTTTTAAAATAATCAACATTAAATGAAGCATTTTGGTCTAAAAATAGGCATATAAGATTTCACTTTTTTTCTCTGAAAAATCTTGTCCAGATGTACTAACTACCAATTTGGTTATGAAGCAATATATGTGAGCAGATTTATCAGCTATAAACTCGGGCTGCAAAACCTGATGTTTTCTAACTTTAAGCAGAAAAGTCTTGAAAGCAGAAAGGGAAAGCAATCAAATATGTTCTGCCACCCTTACTCATATGGGAAGAACTCTGGCTTCATTGAAGTCAGTAGGAGTTTGGCCCTTGACATTAATGGGGCCAAGATTTCACATGTGGAGTAGTACCTGTGGCAGATATTGCAACTCCATGCAGTATCTTTGGGAGGCCTTGCATTAAAGTTATGAATTGGTTATGTAGGATTGTGTTCTGCTCCATGCAGGAGGGTTACCACAGCTCCTCCAGGAATTAAAAACAGCAGGGCATAATTCAAGTGAGTCTCTAAGATGCAGAGAGGTACTGGTTTGCATATATTAGGGTGGTTTGCATATACTGTTTCAAGCTGGGTTTTCCAGAGACTAAAAGACAAAAAAAGGACTTTTGCTATAAAAAGAGGAGCTTGAATTGACACAAGGCCTTCTTTCTGATCTAGCAAATGGACAGGATCTTCTGTCCAAAGGCCCCAACCTTTGCAGAAGGGTTAGAAAGACTTTGGCCTCCTAGGAGCCTATAATATTGACAAGTGACTCCTGGTAAGCTTTTAGGAACTTTTATTGTTTTTTACATGTTTTCTCTGTAACTTGTAATTTCTGGCAATATCCTGGTCATAGCCCTCGGAAAGAAAGCAAAGCACTGAGCTGGCTTTTAGGCAGACTGGCTTGCTGGCAATATCACAGTGTAAGGCAGGGAGCTGAGCAGCCTTAAACACCCCAGTCAGAAGGAAGTGAGACAAGTGCCACTGCCTAAGTGACAGCAGAAGACCTGAGACCTGGCTGGGCACACCAAGAGTGAACCACAAAAGGTGGGGGGTGGGGGAGAGGAATACAACTGCAGTTACCCTGAAACTGTGACAGCACTACTCAGCATGACTAATGATGGCAGAATTGATCCCCAAGCAAGCGGAGAGCTTTATTCAGCCACACAGACAAGGGCTTTTGAAAAAAACAAAACAAAACACAGATACTAAATCTGCATATGAGGATGTAGTTATTTCTGTTCTAGAAACAGAACACTCAGGAACTTGGATAGTTTCAAAATGAAAATGCTGTGGACTTCTTGAGATTCTTCATTTACAATGCCTGAAATGGGCAAAGAAAGGAAGAGTACATCTTTAATTAATACCCTAAGGAAAAAGGGAAAACATATATACATATACTACTCATATACAATTTTCCAGAACTTTTCATAGTTCTCATCACAGGGTATTTTTATGAGATCACTTGCCTTGGAAATTTACTACGTTTAAATATAGGCACAGCTGGTTAAGAAATACCCTTGACTGCACCAGTTCTAAAGAGTAAGTGTATTTTAGTCAAAGGGAATGTGTATATATGGTGTGGATAAATTGCATGGAGCTTGTTTGCATAATCTGTGATTTGCATAGTGGCAAGAGCTTAGATGGAGGAAAAAAGTCTAATGACTATGTACCTTTATACTTTTTAATGAATTATGGTAGAAAAGCTTAGCAACTAACCTTGATAGCAAAGTTTCTGTAATATGTTTGAAATACAATAATACAAAAATAAATAGCATGCGCTATCTTGATTATCACTACAAACGTTTTTTCTCTTAATTAATTAGCCTCTTAAAGTTGGTTGGGCAACCCCCACCTTTTCATGTTCTCTGTATGTGTATATATATCTCCTTACTATATGTTCCATTCTATGCATCTGATGAAGTGGGCTGTAGCCCACGAAAGCTTATGCTCAAATAAATTTGTTAGTCTCTAAGGTGCCACAAGTACTCCTGTTCTTTTTGTGGATACAGACTAACACGGCTGCTACTCTGAGACCTGTGTACCTAGTGTTAACTTGCCTGGTGAAGGATGGGCTGGCATAGTCCAGAGGAGAGTGCTTGAGTAGCAAAGGGTATGTCTACATTGCAATGAGACACCTGCGGATCACTTTTGAAAACAGAACTTAGGCTCCTTAGTCACTGGGAGGCTCAGATGCTCTCATGGAAGCTTTGTAAAATAACATAATACCCAGCTGTCAAAGGTATTGAGGCAATTCCCAGTTCCTGGAGAGCTGTACATATGTTCTGCTTCAGAGCTGCTATTTCAGAAGCTTTTGCTTTTTAATTAAGCTTTTAGAAATAGCACCATGACGTGAATAGTGGTGTGTGTTTTAAAATTTAGCAGGAGGCAGAAATTCTAACCCAGATAGCTTTGTTGTGTGTTACACGCACATTTATACCACGTGTCTCCATTCAAATAGTGCCCTCTTTGTTTTCTAGGGCTGTTCATTTGCAGGATGATATGCCATAATTTTCTGTTTAAGAAGCACTAGCTTGTTGTTCTGCAGTATGCCACTGGCACTCTGGTAAACCAAATCAAGAAGCAACAGACTATAATTAAGTGTAAGGATTCGGGTCAGCAGCCAGTGCCAACTGCAATAGCCTGCAAGCCAAGCAACCAGCCAGATGAACACAAGGACTCTGTGCTGAAATCTTCCATACGAGAAAGCTGAGGACTGCCTGTCTTTCCCTTTTGCTTTTAAAGCTCCCTGTCACCAATGCACCTGATATACCTGTCAAACTGGCTAGATTTCCTGTCCTCATTACATCCATGATCAGACTGATCCTCATGCAGATGGTCACAGTGGTAATCGAAAGAATAATAATAATATTTATCATTCATTTTTAATCCACAGAGATTAAATCACTTTACAAAGGAGGGTAAATATAATTAATCCCTGTTTTACAGATGGGGAAACAAAGATGAAGTGACTTGCTCAAGATCACATATCAGGTCAGTGGCAGAGCCAGGAATGAAACCTAGATTTCCTAACATGAATCCAGTGCTCACTCTCTGTTTTGATCTTTCCAGTTCTTTTCTGCCCATAATGCATTCATGCATATGTATGTCCCCATCGTGCCACACAGATGCACACTGCGGAGGGTCTCCTGAATTTTATCGATGGCTTCTGGACTGATATATTGATATATTCTAAGACACTTCCAAAGAGTAATCCAGAGATAACCCTCCCCCTTCCCCACAAATGAAATCAATCACATCTATAAGTAATTCAAACTTCGGTGTCTAAGAAGTAGACATTTCTGATATGAGAGAGGAATTTTTTCCTCTAAAGGTGTATTTTTTCAAATCATCTGTTTATTGTGCTTTTAGTTTTGGACCAAACTATAGGACTCAGGAAAAAAATACCCCCCCCCCCTTAAAGCCAATGATTTCCCAGTGCATTATCAAGGTATATGATCCTGTACATCTTATTAGCCCAGGATCCCGAAATAGATATTAGACAATAGTTTTCTTACAGTTACAAAACTGTGAACTTCTAGGATAATTTCAGCCTCATTACATTTCTAAAACTTTACTAGTGACAGTATTGCAAAGACATTATGGTACATTATTAGTGCCTGATTTGTAATTGAACAATGCACATAATAGCATGCCAACTATTATATACACACACACATGTGCGCGCATACACACACACAAACAGTAGGCTTTTGTAGATGAATACACACACACACACACACACACACACAGAGCTTTCAGCTCTTGAGATACATGCTACCTGCAAATACATTGGAAAGATTTGCTTCTGGACACTGGATGATACAATAGGAGTCAGAGATTTCACATCTAGGTCAGCAATTCCAATCTCATCTGGTTAGTAGCAATCAGTTGATTTGTATTTGTTCCAATGTGTGTAATGAATTGTTGGCCTCAATCCACTTCCTAGTGGAGAAGTAGCTACACCACGCAAATCACCATTACAACTGACATTAGCTATCACTCTTGTTGGTACATTCAACAAAAAATGCCCAGGACACACAGGTCTCTTGCCCACAGAAGTGGATCATTCAAGTCAAGGGAAAGGGAATGGTGGGGAGCAATAGCTCAGTGGTTTGAGCATGGGCCTGCTAAACCTAGGATTGTGAGTTCAATCCTTAAGGGGGCTATTTAGGGAACTGGGGTAAAAACTCTGTCTGGGGATTGGTCCTGCTTTGAGCAGGGGGTTGGACTAGATGACCTCCTGAGGTCCCTTCCAACCCTGAGATTCTATGAATGTACAGAGAACTCTACTATTGCTTTAGCTGTGCCTATTCTGAGGTAAATAAAAGATGTCAGTCTCTCATGCTGGCCCTTTTCATGAGCAGGGCCCAAACCTGCCCAC
Organism: Terrapene triunguis; assembly: GCF_002925995.2. NCBI lineage: Eukaryota > Metazoa > Chordata > Testudines > Emydidae > Terrapene > Terrapene triunguis. The sequence goes on along the minus strand of NW_020664445.1, from coordinate 2,486,257 downwards.
CATACTCACAAAAATAGCCCCATGGAAGTCAAGATGACTACTTAGGTGAGTAAAGGAAGCATGATTTCAACTTTAAAGTATTTTCTCTCTTTAAAAACAAATAAAAAAGGAAATATACTAGCTTAATTCACATATGACCAATGAAACTCACCAGAACCCTTCAAACAGCACAACCTGTGGTGATGGCAAGAAGGCAGACTCAGAATTACTTCACTGACTGTAGAAATGCTGCCTTATCCATTAGGTTTTTCTGTCCCTGCCAAGAGTGCTTCTGTATAAGTGCTCTGCTCCTTTCCACTAGGACAAATTAGGCAATGCAGGACTTTATAGAGCAGGAGGATGATTTTGAAGTTAAGGGCCTGACTTGGGACTCTTGGGTTCAATTCTGACCACAGCTCTGTTTTTTCTGTGTGTGACCTTGGGCAGCTCACTTTCTCTCTCTCTCTCTCTCTGCCTCATTTGCCATCTGTTAAATGGGGATACTAATGCTTCCTTTATAAGCTCTTTGGGACACAGACTGCCTCTTCCTATGTGAATAGGGCAGTCTGCTATGTGAAAGTAACACAAAGAGGCCCTGATTTCAGATGGCGCCTCTAGGCACTACTGGACTACAGATAGCGATAGTATTTTTATGAGTGCACATCAGTGTTCTATTTGCTTCCCTTTCTTTGAAGAAATTAGTAATTGTGTTATGCTGAAAGGTTCTGCTCCCACTGTTCCCAGTTCTGCCCCCACTGAAGTCAATAACAAAATTCCCAAGGGTGCAATATTGGATCCTAAACTGTACGGCAGATGATTGTTTGACAAACAGCAACCAAGCACTCCACGTGTCAGCCCAACAACTGCATCCGTGGCTACTGCTTCTTGCTGGGTTGAAGTTGCCACACCCAAAGCCTAAAATTTCCAAATTCCTCTCAACCGAGATAAAGAGAGCCACACAAAATAATCAGTGAAGCAAGAAACACGGACAGAAAGAAAGTAAAATAAAATAAAGCCACAGGAGTTCTGTAACATGGCAACTGTGTATTAGCTGGTAACACATTCAATTTCCCTGGATTATTAAAAACAAACATAAAACTCATCCAGTCCCACTAGAACCTGTTTAAACTACTAAAATAACCAAACTGTCATATTCTCTTGCATATTTTACCGTGCATCCAATCAAAGCAATGAAAGGTTTGCTTACAGCGGACAATGAAAAAATCACAAAAGAATTCGCAGCTGTGCTAAGTGAACTGCACATTCAAGAAATATGCATCTCTTCCTCCCCCCCCTTTCACGTTCCCAAATGCTTTCAAGAAATCACTCATCTTGCACAAGAGGCAGACTTAATGTCAGATGCTGAAGGCTTAAAGGCTTGTTTGGGGAGGGGCTGAGTGAAGCCTTCCATTCTGTCAAAATAGAAATGACTGATTTGTCTTAATAGCTCTGCAATGAAATGATGTTAGGTATTTATTAACCCATACAAAATTCTGTTTAAAGGTAAAACAAATGAGATTGGCTTTGACTTTCTAAATGATCCCTAATAGTCCTGCATATGTCGTCCAGTTTAACATTGCTATTTTTCGATTCTGGAAGCACTTTCCTGCATATACAAGGCCCTTTTCTTGATTTTGGAAAGGTTTGTACAGTGACAGATTCTTTGCACAGTTTCCTGCTCAATCAATGTTGCCTGTAACATGTTGTACATGGGGCTACACCGTAAACCTGGAGCTGCTTGCGACATTTTATTATACAGATCACCTATGTTATTACACATGGTGATGATGATGATGATGATGATGATTGGAAAACTAGTTGATTTTTGTTTTGGTGGCTGAACCAATATTTTTTTTAAAAAACCATCATTTAGGTCAATCTGAAATGACCGTTTTTTTTAGTTTTTCTCTCTAAAAAGGAAAAAAAAAAGATGTTTCAGGTAGAACAATTTTTCCATTCACTTTTTTAAAAACTTGAATCTAGCTACATTTCTAAACAAAATGTTTTAGCTTTTTGTAATTTTTCCCTCCTTTGTTTTGGCCAAAACTATTTGGCAAAATCCAGCTGAATTTGCAAATAGTTTTGGACTAACTAAAACTGCATTTTTCAGTGAATAAATTATTTGTCAAAATTTTTTCACCTAGCTCTAATAACTACTATCATTCCTCTCCCAACATTTGGGAGGGTGTATATGCAGCTATTGAGGGAGAGGAATAATAAAACCAATCTGAAAACCTTGTTTAGTAAAACTATGCATGAATATACTTAGTTATATGGCTTAATAGATCAGCCAGCACAGTGTACTACTATAGATCAGGCTGAAATAAAACCCCAGATGTGAGCATATCAATCTTAGGAAATGTCCATATTTGCATCCTGTTGCTCTATAATGGGCTGCAGCAAAACCTCAGGTCCAAACATCCCCAAACTTTGGTTGTGAATTTTACCTTCTGGCCCATCTTTATGTGATATGAGATGATCTTTCAGCAGCCAGATCTAAATCCTGTTTGCTAATGAGGTTATTAGCTATGTAGTCTCTTCTTTGGCCTTATTCCAGCTACTAGACAAGAGTAACGTGGTGGCTGCCCAGCAGTGTTTTCATTAATTACACAGAATCTGGTACTCCTGTTGCTCATCACTTTTTACTTTGTGTTTTCACCCACAACACGATGCACCTAAACTGTGCAAAATCAAGCTGAAAATATGCAGTATAAACAGTGGGCCAAAACTTCAGTTGGTGTAAATGGGCACCAGTGTCTTCTGAAGCTCATTTTAGTACCTGTAGGATGAGGTACATTTCTATCTGATACCTTGAATTCACATATTAAATATGACTGTATATTGCTTATATCCTTTTTTCTAAACTGGAGGGGTGCACTGATGTCATTTTAATTACTGGAATTCTTACCCCTCCAGATTGCTGAGGGGCAAATGGAAACCAAGTTTTGAGATTTGCAAATGTGCTCCCGATTCCTGTTACAATCCCTTGGATGAAAAATCTCAGCCTGTTTCAAACGAACGACCCTTTTTCCTAGTCTGGCAAGGGAAAGCAAGTAGGAAGCACAGATGTAAGGAAGTACTTCATCCAGCTACTGTTACTCACCCCTGCCATGACTCCCAACAAGGAGTGCTAGAGGAAAGGGCAGCGTTTAGAATGGATGGAAGAATATCTCCAAAGTGTTTGGGTTTAATGAAAAGTATAAAGCTATGAAGATTGTGGGTGTTAAAATATGCACCCAAGGGAGTTCTTCCATCATTGATGCCTGCCACAGAAAAAAGCTATCTATCTAACATACTTACATGACCTGCATTACTGAGCATCTCATGATCTGTAATGTATTTATACTCACAAAATCCCTATGAGTTAGAGAAGTGATGCTATCGCACTTTTATAGATTATGAACTAAGGGATTTATTGAGGGTTATGGAAATGACAGAACAGGGAATGGAACCCATGTGGCACACCTTGGATACTAGTACCTTAACCATTAGACCATCCTTCCTCTAAAAGCAAGTCTAGAGCTCTGTTTGATATAGCCAAGGTATACTTAGACCGCTTCAGATGGACTCAATAATCTGCTACTTCCATTGCAGAAAAATGTAGCTAAAGAGGAGCCGGATCATCCCCCATACAGGGAAAATTGCTTAGGGAACTGGACACTTCACCAACTGAACCTTGGGGGAGCAGGGAGGTTTCCTGATGGATCATACCATTGAAGTGAGACAGAAAGTGTGACTTTCAAAAGATACACGATGAACAATATGCACCTCCCAGGTCATCCTGCCACCTAACAGTGACAACCACTTAGGATCCTTGCTTTCAAGAGACCTTGCATTCACTTTCATCCACACCCTTGCCCAGAATGGTTGGGTTGAATGCAATGTTCAGAGATATTTGGATCTGCATTACTGTGCACAGAACATTTTCTTGGAATCATAGGTAGATAATACTGTAGACAATATATCAGTGTCCAACTCCACCCATCTTGACCACACCATGATCCCCTGAACTTTTGGGAATGTAAACCCACAGTGGGGGATTTTCTGAGTTTCAGGAGAAAAGGAGATGATGCTTTTTCTGAGCCTTCTCTATGGCACATAGCAGCTAGTTCTAGGTAGCACTCGTGTAGTTTCCAGCCCTGCTGATGTGTGCAGGGGTATCAGATCAGGAGGACCAAATCTTCATGAATTTCAGGATGGAACAGTGGAGATGCCCCATAATCTATCAGTTCAGCTGGAATGGCAAGAAGAAAACCTGAACTAGAAGGCTGTGCCCATTTGAAACAGGTGTAATTCAGCCAACAATTAAAAGAAAGAAATTAAAAGGACAAAGGCATTGGCATAGAATCATAGAAATGTAGGGCTGGAAGGGACCTTGATAGGTCATCTAGTCCATTCCCTGCACTGAGGCAGGACTAAATATTTTCTAGACCATTCCTGACAGGTGTTTGTCTAACCTGTTCTTAAAGAGCTCCAATGACAGAGATTCCACAGCCTCCCTAGGTAATTTTTTCCCAGTGCTTAACTACCCTTACATTCAGGAAGCTTTTCCTAATGTTTAACCTAAATCTCCCTTACTGCCATTTAAATCTATTACTACTTGTCCTGTCCTCAGTGGTTAAGAAGAATAATTTATCACTTTCCTCTTTATAACAATATTTTACATACTTCAAGACTATTATCATATCATATCATAAAGGTCAAGGAGATTAAAACGAGATTAAATTAGCTAGAGACATAAAGGGTAACAAGAAAACATTCTACAAATACATTAGAAGCAAGAGGAAGACAAAGGACAGGACAGACCCGTTACTCAATGGGAGGGGGGGACAATAACAGAAAATGTGGAAATGGCAGAAGTACTAAATGACATTTTTGTTTCAATTTAGTAGCAATTGGACGTCTAACATAGTGAATACCAGTGAAGATGAGGTAGTATCAGAGGCTACAATAGGGAAAGAACAAGTTAAAAATTACTTAAACAAGTTAGATGTCTTCAAATCACCAGGACCTGATGAAATACATCCTAGAATACTCAAGGAGCTGACTGAGGAGATATCTGAGCCATTAGCGATTATTTTCTAAAAGTCATGGAAGACAGGAGAGATTCCAGAGGACTGGAAAAGGGCAAATATAGTGCCAACTTATAAAAAGGTGAATAAGGACAACCCAGGGATTTACTGACTTGTCACCTTAACTTCAGAACCTGGAAAGATAATGGAGCAAAAAATAAAGCAATCAATTTGCAAACACCTGGAAGATGATAAGTAACAGTCAGCATGGATTTGTCAAGAACAAATCATGTCAAACCAACGTAATAGCTTTCTTTGGCAGGTTAACAAGCCTGGTGGATGAAGGGAAGTGGTAGATGTAGTATATCTTGACTTTAGTACAGCTTTTTATATTGTCTCGTACGACCTTTTCATAAACAAACTAGGGAAATACCTAGATGGAGTTACTATAAGGTGGGTGCATAACTGGTTGGAAAACTGTTCCCAGAGAGTAGTTATCAGTGGTTCACTGTCATGCTGGAAAGGCATAACAAGTGGGGTCCCGCAGGGACCGGTTCTGGGTCCAATTCTGTTCAATATCTTCATCAATGATTTAGATAATGGCATAGAGAGTGCACATATAAAGTTTGCGGACGATACCAAGCTGGAGAGGGATTGGAAATGCTTTGGAGGATAGGGTTAAAATTCAAAATGATCTGGACAAAATCGGCTGAAGTAAATAGGATGAAATTCAATAAGGACAAATGCAAATTTGACAAATCAATTGCACACATACAAAATGGGAAATGACTCCCTAGGAAGGAGTACTGCGGAAAGGGATCTGGGGCTCATAGTGGATCACAAGCTAAATAGGAGTCAACAGTGTAACGCTTGTTGCAAAAACTGGCAAACATCATTCTGGGATGTATTATCAGGAGTGTTGTAAGCAAGACACAAGAAGTAATTCTTCCGCTCTACATTGCGCTGATTAGGCCTCAAGTGGAGTATTGTGTCCAGTTCTTGGTTCCACATTTCAAGAAAGATGTGGACAAATTGGAGAAAGTCTAGAGAAGAGCAACAAAAATGATGAAACATGAGAAAACATGACCTATGAGGGAAGATTTAAAAAATTGGGTTTGTTTAGTCTGGAGAAGAGAAGACTGAGAGGGGACATGATAACAGTTTTCAAGTACATGAAAGGTTTTTACAAGGAGGAGGGAGGTAAATTGTTCTCGCTAACCTCTGAAGATTGTACAAGAAGCATTGACCTTAAATTGCAGCAAGGGTGGTTTAGGTTGGACATTAGGAAGAACTTCCTGTCAGGGTAGTTACACACTGGAAAATATTGCCTAGAAAGGTTGTGGAATCTCTGTCAATTGAGATTTTTAAGAGCAGGTTAGACAAACACCTGTCAGGGATGGTCTAGATAATACTTAGCCCTGGTCTACACTACGAGTTTAGGTCGAATTTAGCAGCATTAGATCAATTTAACCCTGCACCCGTCCACACGATGAAGTCATTTTTGTTGACTTAAAGGGCTCTTAAAATCGATTTCTGTACTCCTCCCCGACGAGGGGATTAGCGCTGAAATCGACATTGCCGGGTCGAATTTGGGGTAGTGTGGACGCAATGGCCTCCGGAAGCTATCCTAGAGTGCTCCTGTCAAGGCTGTATCCCCACTTTGAACTTTAGGGTACAAGTGTAGGGGCCTGCATGAAAACTTCTAAGCTTAACTACCAGCTTAGTTCTGGTCCGCTGCCACCATTCCCTACCCTGGGAAGCTTTTAGAAACCTCTCACCAATTCCCTGGTGAATACAGATCCAAACTCCTTGGATCTTAAAACAAGGAGAAATTGACCCTTCCCCCCTCCTTCCTTTCACCAACTCCTGGTGAATACAGATCCAAACCCCCTTGGATCTTAAAACAAGGAGAAATCAATCAGGTTCTTAAAAAGAAGGCTTTTAATTAAAGAAAAAGGTAAAAATCATCTCTGTAAAATCAGTATGGAAAATAACTTTACAGGGTAATCAAACTTAAAGAGCTCAGAGGACCCCCCTCTGTCTTAGGTTTAAAGTACAGCAAACAAAGATAAACACTCTAGTAAAAGGTACATTTACAAGTTGAGAAAACAAAGTAAAACTAAGACGCCTTGCCTGGCTTTTTTACTTACAAGTTTGAAATATGAGAGACTTGTTTAGAAAGATGGGGAGAACCTGGATTGATGTCTGGTCCCTCTCAGTCCCAAGAGCGAACAATCCCTTAAAACAAAGAGCACACACAAAAGCCTTCCCCCCCCCCCCAAGATTTGAAAGTATCTTGTCCCCTTATTGGTCCTTTGGGTCAGGTGTCAGCCAGGTTACCCGAGCTTCTTAACCCTTTACAGGTAAAAGGATTTTGGAGTCTCTGGCCAGGAGGGATTTTAGTACTGTACACAGGAGAGCTGTTACCCTTCCTTTTTTAGTTATGACAGCTCCATTGTGACTGCTCTGGACAGCGCTTTCAACTCAGATGCACTAGCCAGGTACACAACACGTGGCGAGCTCATCAGCACAGGTGACCATGCAGTCTCAGAATCGCAAAAGAGCTCCATCGTGGACCGAACGGGAGGTACTGGATCTGATTGCTGTTTGGGGAGACGAATCCGTGCTATCAGAACTCTGTTCCAAAAGACGAAATGCCAAAATATTTGAAAAAATCTCCAAGGGCATGATGGACAGAGGCTACAACAGGGACGCGCAGCAGTGCCGCATGAAAATTAAGGAACTCAGGCAAGCCTACCAAAAAACCAAAGAGGCGAACGGCTGCTCTGGGTCAGAGCCCCAGACATGCCACTTCTATGATGAGCTGCATGCAATTCTAGGGGGGGGGACCTACCACTACCCCACCCCGTCCGTGGACACCTGCAAGGGGAGAGTCTCATGCCACATGGATGAGGATTTTGGGGGCGCAGAAGATGAGGAGGTGGAGGAGGAGGAGGATAGCACACAGCACGCAAGCAGAGAAACCATTCTCCCCGACAGCCAGGAACTGTTTATCACCCTGGAGCCAATACCCTCCCAACTCTCCCAAGGCGGGCTCATGGAGCATGAAGCTGGAGAAGGCAGCTCTGGTGAGTGTACCTTTGTAAATATAATGCATGCTTTAAAAGCAAGCATGTTTAATGATTAATTTGCCCTGAAGACTTGGGATGCATTCGCGGCCAGTACAGCCCCTCCTTTTAAATGGCCAACCCAACCGGTGCTTGGTATGGGAAACTAAGGCGCTGCTGTTTGAAACCATTCCCACATGTTATGAAGGTTGAAGAAGCTGAAAGACTGTGGCTTACCATGGCTGCCTGCAAGCCGAATTCTGTTGCCCAGCCCTGCGTGTGTGATCTCTCACACCAAACTGGCAGGCCCTCAATATAAGAGGAAAAATGCGACCTTGTACCAAAAGCACATGTGCTATGTAATGTTAACAGCTTGGTTCACCGTGAAAGAGTCTAACCATTGTTCTCTAAAATGTGTCTTTTTAAATACTACTCTCTCCTTTTTTCCTCCCACAGCTGCAAATGTTTCCTAGGGCTAGCGCAGATAAGAAGGCGAAAAAAACGCACTCACGAGGAAATGTTCTCTGAGCTCATGCAGTCCCCCCGCACTGAAAGAGCTCATCAGAATGCGTGGAGGCAAACAATGTCAGAGTCCAGGAAAGCAAAAAATGAACGCGAGGACAGGAGGGAGCGAGATGAGAGGTGGCGGGAGCAAGATGAGCAGAGGCAAGATGCAATGCTGAGGCTACTGGGGGATCAAACTGATATGCTCCGGTGTCTGGTGGAGCTGCAGGAAAGGCAGCAGGAACACAGACCGCCGCTGCATCCCCTGTATAACCGTCTGCCCTCCTCCCCAAGTGCCATAGCCTCCTCACCCAGACGCCCAAGAATGTGGGGGGCTCCGGGCACCCAACCACTCCACCCCAGAGGACTGCCCAAGCAACAGAAGGCTGGCATTCAATAAGTTTTGAAGTGCAGTGTGGCCTTGTCCTTCCCTCCTCCCCTCATCCACCACCCCACCCGGTGCTTCCCTCCTCTCCCACCCCTCCCGGGCTACCTTGGCAGTTATCCCCCTATTTGTGTGATGAATTAATAAAGAATGCATGATTTTGAAACAATAATGACTTTATTGCCTCTGCAAGCGGTGATCGAAGGGAGGAGGGTGGTTGGCTTACAGGGAAGGAGAGTGAACCAAGGGGGCGGGCCTTCATCAAGGAGAAACAAACAGAACTGTCACACTGTAGCCTGGCCAGTCATGAAACTGGTTTTCAAAGCTTCTCTGATGCGCAGCACGCCCTGCTGTGCTCTTCTAATCGCCCTGGTGTCTGGTTGCGTGTAATCAGCAGCCAGGCCATTTGCCTCAACCTCCCACCCCGCCATAAATGTCTCCCCCTTACTCTCACAAATATTATGGAGCACACAGCAAGCAGCAATAACAATTGGAATATTGGTTTTGCTGAGGTCTAACCGAGTCAGTAAACTGCGCCTGCGCGCTTTTAAACATCCAAATGCACATTCTACCACCATTCGGCACTTGCTCAGCCTATAGTTGAACAGCTCCTTACTACTGTCCAGGGTGCCTGTGTATGACTTCATGAGCCATGGCATTAAGGGGTAGGCTGGATCCCCAAGGATAACTAAAGGCATTTCAACGTCCCCAACAGTTATTTTCTGGTCTGGGAAGTAGGTCCCTTCCTGCAGCTGTTCAAACAGACCAGAGTTCCTGAAGATGCAAGCATCATGTACCTTTCCCGGCCATCCTACGTTGATGTCGGTGAAACGTCCCTTGTAATCCACCAGTGCTTGCAGCACCATTGAAAAGTACCCCTTGCGGTTTATGTACTGGCTGCCAAGGTGGTCCGGTCCAAAGATAGGGATATGGGTTCCGTCTATCGCCCCACCACAGTTAGGGAATCCCATTGCAGCAAAGCCATCCACTATGACCTGCACATTTCCCAGAGTCACTACCCTTGATAGCAGCAGCTCAGTGATTTCATTGGCTACTTGAATCACAGCAGCCCCCACAGTAGATTTACCCACTCCAAATTGATTCCCGACTGACCGGTAGCTGTCTGGCATTGCAAGCTTCAGGAGGGCTATCGCCACTCGCTTCTCAACTGTGAGGGCTGCTCTCATCTTGGTATTCTTGCACTTCAGGGCAGGGGAAAGCAAGTCACAAAATTCCATGAAAGTGCCCTTACACATGTGAAAGTTTTGCAGCCACTGGGAATCATCCCAGACCTGCAAAAATATGCAGTCCCACCAGTCTGTGTTTGTTTCCCGGGCCCAGAATCAGCGTTCCACGGCATGAACCTGCCCCATTACCACCATGATGTCCAAATTGCCAAATTGAGAGACGTCTGTGTCCATGTCCTCATCACTATCGTGATCTTGCTGTTGTTGCCTCCTCGCCTGCTTTTGCAGGTTCTGGTTCTGCACATACTGCAGGATAATGTGCAAGGTGTTTACAGTGCTCACAACAGCAGCGGTGAGCTGAGCGGGCTCCATGCTTGCTGTGGTATGGCACCTGCAGGAGAGCAGGAGAGCAGAGTTGCAGCGGAAGCGGTGAAGGATGAT
>NW_020664445.1:2385454-2475671 GCF_002925995.2 Terrapene triunguis | reverse complement strand
CGAGGTCAATTCATGACACCAGGAGAGCAGGAGAGCAGAGTTGCAGCAGAAGCGGTGGTTGGATGACGATGGTTAGCAGTCCTACTGAAAGCAGTATGGCGTCTGCACGGAAAAAAGGTGCGAAACAATTGTCTGCCTTTGCTTTCACGGAGGGAGGGGCGACTGACGACATGTACCCAAAACCACCTGCAACAATGTTTTTGCCCCATCAGGCATTGGGAGCTCAACCCAGAATTCCAATGGGCAGCCGAGACTGCGGGAACTGTGGGATAGCTACCCACAATGCAACGCTCCGAAAGTCGACGCTAGCCACGGTACTGTGGATGCACACCGCCGACTTAATGCGCTTAGTGGGGGGACACACAATCGACTATAAAAATTGCTTCCTAAAAATCGATAATAAATCTATAAATTTGACCTAATTTCGTAGTGTAGACATACCCTTAGTTCTGCCATGAGTGCAGGGGACTAAACTAGATAACTTCTCGAGGTCCCTTCCAGCCCTACGCTTCTATGATTCTATATCCCCCCTCAGTCGTCTCTTCTCCAGACTAAACAAACACAATTTTTTCAATCTTTCCTTGTTGGTCAAGTTTTACAGAAGTTTAATAATTTTTGTTGCTCTCCTCTGGACTTTCTCCAATTTGTCCATGTTTTTATTTGTGGCACTGCCCTTCTAAGGCAAATGGGTAACCTTAAAGATAGTTTACTGCAAAGCTTTGGGACGGTTTCTATCTCGAAGAAGGTATTTAGAACAATCCCTTCCATATATGACTAGCACTAAGAGAAACAAATAGCTGTGACAGGTTGTGGGGATACGTGCCCCATCATGAGCTAGAGCAGGAAATTTGCAGATTCCATCTTGCTTGTACTGGAAAGAAATCAGGCAGTAGCTTTATGTCACTTACATGCACTGCTATAGGCATATTTAGTTCAGCACATTGGGAAACTTGTCATGACAAGACAAACTATTATCAAATGTTATTATAGGAGGTACATTATCTTCCATTATTGTTTTGGCTTCTTTTAATATCACCTTATTCTGCTCTAATCAATGCTTTGCTACAGCATCTCATTCATAGAACACAAAAGAAGACCAAATAATTAACCCCCTCCCCCCACACACACAGATCCTCAGCTGCAGAGGCGTAGCGAGCACCCTCCGTACCCTCCGACCGGAGGGGGCCCCGCAAGGAAGGGGGCCCCTAAAAGTGGCAAAATAAATACCGCATTCCAGTTTCTGCATTGTAAGGGGCCCCGCCCGGACATATGTTCGGAGGGGGCCACCATTCGGAGGGGGCCACGTTCTTTGTTGCTACGGCCCTGCTCAGCTGGTGTAAATTGGCATAGTTACACCAGAAGATATTGGAGCTATATTGATTTATGCCAGCTAAGTATCTGGAATTCAGTGATAATGACTGCAGAGAAGGCTATTGACTATATACTACCTCTACATGGATTTGTTTCTGTTCCTGTGGAAGGTGATGGGAGTTTTACATTTGTCTTAAATAGGATTGGGACTGAGCTTTATGTCTTGGGTTGATGGGAAAAGGTTGTGGGATTGTGATTCTCACATAATATGTGTAACTTCTAGCATGGTCAATGGGAGTTATATGTAGGGACCATTCTCAGTACCAGGCGCTTAGCTACACCAGTGAACTAGTTATCGTCTTAGCCCTTTGTGAACTGCACCAAGACATTCTGGGCTCGACACTCTCCTGTGCTATGGTCTCTTTGTACCATGTAACTGTAGCCAAACCAGGCACTAGGGGCTTGGTCCATACAGTGGAGCCCCCTGGTGGCAAAGGAGCTGGCCTAGTGAACTCTGTCACCATCCTGCTCCCGGACTCAGCCACAGGGAGGTTGTTGTAAAAGTTGCTGGAACACCACTGTGCTCAGGCAAACCCCAGATGGTATATTGGCCCTTTGGGATCTTAGCCAGCTGATATAAATTAGGAGAGCCCTTAGGCTGATCTAATTTAGCTGCACTGGGCTTAGAAACAAGGCTACAGTTGGGAAGCTAGAAAGCCATTTTGGAGCACTCCACTCAGCAGCACCCAGCTTTCATGGATTCACTTGAGAATTTTAAAGGCAGGGCTGGTAGCAGAATCTATTATTAAAGTGGTCCAGCACATCCCATTGTCAGACCTTGTTTCCGGTTGCTTATAACTTTGCTAAGCTTAAATTGCTTAGGCTGATGTTTTCCTTGCCAGGTGTCTGCCTCTTGTTTAAATTGTTCGGAATTGTTTCCCCACATTGAAAAATTCTGGTGGCTTTTTCTTTGAGAAGCTCTTGTGTTCCCATGCTTTGGAACAACACTTGAAATTTGACAAGAGAGGTCACCTTTGTGTCAGGGATGTGCCTTTTGCTATCCACATGAAAATCCACCCCAGATTTGGCCTAGTTATAAGCCTTTGAAAAATTGCAGTTTGCACATGCTCAGCAGAGACTTGCTAGAGCTTTGCAGCTAAAAACTCCAAACATTACATCCACTCTGAGCATGCTCCAGCCTGGGCTTAGCAGGACTTCCCATGTAATTGCAGCTCTAGCCTGCAATGGCCCATGCTGGGGCTGAACATCAGACTCTCATGAGCAAGGAGCCCCTCTCTCGTGTGCTCTCCATGACCCCTCTGCTGGCCCAAGCACTGTGAAAGTGGAAGCTGCCTGATTTTAAAGCAGAGGAGACAAATGCCAGACCTGGGGGTAGGGAGTAGATTGGGATAAGGAGCCTAGGGTCAGAGACTGGGACTGGAGGTTGACAGGGGGAGCAGAGATGGAAACTTGGACTGGGAGATGGGTGGGGGAGATTAGGACAAGCTGAGCAAGCAAACTGGGACCAGGAACAAGTGAGATGGGGGATGGAGGTGCAGGGAAAGAGGAGACAGATCTGACAATGATCTAGGCTGCAGGGAAAGAACTGGGACTGGGACGGCATGGAGACTGGGACAAGGAGCTTGTGCAGGGAGAAGGGGAAAAACACTGAGATTGGACAAAGAACCCAGGGAGTGAGACTGGGACTGGAATCCAATTGGGAAAGTGGGAGACTGGAGATCAGGGGAAGGAGAGACAGATTGGATGAGGAGCTGGGAGAGGCACAACTGGGACAGACTGGGCAATGAAACTGGGAATGAGAGAAGAATGAAACTGGGAGGGGGGAAGACTGGGAGGGGGACTCCAGGCCTGACTGGTCAATATGATGTAATGATGGAATTTTTAAAGTTTTTTTTAGTATGCTTTTTTAAAAATCTAGGAAATTACACAACAAGCTATGTTAAAAGAACATTATTAAAGTTAACACGGAGTCTGGTGGCACATTAAAGACTAACAGATTTATTTGGGCATAAGCTTTCGTGGGTAGCTTTCTTCAGATGCATGGAGTGACAATTACAGATGCAGGCATTATTATACTGACATATGAAGAGAAGGGAGTTACCTCACAAGTGGAGAACCAGTGTTGACAGGGCCATATCTACTCTAGTGACACCATCAGAGGACCCAACCACATCAGCCACACCATCAGGGACTCATTCACCTGCACATCTATTAATGTGATATATGCCATCATGTGCCAGCAATGCCCCACATTGGCCAAACCAGACAGTCTCTATGTAAAAGAATAAATGGACACAAATCGGACATCAGAAATGGTAACATATAAAAGCCAGTAGGAGAACACTTCAGTCTTTCTGGACATTCTATAACAGATTTAAAAGTAGCCATCCTTGAACAAAAAAACTTCAGAAACAGGCTTCAAAGAGAAACTGCAGATCTACAATTCATTTGCAAATTTAACACCATTAATTTGGGCTTGAATAGGGACCAGGAGTGGCTGGCTCACTACAAAAGCAACTTTCCCTCTCCTGGTATTGACACCTCCTCATCAATTATTGGGAGTGGACCACATCCACCCTGACTGAATTGGCCCTGTCAACACTGGTTCTCCACTTCTGGTTCTCTCCCTTCTCTTCATGTGTCAGTATAATAATGCCTGCATCTGTAATTTTCACTCCATGCATCTGAAGACGTGGGTTTTTTACCCACGAAAGCTTATGCCCAAATAAATCTGTTAGTGTTTAAGGTGCCACCAGACTCCTCCTTGTTTTTGTGGATACAAACTAATACGGCTACCCCCTGATTATTAAAGTTCCAATGTCAAACACTCTATAGTTAGGAAATGCCAGAATAAAGGTTGTCTATACAACCTTAATTTGACCCTCTTTATGAGACTCTTTAATCGCATGATCACATACTAATTTTCTAACAGTTTCCCTACCTCATTCAGTGCACAGGATGGAGCTGCTCTGGGGATGAATCAGGATTGTCTACTACAGATGCTCCCGGGGTTACACAAACCCGACTTACGCAAACCTGCACTTATGGAAAAAGTTCCGTAAGTGTGTTTTTGTGTGTGTGTGTAATTGTCGGGTATACGTCCCCAACTTACGCAAAATTCAATTCCGGAGCGGAACGCTTGCGTAAGTCGGGGAGGGTCTGTACAGAAGTTGGAAGGTGTATAGTGAATGAGGCAGGGAACAGCAGGAGGATAAAAGATGATCTCATATAAAGGTAATTGAAAGCTTCCCTGGAAAACTGGATTCTATCCCTGCTTCTGCCACAGAGATGCTGTGTGATGCTGTGCAAGTGACTTAAATCATTTTTTTCACGGGTGGAAACTAATTGTGTGTTCCTCATTTTCTAGATGCCTGATTTGAGACCCTACGGTCTCATTTGCAGAAGTGCTGAGCATTCCCAGCTGTAACTGAAGTCAATGGGAGCTGTGCTCTGAACATGTAAAGTGCTATATATTGCTAAGTATTCTGAAAAAAAATCAAGTCCTAGATATCTGAAATTGGACACCCAAAATTAGTGGATACTTCTGACCTAAATCTTTCTGTGCCTCAACTCCTCTTCTGTAACATGATGATAACAATCCCCCCTCATCTCACAGGGTGCAGTGAAAATAAATTAAATAATGTTTGTGAAGTACTCAGTTACTATAGTGATGAGCTCCACAGAAAAGCTCATATGGAAATTAATAATTCTGACTTTAGAACAGGGTTTGAATAACTTGCCATAAATAAGGCCAAGGTCCAGGCACTGGACAACAATGAGAAACCAAAATATGAAATAGCTCCTCATTAAGTGAGCACCATCGATCTTGGAAAAAATAATATGTGATATGTAATTAAAGATGGCGCCATAAGACATACACACCAGGGGGCAAATTAAGGTTGCAGAGGCAACTTTAACTCTGGCATTTCCTAACTTTTGAGTCCTTGTCATTCCAATACTAATTATGTTTTTTTACCATAGTTTTGGAGTAATATGTATATATACTTTCCTGAACATACATTTGGCTGGCTTTGTGGAAAATGCATTCCCAGGGCTAATGCAAAAAATGCTTGAATTCTTGTCTTGTTTATAATCATTCTGGATGGGTGAGACAGAACGCAGAGAATCTTTGGAGATTTTCCAAACTCAGACTGCGAAGGGCAGTTGATACCAAATTAATTTTTGACTTTCACCTTGAAAGAGAAGAAGGGGGTAGTGAATATATCCCTGGGAAGGCTTTTTCCAAAAGGAAGAGTAACCTAACTATCTAGTGGATATCACTGTTGAAATATCAAACACCACTGAACTTCAAGAGTATTTGAATGACTGTGAAGAGGGCAAAATTTTCTAACTGCAGGGTGACAATTCAACCTCATGATTTCTGTTTATAAAGGCAACATGAAGAAATTGCAGTGCATCACAATGGAAATGTGCCCCCTAATTGCTAAAGTTAGGAGTGGCAGCTGGGAAGATGGCATATTTTTGAATCATACTCTGGTCTTCTCTAATTCTGTATTTTTACAGAACATTCAATTTCAATGTCCTTTAGGGTTTTAAATAAATACTAATTTATATAGTGTCCTCTTAATCCAAAACGGTGGTAAATATCCAAGCAAATACTTAGATTTTTACCTGTATTATAAGCTCTTGGGAGCAGATACCATCTTTTTGTTCTCTGTTTGTGCAGTGCCTAGTACAATGGGACCCTGCTCCATGACTGGGGCTGGTAGGGGCTACTACAATACTCTTTCAATTAATACTAATTAATAACAGAAAATGAAGAGGCTCCTAAGAATGAAGAGGCTAAGATTTCATGCAATCTGGCAATCATGATAGCCCAAGAGGGGCAGGCAAACAGTGGTTGTAGAAAATAATACAAACACAACCATGTTAATTAATATTGCCATACCAGCAAACAGAAATATCAAATAGAAACAAGAAGAGAAGATAGTGAGGTATGTAGAACTATGCCATGAAGTGTAACTATTATGGAAATCTAGAACAAAGACAGTTCCCATGATTATTGGGGCACTTGGAGCAATCCCCAAGGGTAATGAACAGCTCAAGAACACTCTAGGAGTACAAAACTTAGAATCATAGAATCTCAGGGTTGGAAGGGACCTCAGGAGGTCATCTAGGCCAACCCCCTGTTCAAAGCAGGACTAATCCCCAGCTAAATCCAATCCAATCCCCAAATTCACAATCAGTGTCCTCCAAAAGACAGCACTCTTAGGCACTGCAAGAATTTTAAGGAAAGTTAAAGGAGAACAAGTGCACTTGAACACCTGAAATGCAGGAATTCTGTGGAGGGTTTAACAAACTCTAGAGTACACAAACCTATGGAGTTGGTTCATGGACAGGATTTATTGGTGACTCGGGATAAATTTAGACAGTAGATTTTCCCTTTTTATACTTAAAGATCCAGTATATTGTGAAGGCTATTTGTTTAAAAAACCATGATGTAATACTGGGGAAGAATAACAATAAGTAGAGCTGGTTCAGAACGTTGATTCATCAAAATTGAAACATTCTGTCAAAACAGGTCAATTTTGACAAATGTTCCACGGTAAGTGGCTGCCAACTCATCCACCTGGCTGCTGGGCAGCGCAAGCTTCCATGCTCCTGACCCTTTGGCAGCCTGGCTGGTGGGACAATGGGCCCTCAGTTCTCAAGTTCCCAGTCTTGCGGCTCCTCAGCAGCCCAGGATCTGTGGCTCTGGAGCAGCCAGGCTGACTGTCCCCAAGTCTACCAGGGTCTGAAGTCCAGGAGCAGCCAGGCAGGATGATCAGCCCAGAGTTGAGGACCCCAGGGCTTTCCCTTTCACAGAGAATTTCAAACTCAATGTGTAAATATTGTAATCCTCTGTGAAAAGGAAAGGTCTTCTTCCACACAGCTCTAATAACAACAATGAATATAACAATTGTATTCTCTTATAGACGGTCTTGAACCCCACCCCATATCAGACTCGGATTAGGCCCGTCTGTGTCAAGTTTGCTCTCAAATGTGTGAAATGGGGCTCTCCAGGCTTTCCTTACTCTGCTTTTGTGAGGATTTCAATATTCACGAGTCAGCACTAGTTTGCTGGTTTTATGAGGTTGAGATATTGCAAAATGCTATTCAGCTAGCTTTGTGAGTGTTTATTTATAGATACCTGCCTCTGTGATTTATTCCCCATCAAATTATAATTACTAGTAACAGATTTAATTGTCATCTTAACTACCTGGTAATTACCTCCATGCTTTCATGAGGTGATCACTCCAAGTTTAGACTGAAATTGAGTGGTTCAGCAGGTTTTCTAGATCTATGTTAACCTTCATTAGTCTTGTTTCAAATAAAGAGATGTGTGCATGTGAAGGGGAAATTATACTTTGTGCTTTCAAGTATAATTTATAACACACCATTTTTAAGAATCATTGATAGTACCAGAAAAGTCACCAGCGAGATGGCTGATGACATTTGATGTTAGTGTAGAAAGGAATGCCCTCTGAGGGCTCATTTCCATTAATACGCTTAGGCTGTGCTTTTCAAAGGAGCCTAATGGAGCTCAGTATCCAATCCTATCGGCTTTCAATGGAGCCCTTAAGCTTCTTAGCAAATTTCAGCCTTAATTAAGTAAGTCCCTGTAGGCTTCAGTAACAAGGACAAAATCCCATCAGACCCTAACCTTATAGCAGGAAGGCATTGCGTGTGATCTTTGTAGCAGTTAATGTGAAGAAAATGAGAACAATTAGATGATGGAAAACAGATGGAGGGGGTCCATTCCTACTCCCTCTGAGACACTTAGGCCCAGAGCCTCAAAAAATATTTAGGCACCTAACTCACTTTGATTTCATTGGGGGTTAGGAGTCTATCTACCTTTGAGGATCTGGGCCTTAGAGCTAGGCCATTGACTTCAAGGGGATAAGATATAGGTCCCCACACAGGGAGAAGAAGGGGTTAAAAGCAGTACCAGGGAGGCTGCGCAGAACCCAGGAATCAGGAAAGGGCTTATTGAGCCCACCTATAGTGGGACGGCTTGCTGGAGCAGCCAATCAGGGCTGGCGAGGGCCATATATAAAGGGCTGCTGTCATCTCAACTACCTGGCAATTACTGGAAGGCAAGGGAGGAGGACTGGCTGCCTGAAGAAGTGCCATAGATATAGCAGTGCTGGGCAGGGGCAGCAGAGTGCGAGGATGAGCTGCTGGCTGACCACTGCCAGGCAGGGGCCTTGGTACAAGGGCTGAGAGGGTGCTAGGGCTATGGGGGAAGTGGCCTAGGGAAATAGGGAGCAGGTTGGAGGAGGGCAGTAGGTGGCTGCTGACTATAGGGACCCAGAGTAGCGGGGGGGCCTGGGTTCCTCCCCTTGCACCCCACTTGCCCGTGAGGAGAATGGCTGGTATCCAGACTGAGTTTGCCCCTGAGTCGAGGTGCTGGACCTTGGGCTGCAGTTGGCCGCTGAGGCAAGTGGCGGGGCTAAGAACCGTGCCCAGAAGAGGACGCTGCAGTCCACGGAGTGACGCGGGTCCAAAGAGTGGAGACAGCAGTGACAGCAGGCTTGACACCACTAGCTGAAGGCGGACTGGAAGGGCCAAGAGCTAATTCCCGGGAAGGCCAGCAGGAGGCGCTGAGGTGGTGAGTCACACCCCGTCACACACCCCCATAATCTTCCCCATTCACTGGCACTGAAGTTCATCACTGCATTGAATCTGATGGACATGGCTGTGCCATACTGAGAGATGAGTCCTGTACTGTTAATTATGAAGAACTTCATTTTTAATTTTCATCTTGAGCTTCTTCAAACTCCTACACTTTAGGCTGTGCTGCATTACGTAACAGTAGCCACAGTGATACTAACTCTTGCCATTTGACAGAGCTATAACCTTTTGTAACTTTGACCCATGTCATGTGACTGGAGCCAAGAAAGTTCGTTCTCTTTAGCATCACGTGTGTGTATCACACCTTTATCTCTCAGTTGCTGTTGTCCAGACTTGCCTACTTTTGGCTCTTCTTCTTTTCAGAGACTCTTTTGGAAATATCCTATGGATTGACACCTAATGTTATGATGTAGGACATCTGTTTTTGAGTTATTAGTTGCCCCAAGGTAGAATAAAGCAGGACACTTCGGTTGATTATTCAGTGACAGTCTCACGCTCACTAGAACTAGGGTGACCAGATGTCCCGATTTTATAGGGACAGTCCCGATTTTTGGGTCTTTTTCTTATTTAGGTTCCTATTACCCCCCACCCCCGTCCCGATTTTTCACACTTGCTGTCTGGTCACCCTAACTAGAACAGGTTGAAAAATCTGTTAAAAAATCTTTGAAAAAAACAAACAAAAAACCTAAAGAGTTTCCATTTCCTATGAAATTTTTCACGATTATTTTTGTCAGGGCCCAGACCAGCTAGGACCAGCTGCTGGCCTGCTCCCTGACTAGATTCACTGCTGGGTAACCAATGAGCCTTGGAACTGACAGAGTAGTCACAACCCCTAACTACCACATCCACAGCTGCACTTGCCTGCTTCCAGCCCTTGTTCCAGTCCCTGCTCCTGCCCTGTGCCTGTCCTGCTCCGACCTTGTTTCTGAATCTGCTCCAGCCCCTGTTCCCTTCCTTGGCTCTGCCTTTGGGTTACCATCTGGTGTTTGGCTTCTGTTTCTCTGATACTGACCCTTGGCTCATTCCTGGACCCTGCCCCACTATAGCCAGCTCTAACCAGTAGGCAAAAGTCTCATTTCAGCCACTAGGCCTGACTGCCACCAGCCCGGGTGGTCACATTTTTTCATTTCTTTGTGGTGTGAAAAATCCCACTTTTTTATTTAAGGAGGGGAAACAAACCATTCTCCCCCACCCCTTTCTTCAGGAGAATAAATTTTAAAGATTAAAAAAAAAATCTTTCTTTTTTAATCTATTTAATTTTCACATAGAGATTTTTCACACCTAAATGAAACAACAACAAAAATTTGTTGATATTTTTCTTCAACGTTCTTCACTTTTGGATGAAACCCTCAAAATGGTAAATGAAAATGGATTTTTTTTCATGAAAATTTCCATTTAATCAAAAAGATGTTTTCAACCCAGAAAATATTTTGATGGAAATGTTTTGACTAATTGTAGAGGAAACCCCAGTTGCCCTCCCCTGCCCTTTTTAGGAGAAGGAGAAATATCTTAGTCCTCTCCACTATCTCTTCATGGTAAGCAGGGAAGAAAAAGCTAGTGCTAGTGCCCTGGCTTGTGGAGAAGATGGAAATCCATGCTATGCTCTCACCTTGAATACTATGTGCAGTTCTGGTCATGACTTACATTATAAATGGAAAAGGTACATAGAAGAGCAACAAAATGATTAGGGGTATGCAACAACTTCTATATGAGGAGAGACTGGGACTATTCAGCTTAGAAAAGAGATGACTAAGGGAGGATACAATAGGGGTCTATAAAATCATGAATGGTGTGGAGAAAGTGAATAAAGAAGTGTTATTTACCCCTTCATATAAAATACAAGAACCAGAGGTCACCCAACGAACGTAATAGGCAGTAGGTTTAAAACAAACAAAAGGAAGTACTTCATCACACAACACACAGTCAACCTGTGGAACTCATTGCCAGAGGATGTTGTGAAGGCCAAAAAAAATTAGATAAGTTCATGGAGGATAGATCCATCAATGGTTGGATGTCAGGGATGAGATCCCATGCTTTGGGTGTTCCTGGGGCTCTGAATGACAGATGCTGGGACTGGATGACAGTGTATGGATCACTTGATGATTGCCCAGTTCTGTTCATTTCCTTTGAAACATCTGGCATTGGTCACTGTTGGAAGACCGGATACTGGGCTAGGAGGACCATTGGTCTGACTCAGTATGACCATTTTTCTGTTCTTAGGTTAAAAAATCAGCACCACTTCACTTGCCTTCTTAGGAAAGGGAGAAATGACTGGCCTCTCCTCAGATACAGAGTAAAGAAGAACTTAACACCAGCACTCCAATCTGCTGGAGGCAACAGTGGGGTGAAATGTTTTCTGCTCCCTGTTCCCCTCCCATGCAGAGAGGGAGCCACTTCTCCCAACCACTGGATATGTATGTGTAGGGCCTACTGCCATCTTGTCTCTCCACACCCAAGCCCTCTGCCACACAGGTGGTAGATGCAGAGAAGAAGGGCCTATTCAACAGAAGTGCTGGCATGAGAAGGATAGCCCCATATGAAACTCCTAGCCCTTCGTTGTGGTGGATGATGGTTGTCATATGTACATGGGGATGGAGAAGTAAAGTGGAAAGAGTGGAGATATCTGTTGGGCTTCGCTGTAGGATTCCTAGAGGAAAATATTTACACTATATTTCCCTGGCTGGTCTATTCCTTTGACAACCCTTAATTCTTTGTATATAGCATTACCATGGAGCTAGCATTACTCGACTGAGCAGACTAAGAGCCAAAGCGTCAGTAATAAATGGAGAACTGAACTTCAGGAACTCCACCTGTTTATAGTTAAGAGAATTTCCAAAGCTCTTGTAGTTCCCTGTACAAGAAGAAGGCCAAACTCTGGTTTCAGGTAAAGAAAGTCATGTTTTCTTTTACTGTCTAGTGCTTAGAAAAGGCAGAAGTTCAAGGGCAAGCATATGACTTGCCTTCGACTAACACGAACCAAAACAACTCATCTTTGGTGAGTACAAAGTGTCCATGGAGCTCCTTCAGTGGATGGAAGGGGAGCAGTTCAGCTTTAGGACAGGAGTGCAATGTAGATGGCGTGTTCGCCCAGAAAGAATAAGCACAAAACCAAATACAACACTGTCCTCTGGGTTTTGTTTTGTGTCTTTTCCCTCCTCTCTCTAAATAATCAGCTCTACTTTGAGGCTGAAAAAAGGGAAATACATAAACTGAAACTGAAACTGAGAATTGGCTGTAAAGCCAGGACATCTGTGAAGCTTGCAGGGAAATTTACATGCTTATAAGATTTCAAGTTACACATTTTTTGTTGCTTGGTAACCAGCATCAAAGTTCCCTTTCATGTTTTATTTTCCACTGTATCCCCTGTTTATAGTTTAATTATTACTGTGACATCATAATCCCACCATTGAACAGCTGTCAGAGAGTCTGACTGCTGAGTAAACAGTCTTTTACAATCTCTACTAGTCCAGGTTAGTTTACTAAATAGATCAATATTTGGTTTGTAGTCAGAAGGATTAGGACATGGAAGTGCCTTTTGAAAAGCCTCCTTATCTTCCCATTGCCCGGGCACACCTGAGAATTTTGTAAAGAAAAGCAGATTCCCATAGCAAAAAAGAAAAGAAAGGCACATATAAAAGCTGCCCATGGTTCCTGTAAGTGACTTTACAAGGAAAAAGCTCGGTTTCAAAGACACTTTGTTTTGGAATTGGTAACGTATTTAAACATTTATGTAGCCATTCTTTGTTTTTAAGATTGCTTACTGAGGGCATTTTTCCCCTTCATGTACTCTTCGTAAATGGATGCCAGGCCTGCAGGGGTGGGACTGAATGCAAAGAAATTATCTGAACCCTTCCTTCTGGTGCAACAAAACAATTGCTCTGTCTTCTCTAGGACTTGTAGCATCCTAAAAATTTGCTGCATTTCCAGATTTAGTGCCCTGCTCCCACTGAAGGCAATGGCAAAACTCCCATTGGATTTGGTGGTACAAGACTGGGTCTGTGATGGGTTCGGTTACAGAGACCCCCTTGGGACTGTCACCTGATGTGCTGGAATTACCTCTGAGCCCATTTTCCCTGACAGCTTGGGACTTCCAGAACCCTGCCTTGTTGAGCCAGACACACTAGACTGCTGCAACACAGACCCAGGTCTAGTCCACCCCAAAGCTACAGACTTTATGTATTATTGGTTAAGTACCCTCAGTGAGGCGAGTGGTGCATATTATGCAAAAAGGTCCCTTCTTTGAAGAATGTACGAGCACCAGGCCACATCCTCACCCTGCCCCTTCCAGCAGCAGATTTAACTAAACCCCTCCTCCACACTGCCATAGGTGCCCAGAGTGCAGCTTGGGACAGAGCACACAGAATGCTCTGGGAAGCCTAGGGAAACAAATGGTACAATATAGCTCACAGGCATTCCAGACAGAAATGATCTGTGGCATTATCTAATCATTCTCCTTGCCCAAGGAGGGTTGTTGTGTACAGCATGTTATCCAATGCTTTCATCCAGTCTGCTCTTAAATCAACACAGTGTGAGACAATGAATTCAAACAGGCATTATTTCATGGCTTCCAAACATTTGCAAAGTCCTGGGCTCTTTTCTATTGCACGTTTTGTTATAAATCGGTCGCATGACATCAGCGAACATTAAAAGAAAACACATTTGAATGTTGAAAAGATAACTATTGCTCAGAGTACTAATAGAGCTGGTTTCAATATAGAGTAATGCTGGGGGGCCTGAATTAGACACACTGTACATGAACCAATAACACTGAAAAATTAGTTTGGTTGTATTTTTGTGTAATGAAGGTGTGAAGCAACCAGTCTGGATTCTGTACAAAGAAAACAAACAAACAAACAAAGAATGGAGGCCCAGAAGGCACCACATCATTTCACTTAGTACTAATATATTGTCTGCACACACTAGTCTGAACAAATAGGTCCCAACAAGTAAGACATACCTGCCAAAAATCAAAGGAATGCCTCAGCTTGTGGGAAGGAAGAGAGGCAGGGGAAAATGATGCATTGAAGGGGGGATTTAGGATCAAAGTGACCCCAGCAGTTATGCCAAGACTTTAGCAAATGATTAGAGAGAGGTAGATTTGTGAGCCCTCCTGTCTCTCTATGCCAAATTCAGAAACGGCTCCCAGACTGTCAAACATTATAGAGACTGTAATGAGATTTTTAAAAGGGTCTTTTGAGATCTTTTAGGCGCTCAGATCCCATAAACTTTTAATCCCCTAGACAATTTGGAAAATCACAGCCTTGTCTCTTTAAAAGACATGGACTTCCAGCCTTGATCATGGACACTTCCTCTATCTTACCATCAATTTCTGAGCAGAACTCTCCACTGAATTCAAAGAGGAATTCCATGTAAAAGGACGTATGACCTCTTGGCACTGTATTTTTACCCACATTTTCAACTTTAATCCCACTATGCCAAACTGTGGCTATTTGTGAATACAATTACTCTCTTCTTTTCTCTTTATAAGTTCCTGATGTCTAATGCTTTTCTCAGCATAGCAAGATTTAACAACACAAACAACAAAAATCAAATTAAAAAGGTCAAGTTATTATTATTTTAGTTGTTTATACATTTTTTGTAACTTAACTGAACTCATAGAAAAGATAGATCAGTCAAGAGTCAGCGTGTCGTACAAACATGGAGAGGCCACAAGGCAGATGCATGAAGGGATTTTTACTAGCAGTGGAGTGAATCTTATAAGAGCTGGAAGTCCACTCAGGTGTGGATCAATATCCACAAATCTGTATCTGCCCTAGAACTGGTCAAACTATAGGTTGTGAACAATTTATTCAGTGAATAAATTGCCTTTTCCCCCCTTGCTTGCCTGGGAACAGCTTAGGACATTTATAATTTGTTATTCAAGATGGTTTTACAGTTCACAGTTTTAACTCAAGATGGTTAAGTCTCAGGCAGACTGTGAAGAACTACAAAAGGATCTCTCAAAACTGGGTGACTGGGCAACCAAATGGCAGATGAAATTCAATGCTGATAAATGCAAAGTAATGGACATTGGAAAACATAATCCCAACTATACATCTAAAATGATGGAGGCTAAATTAGCTGTTACAACTCAATGATCTTGGAGTCATTGTGGATAGTTCTCCAAAAACATCCACTCAATGTGCAGCAGCAGTCAAAAAAGTGAATAGAACATTGGGAATCATTAAGAAAGGGATAGATAATAAGACAGAAAATATATATTGCCTCTATATAAATCCCTGGTACCCCCACATCTTGAATACTGCATGCAGATGTGGTCGCTCCATCACAAAAAAGATATATTGGAATTGGAAAAGGTTCAGAAAAGGGCAACAAAAATTATTAGGGGTATGGAATGGCTGCCATATGAGGAGAGGTTAATAAGACTGGAACTTTTCATCTTGGAAAAGAGAAGACTAAAGGAGGATATGATCGAGGTCTATAAAATCATGAATGGTGTGGAGAAAGTAAATAAGGAAGTGTTATTTACTCCTTCTCATAACACAAGAACTAGGGGTCACCAAATGAAATTAATAGGCAGCAGATTTAAAACAAACAAAAGGAAGCATTTTTTCACACAACACAGTCAACCTGTGGAACTCCTTGCCAGAGGATGTTGTGAAGGCCAAGACTATAACAGGGTTTAAAAAAGAACTAGATAAATTCATGGAGGATAGGTCCATCTGGCTATTAGCCAGGATGGGCAGGGATGATGTCCCTAGTCTCTGTTTGCCAGAAGCTGGGAATGGGCGACAGGGGATGGATCACTTGATGATCACCTGTTCTGTTCATTCCCTTTGGGACACCTGGCATTGGCCACTGTTGGAAGACAGGCTACTGGGCTAGATGGACCTTTGGTCTGACCCAATATGGCCGTTCTTATGTTCTTATGTTATGTTCAAGAATAGCTTTTACAAATATATTTGCGAAGAGAGATATGATTGCTTTCTATAAACACATCAGAGGGATAAATAGGAGGGAGGGATAATGGTTATTTAAGTTAAGCACCAATGTGGATACAAGAACAAATGGATGTAAACTGGCCATCAAAAAGTTTAGGCTTGAAATTAGGCAAATGTTTCTAACCATTAGAGGAGTGAAGTTCTGTAACAGCCTTCCAAAGGGAGAAGTTTGAGCAAAAAACCTACCTGGCTTCAAGACTGAGCTTGATAAGTTTATGGAGGGGATGGTAGGATGAAACTGCCTACAATGGTATATAGCCAATCTATGATTGCTAGTAGCAAATATCCCCAACAACTGGAGATGAGTCACTAAATGACGAGGGCTCTGATACTACAGATAATTATTTCCCAGGTATTTGGCTGGTGAGTCTTGCCCACATGCTCAGGGTCTAACTGATCGCCACAATTGGGCTAAGGAAGGAATTTCCCCCAGGTTAGATTGGCAGAGACCCTGGAGTTTTTCGCCTACCTATTGGGCATGGGTCACTTGCTGATTTAAACTAGAATAAATGGTGGATTCTCTTTAACTTGAAGTCTTTAAATCATAATTTGGGGACTTCAATAACATAGCCAGAGGTTGGGGTCTATTACAGGACAGAGTAGGTGAGGTTCTTTGTCCTATGATATGCAAGAGGTCAGACTAGATGGTCACAATGGTCCCTTCTGGTATTAAAGTCTATAAGTCTATGAGATATAAATTGTTCATAAGCTGTTCATTAAAAAGGCAACTAACGTTCATCCCTTTGCAGAGGGTCAGCAATAGGCATACACATCACTGACATCTTATTTAAGGTATCAAAAGAGGAAATTGAGAGGGAAAAGAGAGGGAGGAACCCTCTCTCATAATGGAAAAACAAAAGGACATTCAATTAAATTGAAAGGTGGCGATTTTAAAAGGAAATAAAACACAAAAATCTCAATTAGTCTGTGGAACTCATTGCCACAAGATATCTTTGAGGCCAGGAGCTTAGCAGGATCCCCAAAAGGATAAGACATTTATATGGATAATAAGAATATCCAGGAGACACAATAGGATTAAAAATAACCAAGAGTTTGGGGCAGGCATATAAAAGTTCTTCGGCTTCAGCCAACTTCTAACTACTGGGGGCAAGGAAGAAACTTTCCTTGGGAACAGGTTATTCCATAACTGCCTATTGGGGGGGTTTTTTGCACCTTCCTCCAGAGCAGCTGGCACTAACTACTGTTATAGACAGGATATTGGACTGGCTGGACCTGCCAGTATTGCAGTTGTTATTTTTTCTGATACCCTCATCCAAGCTGAGTTTGGAGCTGGCAGAGACTCCAGCTCCAATGTACCTAAGAGACTCCCGATCAGCAATTGCAGCCAGTGTACTCTGCAGTTCCCAAGGTCCTCCATATTTTCTTCTCTGTGAATTCATCACCACACACACCCTGTGTGCACATGAGCTCTGCTCCAGTTTAGTTCATTCTACTGTTTATGTTGGATTCAGCAGTAGAGCTGGGCTGCCTTGGAAACTCCCTGCCTTGTGAGAGTGTAATTGTTCCCAATTTTAATCCTTTACATTGTTTTTTTAATATAAAAACAGCTTAGTGTGATAATTATGGTTATAAATATAGTCATTATTTTAATAAAATCAGCTTTACAAAAAAACCAACAAAGATTAAATAGATTAAATGCAACAGAGCTCTTGAAAGTGTCAGTTTTCCCATGAGAACTAACATTTACACCTTTCTAATGTTGATAATACAAAAATACATTGCACTAAGGCCTTGTCTACATTAAGCCTTGTCAACACTAGAAAGGTTTTGGCAATATAGCTATACTGGTCCAGCTATACAGGCAAGCTGTCCTAGTGGAGATGCAGCTTATGCAGGCAAAAGAGTTTTTCGGTGCGTACATGAAGACTTTTCCCAACACAGCTATGTTGGTCAAGAATGCGGAAAAAAAAGTTGTCGTCCCCTCCCCCCAAACCAACATGGTTATACTCACAAAACTTTTAAGAACAGACCAGGGCATAGAAAGACATACCACTTTAACTATACTGGTCAAACTGCATCCACACAAAGGCTTGTTCCAATCTAACTATCAGTCAAAAAATCACTCCCCTGACTTACATAGTTGTACCAGTACAACCGTAGACCATCTCATAAAAAGCTCTTGAAGGCCCCAAACCCAGAAAGTTATTCTGCACAGGCAGCTCCCTACACCCAAGTGGAGTGACTTGTAGGATCAGGATCAAAGTGGAAATGGGACAAACAAATATTTAGGGTATATCTACATTGGAAATGCAGGTATAATTTGCTGTTAGA
Organism: Terrapene triunguis; assembly: GCF_002925995.2. Taxonomy (NCBI): domain Eukaryota; kingdom Metazoa; phylum Chordata; order Testudines; family Emydidae; genus Terrapene; species Terrapene triunguis. The sequence continues at coordinate 2,457,450 of NW_020664445.1, read as the reverse complement.
AACAGCAGCTAGCTGTGGTTGTGTGGGCATCTGGATGGGGTAGCTACCCCAAGTACATACCTAGGATTTTAGATAGGATCAAACTCGGGGTGTCTAGCCCATTCTGCTGCCCATACAGCCACGGCTACACTGCTATCACAGCTAGAATGGGTATGTCTTCCCAAACTGCAAATTATACTTCCAGCCTCAGTGTAGACACACCCAGAGTGTCAAACTAGAGTAAGGTGAACAACCTGCAGTAAATAATTTTTCTGTGTACCACTTGGCTGTGAATAGCATCTGATGCTTTTGAAAGTATTTGGGGTTTTTTGCAATAATTTATAATTCATTGCAAGTACTCAATATTCATATTTGGAACTGAAAATTGAGCTGTTGTGGATTAATTTTGATTGACTGCAGAAGTCCATGGTATGCTTCTACGCCCTGACTGGATGAGCATAAATCTCTGGGCTTGTCTACACTGCCTTGCAGTTTGGACTGCGGGGGTGTGAATAGCAGTGCACATCAAAGTGCTTGAGCTGTAACTCTGCCATGTGGATGCTGTGGTCACAAACTGAAAGGTTCCTAGCTCCTGTTAAGTAGCTCTCTTCAAACAGGATTACATTAATGAGAACTAGGAACCCTTTAGTTCAGGCCTGCGGTGTCCAGGCAAGGGAGTTACAGCACAGCACATTGATAGAAACAGGCTTTTGGTATAAATACATTTGCGAAGTCAAAATTCCCTTTCCAGAAATATTCTATAACATTCACATCTAATCTGCTGTGTTCATGAACATTCTTGCTATTAACTTCATTCTCTAGAATATTTGCAGAAAGAGCCTGATTCACAGCTTGTTTCTTTGTCCACAAAAGCTGGCAAATATCAATTACAATAAAAAAATTTCACCAACATTTTTGTTTTGGTTGAAAAGCCATTTTTTGTGCAGAAAAAGTTGAGACCAAAAGGTTTAGACCAGCTCTACCTGTGAACCAGTGAGTAAACTGGGGAGAATGGATAATTTCACCCCCCACAACCAGCAAAGCTGGATGGATATGCAGCTTGGAGTATTCGGTGCCTTGTAGTGGAATTATTTCCTCCCAGCACAACAGGGGAGCACTGGAGAAATCGTGACTCCGAGCGATGTCTCGGAAGCACAGTGTGCTCCAAGGCTATTCCTGGGGTGGTGTGGGTTTATACCCCCTTCCCCACTCTGTCCCTTGCTCAGGGCTAAAGGCACAATCTAGTCCCAGAAAAAAATGATCTGAGGCCATGTATTTCTCAGGGAAATGCATCCCTGGCACTATACTTGCAGCATTTCAGATGCCAGAGGAGTTGAGAAGAAAAGGGGACCACACTAATAGACAGTTCATTTTCTAGCTTCATTCCAAAAACCAGGGAGAGCTCAGTTGAGGGCAGTTGAACAGAAAAATCTGTGGTATTTGCTGGTTGAAAATTACGATGTAGCTCAAACACTTATCTGGTCACTCATTCTTGCCTATTCCAGTTAGCTGCAGGGATCTTACATATTGCTGGTGCTGGCAAAATTTGCCGTTTTCTGTGAGACCCACAGACCATAAAACTAGTTTCATGCAATCCCCTTGGGATATTGGGTAGCGTTTTTGTTGGGAGCTATGCCGCACACGCACTCGCCAGGTGCCACATAGCAATTGCATGTGTCTTGTGGGAAAGCAGACGTCAGCCAAGATAGCCATAACCAGAAAGAGAAATCCTGTTCTTTCCACCCAGATGAATGGAGTGGCTATAAATATAAATGTGTGGCTAATAAAACTGTGGTCACATTAGTCACACACAAGGGCTAAAAATGCTTGACCGCCAATGTGCTGCTAGCAGAGAGTCCATGGCACAGTAGGATCCAAGGTTCAGAATGCCTGCTCTCCTTGAAATCATCTTAGGAGATGGACATTAGGAAACAAAGATATTTGAGCAGTTGTATTTGTGACTGGGTAAGCACACAGCTTGGGAGTTATTAATCCATCACCATTTTTATCAAGAAGGTGATTAGACAGATACACTTGGCATGATTCTCTGTAAGGGCCCAATCCAAAATCTACTCCAGTCAATGGAAGAATAATCTGTTACCTTCAGGAGGCTTTGGATCAGGGTCTAAAATCAGCGTTATGTCTGTGTAACTCCATTGAGACAGATTCGCTGCTGCCCTCCACTCTCTTTGCACCAGTCAGGGTAGGAAACTGCGTTCCCTCAGCACAGTGTCTGAAGAGGGGTGGAAAGGGGACATGTGGCTACTCTCAGATTAGTGCAGCTCCTAAACGGCTCTAATTTATGTCAGGATGGGCCCTGGAGCAAAGCCAAGGAGAGAATCAGAGTGCTCCCAATGTCATAGAATCATAGAATATCAGGGTTGGAAGGGACCTCAGGAGGTCATCTAGTCCAACCCCCTGCTCAAAGCAGGACCTAATCCCAACTAAATCATCCCAGCCAGGGCTTTGTCAAGCCTGACCTTAAAAACCTCTAAGGAAGGAGATTCCACCACCTCCCTAGGTAACCCATTCCAGTGCTTCACCACCCTCCTAGTGAAATAGTTTGTCCTAATATCCAACCTAAACCTCCCCCACTGCAACTTGAGACCATTACTCCTTGTTCTGTCATCTGCTACCACTGAGAACAGCCTAGATCCATCCTCTTTGGAACCCCCTTTCAGGTAGTTGAAAGCAGCTATCAAATCCCTCCTCATTCTTCTCTTCTGCAGACTAAACAATCCCACCCACCTCTGCTGCGCTGAGCAGATTTTGGCCACAGCAGAAAATCTGGCCTGCTGATTTCAGTGGGGTTACTCCTGAATTACACCAGTGTGAGATCAGAATCAGGGAGGGTTGGCATCCTGACTTGGTTAATGTACTTTTTCTTTCATTTGTGCTCACAGTGAAGCCTCCTGCCTCAGTGGCACAACACACCCACAAGGTACATGGCATTATAACTGGTCACCAATTTTTTTTCCTCACCTGCAAAAAAAATTTGTTGAAAAAAATATTTTTGGCCAATGTTTTTCTTCAAAATTTTTGGTGTTTTGATCAGAAACCCCAAACCTAAAAACTGGTTTTCAAAAACCAAAAAGTTCTGTTTGGGGGGTTTTGTATTTTCAGTGAAAACCTGAAAATTTCTGAGAAAAAAATTTTTTTTTTGGTGAAAATTTCCATTTCATGTTGATTCCATTTTCACTGATTTTTTTTTTAACCAGTTCTACAGGGCATTCCTTATAAATACAATGCATGACTTCCAACATGTCCTTGTTTATGCACACAGCCCCCACTGTTCTGGTTTTAACTAACAGCTCATATCGACATCATTCTTAGAAGCTATGCACTGAAGCCAAATACTGATCTCAGTTACACAAGTTGGAACCAGCAGTAACTCCATTAATCCAGTGGGATTATTATGGATTTACAATGGTGTAACTGGGATCAGAATCTCGTTCTTGCTTTTCCAGTTTTCGTCATACCTCCAGGGAGACCAAACCCAGGGGAAAATAGGTAAGAGAAAGAGGGGGAGTTGGCTATGTGAGAGAATTAGTGGATATTTGAGAAAAGGAAAAGTGCCTCCATACCCTGCTTCCCAATTTAAAATTACATTTATTTAAGGAAAAGAAGCCACCAAATAAGAGCATTTTCAAGTCATTTTTCCTTTCAGACACCTTTTTTTTTAATCAGAGTAATGTGACAATGTAGGGCTAGATCCTCAGCTAATGTAAGCAGACTTAACTCCATTGAAATCAAGCTTTTCCCCCGTAACAAGAACAATGTTCACAACATTAACCAGCTCCCTCTCTTCCTTTCCTTCACCCCCAAACCCTTCTGAGGATCCCCTTGCCGAGTTTTCCCTGAATCATCCCATCAGGAGCTTGGGTGTCTATTTCTTCCTGGAGCTAGCACCATTTCTGTCCCCAAATCTTGATCTTCCCCTAGGATCTGTGCATAATCTGGGGGCGGGGGGGGGGGCGGGAGGCATTTGGGAGGGGGCGATCTTCAGGACATCAGAGCTATCCATGCAGAGGCTATGTGCCTCTGTGCTGGCTCTGAGGTCCTCTGCCCTCCTTCCCTGCCAACTACCCAACCCTTGACTTAAGAGGCAGATTTTACATTGCATTTTATTGCAATGACATTTCCCCCAAAGATCTATTTAAGTGGCATTCCCGAGCACGGAAGGTGGGCACAGTAAAGATGGGAGAGGTAGAGCATTTCAGAGTAGAAATATTTTGGGTTTTGATTTTTTTGCCAAAACCTCATAATTTCCCATTTTCTGTGGAAAATTTTGACTTTTCATCCTTCCATTCAAAAATGTTGAGCCAAAAAGTTTCCAATAAAATTTTTCAACAAAATCTTGATTTTTTTTTGCAGAAAGCTGACACTTTTACAAAAAATGCCATTTAGTCAAAAACCCAATTTTCTAGAAAAAATCAGTTTTGACAGAAATTTTTTGACCAGGCCTATTAGGGGTAATATTGTTTGTCCTCTGTTAGAAGAAAATGACTGAGATTCCTTATGTTGCCATATAACAGTCTATGGCCATAATTAACCTTTTGTGGGCCCAGTGCCAAACATATTTGTGGGCCCCATGGAGGCAATGGAGCATGGAGCGGGGAGGTCAGTCCCCAGAGCGAGGGGCCAGCCAGGGCATTGGAGCATAGCATGACAGGGGAAGCCCTGCTCCGCCCAGCCCAGTGCAAAGGCACTATTTACAAACCGGCAGTTGCCAGACGCACAGTGGCCTGCCGGCCTTGTGCTGCCAGCATGCCCCTTCCCCTTGGGGGCAGGCCCATGCCTGGCAGGCCCCCCCCTGTCCAACACCCACCCAACTCCCTATGGCCGGAGGCCCCTATGGACCCATTATGCCCAGTGCCCCCCCCAGATCCACCCACAAATGCACAGCACCCTGCACAACACCATCCCTGCCCACAGCCCCACCACAACCGCCCAGCACCCGCCACACAGAACCCCCACTCCCTAGTGCCCCAACACACAGATCTTTCCCGCCCCTTCACAGCCCAGCCCCCCACCCAGACTCCCCACAGACCCACTCCCCCACGCCCTGCCTCCCGGCCGCACTCACCGGCCCTGCTGGGAGGCGACTGTATCTGCTGGGCTGAGCCGGCAGCACAGCCAGGGCTGGTCACGGGGCTGGGAATTGCTCCATCCCCTAGGGAGTGGCGCGATCAGCCAGGCCAGGACCTGCCCCGGCTGGGTTCCCTCAAGACACACTTGCCTGGAGGGGCCCAGTCAAGCCCCTCACACCATCTCCCCACCTCTGCACCTGGCTGAGGCTGGCCAGGCTTCACACCAGTCCCAGGCGGCTCAGCTCCGGGCAGACAGGTGGGGCCACACAGGCCTGGAGCCGGTGGTGCACTGGGGTCCTGCCAGGGGGCTGAGAGGAGCAGGGGGTGAGGTCAGGGGGTATAGAGGAGCTCTCAGCCAGCCGGCAGGCAGGCCGAGAGGAGCAAGTGGTGGGCGGGGGGAGTCAGCGGGGTGGCGGGGCGCAGTGCAAGTGGAGCAGGCCGGCGCCCCTTCTGAGCATGGGCCCGGCTCCATGGAGCCACTGGAGCCATTGTAAACCCGGCACTAGCTCTCTAAGGAGATTAAGGGAAGTTGCACTTCCCACAGGTGGGGCATTTTGAATTTCCCTTCACCCTGAGGTTAAAATTGAACCCATTAGAGTCTTATATTTTATTTGAACTATTATCTTCTATCTCAAAGTTGCCACCTTCCACTCAGTTTCCTACTGAAACCATATGAAACCTGACATTACTCCAGGTTCCAAGGTAAAGATATTAATCGCCACAGGTGCCTTTCAACATTTCACTAACTTTCACTAGCTGCTCTGAATTTGGGGTTTGTAACAAAAGCCCCAGTAGTAGCATTTGGTGTGCCCTCGGGTTCCATTGCGAACCTCTCACATAGCTCTAGCTGGCTATGAGATGGGGAAAGCGTGACTACCTGGAACCAGATTTTCAGAACAGCTTGACTCCCATTTACAGCATTGCTGCTGCTATCAAGCATTCAAAAATCATGAGACAGCCTTCAAAAATCAAGAGATTTAAAAATATATGTAAATACATTTGGGGTGCCTTTGATTTGTTTTCTTGTTTTTTAGCTGTTAGAAGTCATCACATAGGGGGGTGGATATTGGTATGGAGTCCTGCAGTATGGACTCTCCACGCCCTGGTCCCTCTGTGAGGTGGCAATTGCTGTTTAGTTTCTGGCCTTAGCCAGAAACAGCAGAGGCTAACAGAGGGAGTTTGCCTGGGAGCTGTCCGAGAGGAGGTACGCTAAGTGCTGCATTAGGGGGGCTGTGTTGATGAGTATCTGAGTGTCTGTTGCTGGGACAGTTTGTCAGTTTGACCGTGTGCTTGATTGCTTGCTTGTTTGTTTGAAAAGTGTGAATTGGGAGTGCTTTGTTCCAGGTGGGCCTTGAGTGGGCCTGACTGGTATATAAGGGCAGTCAGCAGCGAACCAGCTGAGCGGCGAACAGCAGAGGCTAACAGAGGGAGTTCGCCTGGAGAGAGCTCACTGAGGCTTTCATCTGCAGGTTTCTCTGAGTAGTTCTTGCAACAGCTGAGGAAGCTCTTAAGAGGAAGGTGATATGGAAGGTGAGCGATCAGCTGTTGTAACCTGCACAAGTTGTGCCATGTTTGGTCTTTCTTCCACAGGACAGAAGCGACTTTGTCTGTACAAAGTGCAAGCTGGTCTCCATATTGGAAGAGAAGGTTCAAGGTCTGGAGAAATGAGTATCGACTCTGCGTTGCATAAGGGAAAATGAAGATTTCTTGGACAGACGTCAGGAGATGCTTCTACGGCCACAATGTTCTGAAGATTCAGAGCAGGCACAGCAGGGACAGAACGATGGTGAAGAAGTTTGGCAGCATGTGACCTCCAGAAGGAGAAAGAGGAGTGTCCATGTACCAGCAATGGAGATACAGGTGAGCAATCGTTTCCATGTTCTCTCTACAGGTACTAATGCGGAGAGTGGACTAGATGACCCATCTGAGGGAAGGGAGCAGAAGGAGACTCCACCGATTGGAAGGCATGAGATGCACTGTCCTAGGGATGAGGGTTCCACAGCCACCACTCCCAAGAGGAGGAGGAGGATGGTGGTGGTCGGGGACTCCCTCCTCAGGGGGACTGAGTCATCTATCTGCCGCCCCGACCGGGAAAACCGAGAGGTCTGCTGCTTGCCAGGAGCTAGGATACACGATGTGACGGAGAGACTGCCAAGACTCATCAAGCCCTCGGATCGCTACCCCTTCCTGCTTCTCCACGTGGGCACCAATGATACTGCCAAGAATGACCTTGAGCGGATCACTGCAGACTACGTGGCTCTGGGAAGAAGGATAAAGGAGTTTGAGGCGCAAGTGGTGTTCTCATCCAGCCTCCCTGTGCAAGGAAAAGGCCTGGGTAGAGACCGTCGAATCGTGGAAGTCAACGAATGGCTACGCAGGTGGTGTCGGAGAGAAGGCTTTGGATTCTTCGACCATGGGATGGTGTTCCAAGAAGGAGGAGTGCTGGACAGGGACGGGCTCCACCTAACGAAGAGAGGGAAGAGCATCTTCGCCAGCAGGCTCGCTAACCTAGTGAGGAGGGCTTTAAACTAGGTTCACCGGGGGAAGGAGACCAAAGCCCTGAAGTAAGTGGGGAAATGGGATCCTGGGAGGAAGCACAAGCAGGAGAGCGCAAGAGGGGAGGACTCCTGTCTCATACTGAGAAAGAGGGACGATCAATGAGTTATCTTAAGTGCCTATACACAAAAGCAAGAAGCCTGGGAAACAAGCAGGGAGAACTGGAAGTCCTGGCACAGTCAGGGAACTATGATGCGATTGGAATAACAGAGACTTGGTGGGATAACTCACATGACTGGAGTACTATCATGGATGGATATAAACTGTTCAGGAAGGACAGGCAGGGCAGAAAAGGTGGGGGAGTTGCGTTGTATGTAAGAGAGGAGTATGACTGCTCAGAGCTCCGGTATGAAACTGCAGAAAAACCTGAGTGTCTCTGGATAAAGTTGAGAAGTGTGAGCAACAAGGGTGATGTCGTGGTCGGAGTCTGCTATAGACCACCAGACCAGGGGGATGAGGTGGACGAGGCTTTCTTCTGGCAACTAGCAGAAGTTGCTAGATTGCAGGCCCTGGTTCTCATGGGAGACTTTAATCATCCTGATATCTGCTGGGAGAGCAATACAGTGGTGCACAGACAATCCAGGAAGTTTTTGGAAAGTGTAGGGGACAATTTCCTGGTGCAAGTGCTGGAGGAACCAACTAGGGGCAGAGCTTTTCTTGACCTGCTGCTCACAAACAGGGAAGAATTAGTAGGGGAAGCAAAAGTGGATGGGAACCTGGGAGGCAGAGACCATGAGATGGTCGAGTTCAGGATCCTGACACAAGGAAGAAAGGAGAGCAGCAGAATACGGACCCTGGACTTCAGAAAAGCAGACTTTGACTCCCTCAGGGAACAGATGGGCAGGATCCCCTGGGAGAATAACATGAAGGGCAAAGGGGTCCAGGAGAGCTGGCTGTATTTTAAAGAATCCTTATTGCGGTTGCAAGAACAAACCATCCCGATGTATAGAAAGAATAGTAAATATGGCAGGCGACCAGCTTGGCTAAACAGTGAAATCCTTGCTGATCTTAAACGCAAAAAAGAAGCTTACAAGAAGTGGAAGATTGGACAAATGACCAGGGAGGAGTATAAAAATATTGCTCAGGCATGCAGGAGTGAAATCAGGAAGGCCAAATCACACTTGGAGTTGCAGCTCGCAAGGGATGTTAAGAGTAACAAGAAGGGTTTCTTCACGCATGTTAGCAACAAGAAGAAAGTCAAGGAAAGTGTGAGCCCCTTACTGAATGAGGGAGGCAACCTAGTGACCGAGGATGTGGAAAAAGCTAATGTACTCAATGCTTTTTTTGCCTCTGTCTTCACGAACAAGGTCAGCTCCCAGACTGCTGCACTGGGCAGCACAATATGGGGAGAAGGTGACCAGCCCTATGTGGAGAAAGAAGTGGTTCGGGACTATTTAGAAAAACTGGACGTGCACAAGTCCATGGGGCCGGATGCGCTGCATCCGAGGTGCTAAAGGAGTTGGCAGATGAGATTGCAGAGCCATTAGCCATTATTTTTGAAAACTCATGGCGATCGGGGGAGGTCCCGGATGACTGGAAAAAGGCTAATGTAGTGCCCATCTTTAAAAAAGGGAAGAAGGAGGATCCGGGGAACTACAGGCCAGTCAGCCTCACCTCAGTCCCTGGAAAAATCATGGAGCAGGTCCTCAAGGAATCAATTCTGAAGCACTTAGAGGAGAGGAAAGTGATCAGGAACAGTCAGCATGGATTCACCAAGGGGAAGTCGTGCCTGACTAACCTAATTGCCTTCTATGATGAGATAACTGGCTCTGTGGATGAGGGGAAAGCAGTGAACGTGTTATTCTTTGACTTTAGCAAAGCTTTTGATACGGTCTCCCACAGTATTCTTGCTGCCAAGTTAAAGAAGTATGGGCTGGATGAATGGACTGTAAGGTGGATAGAAAGCTGGCTAGATCGTCGGGCTCAACGGGTAGTGATCAATGGCTCCATGTCTAGTTGGCAGCCGGTTTCAAGCGGAGTGCCCCAAGGGTCGGTCCTGGGGCCGGTTTTGTTTAATATTTTTATTAATGATCTGGAGGATGGAGTGGACTGCACTCTCAGCAAGTTTGCCGATGACACTAAACTAGGAGGCGAGGTAGATACACTAGAGGGTAGGGATCGGATACAGAGGGACCTAGACAAATTAGAGGATTGGGCGAAAAAAAACCAGATGAGGTTCAACAAGGACAAGTGCAGAGTCCTGCACTTAGGACGGAAGAATCCCATGCACAGCTACAAACTAGGGAGCGAATGGCTAGGTAGCAGTTCTGCAGAAAAGGACCTAGGGGTCACAGTGGACGAGAAGCTGGATATGAGTCAACAGTGTGCTCTTGTTGCCAAGAAGGCTAACGGCATTTTGGGCTATATAAGTAGGGGCATTGCCAGCAGATCGAGGGACGTGATCGTTCCCCTTTATTCAACATTGGTGAGGCCTCATCTGGAGTACTGTGTCCAGTTTTGGGCCCCACACTACAAGAAGGATGGGGAAAAATTGGAAAGAGTCCAGCGGAGGGCAACAAAAATGATTAGGGGTCTGGAGCGCATGACTTATGAGGAGAGGCTGAGGGAACTGGGATTGTTTAGTCTCCAGAAGAGAAGAATGAGGGGGGATTTGATAGCAGCCTACAACTACCTGAAAGGGGGTTCCAAAGAGGATGGAACTCGGCTGTTCTCAATGGTGGCAGATGACAGAACAAGGAGCAATGGTCTCAAGTTGCAGTGGGGGAGGTCTAGGTTGGATATTAGGAAACACTATTTCACTAGGAGGGTGGTGAAGCACTGGAACGCGTTACCTAGGGAGGTGGTGGAGTCTCCTTCCTTGGAGGTTTTTAAGGCCCGGCTTGACAAAGCCCTGGCTGGGATGATTTAGTTGGGAATTGGTCCTGCTTTGAGCAGGGGGTTGGACCAGATGACCTCCTGAGGTCCCTTCCAACCCTGATATTCTATGATTCTATGATTCTATGATCTGTGGTTGGTTGGTGTGTGTGTGTGTGTGTGTGTGTGTATGTGTGTGAAAGGATATGGCACATTACAAGTGCATATATGTACAAACTATGTTGGACTATGATATACTTAGGCAGTATTGCCACCCCTAGAATTTAAAAATCATGGGTCAGGCCACCAAAAATCATGAGATCAGCTTAAAAATCATGAGATTTTAAGCATATTTTGAGTTCTGTTTATTTGACTTCTGGCTTTTGAACCTTTAGGTTCACGTTTTCAAGATTTTCTTCATGATCACGAGGCCGAGAAACTTACTTTTTTATTTTAAATGGAAGCAGAGATTCTGTTGTATTCAAATGACTCCAGGAAGTGGGGCTTTAAGAAAAATATCAAGTACCATGACACATAATAAAGTTGTGAAAGTTCACAACACATATCTATTGTATGGTCCCATTGTTGTTTTGTTTAACTGGCAGACACAGGAGAAACAAATATTTACTAATGGGGAAAAAAGGATTTACTCTAATACAAGTACACACAGGAATGCAGAAAGAAAGTGCTCTGCCTTTCCTTAATGTTCACAAAATGAATGTGTAGATTTCAAAATAAAATAAAATAAACCTTCATTTAGTTATAACTGATTGATAATGCCCCTTTGACCTTTTTCAAGATGTCTGCGTATTTGGGGGAAGGAAAGGGGCTAAGGAATATGCACTGACTCAAAACGAGACAAGATAGCAGTTATCATTACAATTATGCATGTGTGTTTTTATGAACTCGCATCAAAAGCTGCCTAAGTTGGGGCTTATGCTCCTCGAGGTTGCTAAGGCTGAGTGTTCTGCACATTTAAAAGCATCCATTGTACACCAGATAATGTCTATGTTTTGGAATACTTGTTTTGTCCTTTGATGCAAAATTATTTTATAATGTCTCTCTCTAGTGCAGTCCCTGGAAACATATTTTTTAATTTGTAAATTTAAAAACATTGCATACAGGTAAAGGATTTGGAGTTTTAATTTTTGAACCGTGTTCTAATTGTTTCATTGCAAATTTCACTCAGGCTGCTGTGGCTTTTTTAGAGCTATTATTTATTTCACTGATGAAAAAATAGCATGGAGAAAAGGCATAGAAGCAGCACAAATTGAAGCCTGTGTTACATGAGGTTTACTTTGAAAACTCCTTTAATGTGATTTGGTAAGATCTGGATTAAGTTCTTTGGCGGTATTGTTTGAAATATGCTGTAAATATCTCAGCTTGTTTTTTTCTTGCATGACTTCAGTGTCTTTCTGCCTATAGACACCGTCTCAAATCATGGACATCCTAATTTCCTAACATGAGAAAATATTGAGAGCTCTGGAGGCAGGAGGTGAGACATGGCTGCTGCTTACCCTGCAAAATTTGTTCAGTTATCTGTTACCTTTGAGAGTCACAATCTTGTCCTGGTTTCCTCCTTGTTCATGGAGCAAGTGAGCATCAGCACAAGTCCTTTTGTTGGTTCAGATTACTCACGACTCTGTGCTGGCTCCAGTGTATAGTGTTGTGGGCTTGTGGGGACTAAGACTCCAGCCATGTGTCACCAATGTCTGCTCCCTCCCCACCCATGCTAGAGGGGGAGTAGCAGCCCAGTAGTGAAATGGGAACAAGTTAAACCTTTTGAATTTTTTTCTGGTTTTTTTTTGGTAATTTCCACCAGTTGTACTCAAATTTAGATGCTGTTGACTCATTTTTAATATTACCAGTTGACCTTGATTAAAATCTGACAGAAGCGGCAAGGTAGATGATTTACAGTCTTTAAAAGCAAAATGTTGGGCTTTCCACAAGTGAAATAAACAAAATTACTAGAAACCAGTGTTCCAGGAGACTGTTTGCAGGAGTAAAGCTTCATCCATGTGAGTAACAAAATCAGAATCAGATCCTTCGGGTTTGATCTTGCTCCCAATTCAAGTCAATTGGGAGACTCCCAGTTGTAAATTACACCAATGCAATAGAGAGGGAGCTATTTTATTCTGCCCTGCATTATCTTTATATGAGGCTAAATTGTGCTTTCAGGCCCCAGTTCAATTAAGCTTGTACTTAAATCCATTTCTACTCATGAAAACACTTGTTTGTGCTTAAATTTAAGCAGGAGCTTAAATCCTATTAAATTCAATGGAATTTAAGCGCCTGCTTAAAGCTAAGTATATGCTCAAGGTTTTTCCTGAACAGGAATGTTTTTCTGACATAAGGCATCGGTTACAACAGTATAAATCCTAAGAAACTACACTGACTTCACTGGAGTTATTTGAATTATTGTTTGCAGTGTTGTTGTAGCCATGTTGGTACCAGGTATGAGAAAGACAAGGTGGGTGAGGTAATATCTTTTATTGGACCAACTTCTGATAGCGAAAGAAACAAGCTTTCAAGCTCCACATAGCTCTTTTTCAGGACAGTAGAGCTCTGTGGAGCTCGAAAGCTTGTCTCTTTGGGTACGTCTTCACTACCCGCTGGATCGGCGGGTAGTGATCGATCTATTGGGGATCAATTTATCGCGTCTAGTGTAGATGCGATAAATCGATCCCCGATCACTCTGCCATTGACTCTGGAACTCCACCGCGGCGAGAGCGGAAGTGGAGTCGATGGGGGAGCGGCGGCAGTCGATCCTGCACCGTGAGGACGCGAGGTAAGTCGAACTAAGATACATCGACTTCAGCTACGCTATTCTCGTAGCTGAAGTTGCGTATCTTAGTCGATCCCCCCTTCCCCCAGTGTAGACCAGGCCTTTCGCTAACAGAAGTTGGTCCAATAACAGATATCACCTCAACCCTTGTCTCTTTTATTTGAATTACAACACTAACTGAGGGCAGAGTTCGGCCCATCAAAATGCAGGCTTACTACATATAACATGCATTTAACATGCTATTGTTTAATATTGTAAAGAAACAATTTGTGTATAATCATCACATGTTGTATTTTCAAGTAATATCTGGCTACTAAATTTCAAAGCAAGTTATCAGCCTGACTCTCTGCTAAGGCATTAGCTATTTGGTTCACTGCTAGGAGCCTGGTTTGCTTTTCAGAATGAAGTATGCTAACGGGAAATGCATTGAAGTCTTAGTTATTTTTAGGCAGAGCGCTGATAGGAGAGGAAATAAAATTATTAAAATCAGATCACACTTTTCTAATGGCTTGTAGGCAGCCATTTTGCTGGAACTGAAAACAGAACCCTCCCAGAACCCATAAAGATTCAACACACATTTTTATACCATGTCAGATTTTAGACAACAGACAGATGATTTAATTGCCTCCTCTAATCCTCTCTTAAAACAACCATCAACAACAGCATAAACCCCTCAGCACTGATTTCCATTCATGGTTTTTTTCATGGGTTTGGATAGGGGCACTATGTTGCTGAACCCCACATCCTGTAATAAAGAGAAGGAAAATCGGGATGTGGGTGGTCCCCTCCGCATGCAGGTCTGACAGAGAGTGATTTGGCCCTAAGCAGGGAAATTAAGGTTCCTCAAGTAGGAGCATTTAGTAAAGGTGACAAGCCGCCTTAACCTGAGTAAGTCGAGGCAGATCCTTAGCTGGGTATATTCTGGTAGCTCCACTGAAATCAACCGAGCTATAATAATTTACCCCATCCAGCGGAATCAATGGAGCGATGACAATTTACCCCAGCGGTGACTCTGACCTCCTGACTCCCCTGGCAGCTGCTACCTGGTCAGCACTTATGAAGAACAGGTTTCTTTTGTAGGTGACTAGATACGAACATAAGAGCCTAACTTTAGGTTCCCTTTTAAAAAAAAATAATCTTGGCTTAGAAATGTGTTATTCTTTGGTTATTTACCCAAAAGTTTGGATTCTTCTCCAAAGCTCATCTGAACTATCTAGACTTTAGGGGTGAAATCCTGGCTCTACTGAAGTCAATGTCAAATCTTCCATTGAGCTCAACAGGAATGGGATTTCCACGGAGGGGACTACAGAGGTGGGGTGGAAGTCTCACAAGAACAGTGTTTTAAAGTCAGTATTTCCCATGGTGTTTTGACGCCCATGCTTCTGGTCCAAGCCAGACCTTGGAAATACAGAGGTAGGCAAAATGTAAATAATGAAATAAAAAGGTAAGGAAACTTTCATTAGCCTCACTCGAGGTTCTCTGAGTTCTGGGCAAGGTCTTAAGGTTTATGGAGGTCTTATTGTAATCCACACTGATTCACACATCCCTATCCAACAGAACTCCAAAGCTTACATCCCCTCCACCCGTCACTCAAAACACCCTCCCGTTCTGCATATGGCTATGATAACCTTAATCACACTGAGAAGAAATTTACTCTGCAAGTAGTCCCATTGACTTCATTGTGGAAGGTACTATTAACATGAGAAAGGATATCAGAGTCTGGTCCATAGTGATGTTACATATACTTTACAAGATCTAAGGCGGGGCAGAGTAAAGATACGGTAAGAACCAGCTTGTTAAGGATTGGGAACGACGTAACCTCTCCATTGCATACTCTGTGTTTTGCCATTTTTCTTAGTTTATAGTTACCCCTTTGGAAATGTTTTATGAATTTGGACATTTTCAAGAAGTTATTACGCCCTGTTGAGTTATTAGCACCTCCTTGAGAACTTTATGACTTCATCCATTCAGAATTTCTCGCCATGGCAACAAAACTTTAGTATAACAATACTGCTAAAATGCAGTGTACTTGTTTCCTCTGTATATCTTAGGGAAAGACATTAAGTAGGGGGAATCATGTTGCCTTTATTGTAAATTATTTCACAATTGTTTCTTTTGAATTTCTAGACCTGCTCTGTTTTCAATAAACTTTACAAGAAATTTAACATTTCAAAAAGGCAATAATTAAGTGCATTGTATATGCATGAATCATAATGAAAGGGGATTAGATAACATTAAATGCTCATATAAAGGTACTTGACATTTTATAGTTGGTAGTTGTTTCCTAGTTTAAAAAAATGTTTGGATGAAGTAGTGCTGCTGGAGCTGAAAGGTTCTTGACTGGGAATTACATGTATTAAAATATCAGAGGGGTAGCCGTGTTAGTCTGAATCTGTAAAAAGCAACAGAGGGTCCTGTGGCACCTTTAAGGCCTGGTCTACACTAGGCTTTTATGTCGACTTTAGCGCCGTTATATCGAATTAACCCTGCACCCGTCCACACCAGGAAGCCATTTAGTTCGACATAAAGCTCTCTTTAAATCGATTTCTGTAATCCTCCCCAACGAGAGGAGTAGCGCTAAATTCGACATGGCCATATCGAATTAGGCTAGGTGTGGATGGAAATCGACGGTAATAGCTCCGGGAGCTATCCCACAGTGCACCACTCTGTTGACGCTCTGGATAGCAGTCAGAGCTCGGATGCTCTGACCAGCCACACCCCCGGGAAAATTTGAATTCATTTTCATTTTCCTGTCTGGGCAGTTTGAATCTCAGTTCCTCTTTGGACATCGAGGGGAGCTCAGCAACAGTGGCAACTATGCAGAGCTCTCCAGCAGAGATGGCCGTGCAATCTAATAGAAAGAGGGCCCCAGCATGGACTGATCGGGAAGTCTTGGATCTCATCGCAGTGTGGGGCGATGAGTCCGTGCTTTCAGAGCTGCGCTCCAAAAGAAGGAATGCTAAGATCTACGAGAAGATCTCCAAAGCCATGGCAGAGAGAGGCTACAGCCGGGATGCAACGCAGTGCCGCGTGAAAATCAAGGAGCTGAGACAAGGCTACCAAAAAACCAAAGAGGCTAACGGACGATCCGGATCCCAGCCCCACACATCCCGTTTCTACGAGGCACTGCATTCCATCCTGGGAGCGGCCGCCACCACTACCCCACCCCTGACCGTGGACTCCGAGGATGGGATCATGTCCGCGGCCGGTTCCTCGTCGGACATGACAGCGGACGGGGAAGATGAAGAAGGAGATGAGGAGGACGAGGCAGTCGACAGCGCTGGCACCGCAGATTTCCCCGACAGCCAGGAGCTCTTCATCACCCTTACCGAGATCCCGTACCAACCGTCCCCATCCCTTACCCCGGACACAGAATCAGGGGAAGGATCAAGCAGTAAGTGCTGTAAACATGTAAACATTTATTTAAAACAGAACGGTAATATTTATACTATTAACAATGTACATTTATAAAAGTTCTGTAAACTAGTAAAAAAATAATCAGGTACAAAACAGGAATATTTACAAAGGTAACAAATGGGTTTTCATGATTTCTCTGTCTTAGGCTCTTCTCAATTTAGTCCCAAGTGTTTTAAAAAATTTTCACAATGTCCGTTACTACATGATTCCCAGGCCCAAGACGCTCCACTCCAAAGTCCCAGTGCACCTACGCGAAAATCCGGTCAATGTGGCCGGGGATCGACGAGAAATCCTCGTAGGAGAACTCCTCGTAGGTCTCGTGGAGGTAGAGCTCAAGCCTGTTGATCAGGTTCCGGGGTAGGGTGATCTTAGTGGGCCCTCCGTGGTAGCAGACATGTCCCCTCCACGCCACAATCAAGTACTCCGGGATCATCGCACGACATAGCATGGCGGCATACGGCCCCGGTTTCTGCATGCTTTCCCGCAGCATGCGTTCTCTCTGGGTGTCCGGGATCCTCAGGAGGGTGATGTCGCTCATGACGCCCTGCTTTGAATTAGGGAGGGGAATGTTAGTATTGGGACTGCTTGACAGCCACGCGGTGGAGGGAGAGGGGCAGCATACAGGGATCTTTCCCTGGGACAGCCGCGAGGGGGTGGGACAGGGGCAGAGTTCATGCTGTCCTGATTGCTGGCAGCAGAGACTGGCATTGCTTTCAATGTGAAAGGAGGCCAGTGCTACTGCTGGAGTTTTAAGCAGCCACAAGTCTGCGGCTTACCATTATTGCCCGCTCCAGAAGTTCAGGTCTCCAGCCACAGTTCTCTGAACACTCCAAGACCTCCGCAAGTCCACAGGCACTGAAGGCGACGGCCGAAAATTCGACCTTGTCCTGAGTGCGCATGTGAGAGGTTCAGTGCATGGTCTTGTTCACAGAGAAAGACTAGGTTCTTTGTATACAATTTCATTTATCTGTCTCAGGAATTCACTCCCTTTTTACAATTCACACAGACACATCTGCGACTGTCTCCCAACCCAGCCTGTCAGCACACTCCCAGAGGCTAGCGCAGATTAGGCGGAGGAAGAAGAAGACGCGTGAAGACATGTTCACAGAACTAATGGGCTGCTCCCGAGCCCAGGCAGCCCAGCAGACACAGTGGAGGGAGAACTTGTCACAAATGCACCGAGCAGTCATGGAACGGGAGGAGAGGTGGCGTCAGGAGGACCAACAGGCTACTGAAAAGCTGCTTGGACTAATGAGGGAGCAAACGGACACGCTCCGGCGCCTTGTGGATGTTCTGCAAGACCGGAGGCAGGAGGACAGAGCCCCGCTGCAGTCTATCTGTAACCGCCCTCACCCGCCACCAAGTCCCACACCCCCCTCACCCAAAGTCCAAAGAAGGAGGGGCGGCAAGGGCCGTTAAAACTTTCAGTCAACCCCTGCAGACTGCTCTAGCACTAGAAGGCTGACATTCCCCAAAATTTCATAAGCCCTTTCCTACCCACCTCACACAAGCCCCCGTCCAAGTTTCACACCCCACGTTTCATGTCTGGTTCGCAATAAAATGTTTGTTTCTCTCCATTACTGTTTCAGTCAGGTTCTTTTGAGGGAGAGTCTGTCTGGAGGGGGGGAAGGGGCTTGGTAATTGGACAGGACAGTGGCCTTTAGCAGGGTACAGAGGCGGTGTCAGGTCCAGCATCAGGACACATACACAGTGCAGTCACTGGTTACCCTGGTCAGTCTGGGAGGTGTTTTTCATGTTCTGGGGGGGGGGTTGCTCTGTGACTTTGTGGCGGGGGAGGGCAGTTACAGATCTTATGCAGCGGTCCTTATCCTGGCTCACAGATCCACGCAGCAGGGGATATGTAACCCTACCCCCCCTGCCAGAAAGTCACATAGCCGACACATACACACAGTCCCCCCCAGGAGTGCTGGCAGGCTCCATTGAAATAACCAGTCCACCAGTGCGGAGCCTGTCATTCCGGGAGTTTAGAGGCATCATTTGCATCCGAACACTGAACCCGCCCCCCGCCACAGTCTGCGTCCCCGGTTTAAAATATTCCCGCGAAAACAGCAATACAGACAACGGTGTTCATTAACAAAATCGAAATGATTTTATTTTTTGGGAAGGGGAAGGGGGTGAAGGGGGTATGTAACTGGAGAGGATAGTCAAAATGAACTGGGTAAAGAAACGGGGGCAGGTTCAGCTTTTCTGTCCACAAACTGAAAAGTCACTGGTTGCCCTGCTCACTCAGGAACCTAGCTTTCAAAGCCTCCCGGATGCACAGGGCGTCCCGCTGGGATCTTCTAATGGCCCGGCTGTCTGGCTGGACGTAATCAGCAGCCAGGCTATTTGCCTCTAGCTCCCACCCCGCCATAAAGGTCTCCCCCTTGCTCTCACACAGATTGTGGAGCACACAGCAAGCTGCAATAACGATGGGGATATTGGTTTCACTGAGATCACAGCGAGTGAGTAAGCTTCTCCATCTCCCTTTGAGACGACCAAAAGCACACTCCACCACCATTCTGCACTTGCTGAGACGGTAGTTGAACAGTTCTTTTTCTGTGTCCAGGGCGCCAGTATAGGGCTTCATGAGCCAGGGCATTAGCGGGTAGGCTGGGTCCCCGAGGATGACTGTAGGCATCTCCACATCCCCAAGAGTTATTTTGTGGTCTGGGAAGTAAATACCTTCCTGCAGCCGTCTAAACAGACCAGAGTTCCTGAACACGCGAGCGTCATGAACCTTGCCCGGCCATCCGACGTAGATGTTTGTAAACCGTCCCCGATGGTCCACCAGTGCTTGCAGCACCATTGAAAAGTAGCCCTTTCGGTTGATGTACTGGCTGGCCTGGTGGTCCGGTCCCAGGATAGGGATGTGAGTCCCATCGATAGCCCCACCGCAGTTTGGGAATCCCATCGCGGCAAAGCCATCTATGATGACCTGCGCGTTTCCCAGGGTCACTACCTTTGGGAGCAGTACCTTCACGATCGCCTTGGCTACTTGCATGACAACAACCCCCACGGTAGATTTGCCCACACCAAAGTGGTTCGCGACTGACCGGTAGCTGTCCGGCGTTGCAAGCTTCCAGAGGGCTATGGCCACTCGCTTCTCAACGGTGAGGGCTGCTCTCATCCTGGTATTCTGGCGCTTCAGGGCAGGGGACAGCAATTCACAAAGTTCGAGGAAAGTCCCCTTCCGCATGCGAAAGTTTCGCAGCCACTGGGATTCATCCCAGACCTGAAGCACTATACGGTCCCACCAGTCCGTGCTTGTTTCCCGGGCCCAGAATCGCCGTTCCACGATATCCACATGACCCATTGCCACCGTGATGTCCTGGGCGCTGGGGCTCGTGGTTTCTGACAGCTCTGTGCTACTCTCCGACTTCAGGCCATCACGGCGGTGTCGTAGCCTCCTCGCCTGATTACTCTTCATCTGCCTCAGGGAAAGGTGTATGATAAGCTGCGAGGTGTTGAGAACGGCCACAAGTGCAGCGATGGTCGCAGCGTGATCCATGATCGCAGTGCTGTGGCGTTCGCGCTGTCACTGACCAGAAAAGTGCGCGAACTGATTTCCCGCCGGCGCTTTCATGGAGGGAGGGAGGGCGTTAGTGACGGACGGATGACGACAAATTTTTTTTACCCAGAAGGCATTGGCGGCTCGACCCAGAATTCCGATGGGCAGCGGGGACTGCGGGAACTGTGGGATAGCTGCCCACAGTGCACCGCTTCCAATATCGACGCTCGCCCGTTAGTGTGGACTCACAAAGTCGAATTACTGTCCTTAGTGTGTCCTTAGTGTGGACACACACGTTCGACTTTGCAATATCGATTCCACATATTCGATTTAAGTAAAATCGAATTACCCTCGTAGTGTAGACATACCCTAAGAGACACTCTCCTATTCCCCCAGCAGTTGCTGTGACTTCACCCCCCCCCTGGAGCTTTTAGCACAAGATTCCTTCTCACTGCTAACCAACCCTGGGACAGATTCTGCCACACTAAAGAAATCATTCCCCAGTAGAAACGGTGCAAAATTGTGTGCCACCGTTGCAACAGTCAGCTCAGCCTGCAAATCCTGAGTTTGCATGTGTACTTTAGCTAAAGGTGCAAGGACTTTGTAACCCCCTACCAGCTCTAATTCTGCCATTTTACCTGGCAACAAATCCTTTTCCTGGATCAGGTCCCTCCTGACCACAGAAATCTCAGCACCCGTGTCCCTTAATCCAAGAAGCATTTGACCATTTAACTTAACCGCATGCATATGCTCATTGCTTGGTTGTGTGGAAGCAAGCTTTGCAAATCCTGTGTGGAAAGAGGCCACAGCCTGGCTCTGAGAAGCCATAGCTTCCTGTGTTACTTGTTGCCTGTTTCCACTCAGCAAGGGACACTTATTCCTCAGGTGCTCAGTGGACTTACAATGATAGCACCTCTTGGGCTCCTCTGCTTGCACAGGAAATTTGGGACGAGTACCAGGGGAATGGGGAGGTGACCGCCCAGCCTCCTTTTTCCCATACCCAGGGGTAAAACGGTGATTCTGCTTTCCCCCAACCCTATACCCCTCCGCCAGTGGTTTATGTTTGATCGCAGCTTGTGCTTGTTCATAAGAGTCAGCATACTCAGCTAATTCACCCACTGCATTTACCTTTTTGTCCCACAAATACTGTTTTACCTCATCACTGCACATATTCAGGAAGTGTTCCTGAGTAACCAGATCACACATCCCTTCAAAGCTGGTAATGCCTCTCCCCCGCACCCATTTATCTACCAAATCTCTCATTTCATTGGCATAAGCCACATTACTTAATCCAGATCCCCTCTTAAGGTTCCTGAATTTAACCCTGTAGGTTTCAGGTGTAACCTGAAACTGTTTCAAAACCAGTTCCTTAAATTTACCATAGTTTGAAGCATCATCAATAGGCATCTTATTGAATATGTCCAGAGCTCTGCCAGTCAATTTTGCTATCAATGTGGTCATCTTCTGATCTTCAGGGATGGCATGGAGGGTGCACAGTCTCTCAAAGATGATGAAATATTCGGCGATATCACTGGACTCGTCATACTGTGGACATAGTCGCTCCCATTTGTGGATTTTTGGGGAAGTGGAGCCAGCAGGGGGAGGGTTTTGTCTCCTCGACTCCATAACAGTCAGTTCATGTTTCTGGGCCTCCCTCTGGGCCTCCATAGCCCTCTCCTGGGCAGCTGCCTCTGCCTCCGCCCTCGCTGCCGCCGCTCGCTCCCTCGCTGCCTCCACCTCCATAGCCCTCTCGTGGGCAGCTGTCTCTGCCTCTGCTCTCGCTGCCTCCGCCTCCATAGCTCTCTTGTGGGCAGCTGTCTCTGCCTCCGCTCTCGCTGCCTCTGCCTCCATAGCTCTCTTGTGGGCAGCCTCTTCCCTTGCATGTTCTGCCTCCCTGGCACTAATTTCTAATTGTCTTAGTTCCAACTGTCTCTTATGTTCATTTTCTTTCTCTTTTGCTACCAGCCTGGCCAGCTTTAGTTTATTAGCAGCGTCACTAGTACTCATTGTCCTGCTTTCTTGTGCTGGGCTACAATCCCTCTGCAGTTCACTGAAACTGAGATCACTAGTACTCATTTTCCTGCTTTCTTGTGCTGGGCCACAACCCCTCTGCAGTTCTTTTGCTTCTTTTTCTGTCCCTACTTCCCTTTCCCGAAATGAGCAAACAGAAAATAACAAACCAGTAACCACTTTGTCTGTTCTCCAGCCACCACACTTAAAACTCACTTAAAATCACTACCAGTATCTCAAAGCAATCAGCTGTGCACAGATCCTGCTCGACTACGCCACTGTGACGGGTTGGATCACAGAAACCCCCTTGGGAGCTGCCACCCGATGTGCCAAGACTACCCCTGCTTCTGTTTTCCCTGCCAGCTCAGGACTCCAGCACCCCGTCTTGCTGAATTAGACACTCCAGTCCCCTTCAACACAGACCCAGGGTCTGAATCACTTGTCCCAATGCTGCAAGTTTACCCAAAAACAGCTCACAGGAGTGTGCTTGTCTTTAGCACTCAGATGCCCAACTCCCAATGGGGTCTAAACCCAGATAAATCCGTTTTACCCTGCATAAAGCTTATGCAGGGCAAACTCATAAATTGTTCGCCCTCTATAACACCGATAGAGAGATATGCACAGTTGTTTGCTCCCCCAGGTATTAATACATACTCTGAGTAAATTACTAAATAAAAAGTGATTTTATTAAATACAGACAGTAGGATTTAAGTGGTTCAAAGTAGTAACAGACAGAACAAAGTAAGTCACCAAGAAAATAAAATAAAATGCGCAAATCTATGCCTAATCAAACTAAATACAGATAAGTTCCTCACCAGTTCCAGAATGCTCCCTTTTACAGGCTAATCTCCCTTTAGCCTGGGTCCAGCAATCACTCACACCCCCTGTAGTTACTGTCTTTTGTTTCAGCTCCCTTCAAGCATCCTGGGGGGGTGGAGAGGCTCCTTCTTTAGCCAGCTGAAGACAAAATGGAGGGGTCTCCCCCAGGGTTAAATAGACTCTCTCTTGTGGGAGGAGACCCCCCTCCTCCCTCCTATGCAAAGACCAGCTCCAAGATGGAGTTCTGGAGTCACCTGGGCAAGTCACATGTCCCTGCATGACTCAGTCTTTACAGGCTGAAGCCATTGCCCACATGGAATCTTGCATGTCTCCAGGAAGACTTCTTATGTGGATTGGAGCATTCCAAGATGCATTGTTCCCTGATCAGGTACTTAACCTGGCGAATTCCTTCCTAAAGAAGCTGACCAAATGCCTCCCAAAGCTTACTTAGAAACCAAGCAAGCATACAGCCCATATTCTTAACCTCAAGTAGAAAATGATATATATATGTACAAATACGATGAATAGCTATAGTAGACCATAACCTTTACGGAGATATGTTACCTGGCACAGGCAGCACCAAACATATTCCAGTTATGTCATACATACATTTATAAGCACCCCCTCCCCATAAAGCCTTATGGGGTACACTGTCACAATTACTTTTTAGCTCAGTGGTATGTGTGTATGTTTATCTGTTATTACCTTGTAAATAACTATTTCTTTTCCCTTTTTTAAAAAAATTAATAAATCTTTAGTTAGTTTGTTACAGGATTGGCTACAAGCATTGTCTTTGGTTTCAGATCTGAGGGCTTGTCTACACTTACCGGAGGGTCCGGCGGCAGGCAATCGGTTTTCTGGGATCGACTTATCGCGTCTAGTGAAGACGCGATAAAATCGATCCCTGATCGCTCTGCCGTCGACTCCGGAAATCCACCGCGGCAAGAGGCGGCAGCGGAGTCGACGGCAGCGGTCGACTTTCCCCCGTCCTCACAGCCAGGTAAGTCGACCTAAAATACGCAACTTCAGCTACGGTATTCACGTAGCTGAAGTTGCGTTTCTTAGGTCGGACCCCGGCTGTAGTGTAGACCTAGCCTGAGTATAACTGACCTGGGGTAAGTGACTGGTCCTTTGGGACTGGGAGTAACCTGAATATTGTCAAAAGAACAGGAGTACTTGTGGCACCTTAGAGACTAAGGCTACAGCCCACTTCATCGGTTGCATAGAATGGAAAACACAGAAAGAAGATATTTATACATACAGAGAACATGAAAAGGTGGAAGTAACCATGCCAACTGTAAGAGGCCAATCAATTGAGGTGAGCTATCATCAGCAGGAGAAAAAAAACTTTTGAAGTGATAATCGAGATGACCCATAGAAGGTGTGAGGATACTTAACATGGGGAAATAGATTCAATTAGTGTAATGACCCAACCGTTCCCAGTCTCTGTTTAAACCTAAGTTAATTGTATCTAATTTGCATATTAATTCAAGTTCAGCAGTCTCTCTTTGGAGTCTGTTTTTGAAGTTTTTTTGTTGCAAAATTGCCACCTTCAAGTCTGTCACTGAGTGCTTAGAGAGGTTGAAGTGTTCTCCCACTGGTTTTTGAATGTTATGATTCCTGATGTCAGATTTGTGTCCATTTATTCTTTTGCGTAGATTGTCTGGTTTGGCCAATGTATATGGCAGATCTTGGGAGACAGGCCAGTCCTAACTTTCAAACAGCCTCCCAACCTGAAGCAAATACTCACCAGCAACCGCACACCATACAACATAAACACTAACCCAGGAACTTATCTTTGCAACAAAGCCTGATGCCAACTCTGTCCAAATATCTAATCAAGTGACACCATCATAGGACATAATCACATCAGCCACGCCATCAGGGGCTCGTTCACCTGCACATCTACCAACGTGATATATGCCATCATATGCCAGCAATGCCCCTCTGCCATATAGATTAGCCAAACCGGACAAACTCTATGCAAAAGAATACATGGACACAAATCTGACATCAGGAATCATAACATTCAAAAACCAGTGGGAGAACACTTCAACCTCTTGTGACAAAGTTCCTCCTCTATCTTGGTGGGTCCTGCGCTTATTGGCGGATTTTCTTGCCTCAGAGATTCACCATGTGGGTTGGGGAACAGCCCAGAGACCTTCCCCTCTGGAAGAACCCATAGTCCAGGTCAATTGGGAGGTTTGAGGGGAACCCGGGCCCACCCTCTACTCCGGGTTCCAGCCCAGGGCCCTGTGGACTGCAGCTGTCTATAGTGCCTCCTGTAACAGCTGCATGACAGCTACAACTCCCTGGGCTACTTCCCCATGGCCTCCTCCAAACACCTTCCTTATTCTCACCACAGGACCTTCCTCCTGGTGTCTGATACCGCTTGTGCTCCCCTCCAGCAGTACACCCTCTCACTCTCAGCTCCTTGCGCCTCTTGCTCCCAGCTCCTCACACTCCCACCACAAACTGAAGTGAGCTCCTTTTTAAAACCCAGGTGCCCTGATTAGCCTGCCTTAATTGATTCTAACAGCTTCTTCTTAATTGGCTTCAGGTGTCCTAATTAGCCTGCCTGCCTTAACTGGTTCTAGCAGGTTCCTGATTCCTCTAGTGCAGCCCCTGCTCTGGTCACTCAGGGAACAGAAAACTACTCATCCAGTGACCAGTATATTTGCCCTCTACCAGACTCCTGTACCCCACTGGTCTGGGTCTGTCACACTCTCTAACCACTCAGTGACAGATTTGAAGGTGGCAATTTTGCAACAAAAAAACTTCAAAAACAGACTCCAAAGAGAGACTGCTGAACTTGAATTAATATGCAAATTAGATACAATTAACTTAGGTTTAAACAGAGACTGGGAATGGTTGGGTCATTACACTAATTGAATCTATTTCCCCATGTTAAGTATCCTCACACCTTCTATGGGTCATCTCGATTATCACTTCAAAAGTTTTTTTTTTTCTCCTGCTGATGATAGCTCACCTCAACAGATTGGCCTCTTACAGTTGGCATGGCTACTTCCACCTTTTCATGTTCTCTGTATGTATAAATATCTTCTTTCTGGGTGTTCCATTCTATGCATCCGAAGAAGTGGGCTGTAGCTCACAAAAGCTTATGCTCAAATAAATTTGTTAGTCTCTAAGGTGCCACAAGTACTCCTGTTCTTTTTGCGGATACAGACTAACCCAGCTGCTATTCTGAAACCTGAATATTGTCATGATTTCTGGTGTAAGCGACCATCTATCACACAGTCAAGCTTGCCTGGGTGGCAAATAGATCAGAATGCCCAAGGGACTGTCTGTGACTCCATATCAAGGCTGAATGGTGTGTGAGGAGTTTACACTTGTTAATTCTTTGGTGAAATCTAAGTATAGAACTCACAACCAGTTTGGGGTTTCTACCTATCTTCTTAAAAGTCTACCCTGAGGTTGGGAGTCTTGCTTGTGCACCACTCCAGACAGCATGTCAGGTGTCTCAAGCATTTTTCAGGTGTAACATGGGGTCACTGCATGCTATAGACGAAGAACCACTGAGTTGTCTCTTACTACACATATTTTAGACTTGAAGTCAATATGGGAAAGATTCTGTCACTCTTAACAACAGGGTGTACTACTTTCCACTCCAAATCATCACTAGAGCTGTGTGGAGGGCAGAAGGTGCATTTCATGAAGGATTTAAAAATCTGTCTTTGTTCCCAATTAGAACAAAACCTCCAAATTTTGAAATTCTTGATAGGAAAATTCTGATTTTTCCCTCTTATTTTGAGTCAATCAAAATGTTTCATTTTGATTTTGACTTTTAGTTTTATTTTTAATTATATAATATTTTTTTTAAAAAATCACAACTAAAAGTCAGTTCAAAATGAAAAATTGAAATGTTTTGAAAATGTCAAGATTGGTTGTTTCAACATCATTGGAACTTTCCCGCCCAGTTTTCTTCTGAAACGAAATTCTGACACAATATCCCTGAGTTTGTGAAGCATTTGGATTTCAACACAACAGCACATTTCAATAACATATGGGTCAGTCAAAGTTTCTCAGACCCGCTCGAGTTGTCACACTGATTTCAGTGGGACAATTTATAAAGTAAACTTTTACTGAGTGCTATAGATGGTCAAAACATTCTGTCAAAATGTCTCTATCACAAATGGATATTTCTGAAAAAAAATGTTTTGTTGAAAATGTTAAAGTTTGTGATGTAAATCCCCAAAACATTTTTTTCATTTGAACCTTTCATGATGTGTGTGTGTGTGTTGCAGGGGGTGAGGGGGAAAGAACTGGGAGGTGGAAACAAAACAAAATCCCAAGCAGATCAACACTAGTGAGGGTGGTGGACACTAGTTCTATTACTTTGACAGTGTGGATAATAAATCTGTTGCAGACTTAGATAAATTGTCACTCTAGTAGTATACTTTTTACTTATTGATAATTAAAATATCTAGGCTGTATAGTTAATGAACCCTTTTCAGGCTGACTT
The DNA here is from genome assembly GCF_002925995.2 of Terrapene triunguis. Lineage (NCBI taxonomy): Eukaryota > Metazoa > Chordata > Testudines > Emydidae > Terrapene > Terrapene triunguis. Next base: position 2,429,986 of record NW_020664445.1, on the reverse strand, counting down.
GCATATCTGCCTTACACATTTGTGTTATATTCCAGTTGCCAGTTCTCCTGATATATTTTAGCTGCTCCCTTAAAATTATCCTCTGTACAAATATACACCGCACGGTATGTACTCTATATGCTCTCACACTGACCTCCACATACATCACAAACTGGTTCTGTTTTATTTGGATTGCAGTTTTGCCTAAATATTTGTCTTTATTTTTCTAAGATGCATGAAAAATTGATCTTGCTGAGTATGAAATAAACCAGGCTCTCTCTAGTCCTTCCAAGCTACTCATTAATAACTTCACATTTACACTAAACTGGGGTTTATTTCAGTTTTTCTAACTTGATGCCTAATATTTATGCAGAATGTATCAAGTCTCGCAAGCATAAAAAATGATTTAAATAATACACTTATTTGATGTTTGATCCTGTTTATGTCCCAGTGAGATCTCCTATGGGGCTTTAAAAAAATTGCTAAACATATTCAAACCACACATCTATTTTATACTATTATTTTGAAATGAAGATTGCCTTTCATATGGAAAAAAATTGACTAGCTTCCTGCACCATAAATGTTGTGTAAAAGAAAACCATGTTTGGGAACCTGACTTAAACGCACCAACACCAGGAAACTAAGAGTTAGGGCTGAAATTTAGAAAAAATAAAAACAAAGGGAACTTTTTTCTATACAAACTTTCATGTGAATTATGAGCTTCTGAAAGGTTCCACACTGGCACAACTGGAAACTTAAGCTTTTTATTGGAACCAGTTCAGTGAAAAGGCTCTTACTGACTTCAATAGGCTTTACATTAGGCCATTGGCTCATGGACCACAAAGAATGGGTAGTGGCAGTGAAACCACTATGGTGAGATACTATAGCTGTGGGTGCCATGGAAAACCCTAAGACAAACAGATAGTGAAAGCTTCTGATACTCCTACCATAATTCCTAGAGATTTCCACCTTATGAATGAGAAGGCAGTTTAGTATCTATGCATATTCAGTTCTTGTTTCTCTGGGATTGCTCCCAGAGAAAGGCGCTACCATTCATGAATAAAGGGAGCAGAATCTGGCCCTCTGTAAACACTATTCACACATGTGTCAATGATGGGGTGGCCACCTATCCACTAGGAACAGGACTGTAACTGAGAAATCTCATACATGGTTCTAAACGACTTAACTCACTACTGACCTGGACGAGATTTTACCTGGTGACCCAGAGATGGTCAGTTAAACTTGGTTTATGGCCAAAGAAGCACAGACAACCAGAACAACTTAGTGAATCTAATCCTATAGGAGGTTGTGTAGGATTTACTAATTCCATGAGCCATCCAATCTACCAAAGATAATGGCCTCTGGCAGATCCTTTCTTCAACACTTACCCTGTTATACAGAATTCTCAGTGGGGTTTAATTCTATGCATTAGATGCCACAGTACCCAAGCCAAGTACAACAAGGTTTGTTAAAGATGCAGTGCCTCTTTCACGCCACGTTTTGGTTAGTTTCATTTGTCTTTTTAGGGTATAACTACACCATAGTCTTAGCCTGAGATCCTCAATGTGTTTTTGCCCAAACCCTGCTACTGTCCACACACAAAACCCTCAAGCGTGTGCATGTTTGCACTTTGAATCCAAGCTTGCATCCACAGCTGGGGCTATGGGTTAAAGCCCAAGCTTTAGATCAGGCTGGAACCTGCCCACTGTGCAGTGAGGACACAGGCAAGTTCACTCAAGTGTTGAGAGTCATCCAATGCACATCCCACAATTCCCTCTGATGGGCAGACAAGTACTCCTGCAATTGACACAATTGACTAGGAAAGATCCTGGAGTGTCTCCGAACAAAGGAATATGGGTTATGCTACCACACACACATGCAGAAACAGTGAGGACACAGTAAGACAGGTAAGGCTTAACAATGGGGGTACTCACACCTAATCTAGGCTAACATGAGGGCCAATTACCCAGACTAGTGGTACAGCGTAGTCATACCCTAATGTGTATCATTTTAAGAAGAGAGAGAGAGATTCTTTCGTGGAAGCATTCAGAACAAGAATTGATGCAATAGATCATAATATTGGAGTCCTCTGCCAAAAAGAAAAAGAAACATAGCCATCATGATTTATATTTATTTGTAGATTTTTGGACCAATATTGGTATCCAACTATGAAAAGATATGTTTATTGAGTGAAATCCTGGCTCCACTGAAGTCAATGGCAACATTCCCAGTGATTTCAATGAGGCTAGGATATCACCCATTGCCTTTCAAAGTTGATTCGTGTTTTAACCGCATCTCTTTTATTCTGTTTCAATAACACTATTGGCATGATAAGCTATGCAAGTATTGCCAAAGTTAATACATACAATGTGTGTGTGTAGGTTAGGATTTCACAGTAGTGATAGGATTACTCGGCTAATGTCAATGAGAGTGAGAACAGAGTTTGAACTTGTGTCCCTTTTATTATGATGGTTCCTTGCTGATCCAGTGTGGGATGCTACATATTCTGTATGTTTCTTCTGTCTCTTTCCTAGAGCTTGTGAAAATTTTCCATAAAACCCTTTTTTTCCAATGGAAAAGATGGTTCTTTCACATACATGTTCTTATTCTAGGTTTTTCATAAAAACAAGACTCCAAAATTCCATGAAAATGATTGGGGGGAGGGGGGAGGAGAATATTTTTAATTTCTTTGTGGAAATATATACATTTTTCCAACCAGCTCTCCTAGTTGTACAGGTCATTTTTCTCAGTTGTTTTTTAGTGGAAAATATTCTGCTCATTCTGAGAGCCTGAGGAAGTCTCTTTCTCTTAATACTTTGACCATCTTTCTATTCTGTGCTGGCACAGTACTTAGCCCCATTGGGCCCTGGCCCATGACTGGGGCTTCTAGACATGACCACATTATAAATAATCATACCTGTTAAGATACTTTAAAAATTCCTGGGCCTGATTCTCCACTAGCATCCACCTTGTGTAGCTATTTGGGGTGGGATTTTCCAACAGGCTTAGCACTGGCCTGCTTGTGCTCTCATTCAAGTCATTGCTAAAAACTCCCACTGACTTAAATGGGAGCAGAGGTAAGCCAATGCTGCTCACTTTCTGAAAATTCCAACTTTAAGGTCCTAACCGATACCCATTAAAATTAACGGAAAGACTCCAATTGACTTTAATGGGCCTTAGATCAGACACTTACATCTGATCAAAGAGGGTGCAAAATGCTGATAAATCATTTTATTTTCACATTGTATGGGTGTTAATGATTGCACAAGGTATAAAGCTGCACAGAATTAGACTCCATCTCTCCATACTGTGACATCAGAAATATCTGTACAGCTAGCACTCTCTGCTAACCAACCTCACTGTGACCCCATCCAACCTGCAGACATCTAAGAGCTTTTTTTTCTGATTAGTTTCCTGAAACACAGCAAGAGGCATCATAATCTCACATGTACGTAGTGCCAGTTTTCCTGAAGAGGGCAGAGCACCTTGCAATCTATGGATATGGAGAGCTATAGTGTGTCTATAAGCCATGTAATACAAATCATTTCACCTGAAATGTATAGACAAACAAAGCCACTGATAAATTAATTTGTATGAGAGTTTTGAATTCAGTGCTATCTTGAAACTAGTGTCATAAAGCTGTCTTGTTACCCTGTAATGGATTCAGCATCAACCACTCTCATGGTGTGTTTAACAAATGGAAGGGATTCAAGTGGCAGATTAAGGAGTGTTCTGGAGGAGTTAAAAAGATGTGCACATTTTTACACAAGCAGGCAGCACCTGATTACATGCCAGGCTCCAGGGAGCTATTGTAGACAGTTAGGATAAAAGAACAGTAAGAACCTGCACAACCCAGAAAGCAACAGAACCTGACTTTTTAAAAATGGTTTGTTTTACTGTACAGGTTGTTCACAAAAGGTGCTGGGCATGTGCACACACAGTCTCTCTCTCACACACACATACATACATACACGCTCCATTAAAACTAAGTGGACTTTCACCTTTGTGCAGAGAGTTCTCAAAAGTTCTATGTATCCCTTAAGCCCTCAGAATGGGACTTAGTGCATAAGTCTTGTGTTGGATCACCCATTCATAGATAATATCAGCTTTAAAGAGGCCTTAATTACAAAAATGAATCATTGTTAATAATAGACTCATTCATAATAATATTTGAATGGGTGCGTGACAATCCACAAGAGCATCGCAGGACATCCATTTTCAAGGGAAATAATAACTATAATTATCATTTTCCAGTTATGATTATAAACCTGGAGAGGCGTAAATACCTGGGTCTGACAGGCTGTCAGAGAAAGACATGCTATTAGACATGAAACAAACATCAAGTATTTGGTGACATGCCACATGGCTGAAGGTGATACAAGGACAATGATGAGGGAAGACACTCATCTATTCACTTCAGCATGCCACAGGAAAGTGAGAGCTATAAAAGGTGAGGAAAAGTGTTCCCTCCTGTCCTAATGCTGCACGCATTGAAGTCAGCTGTAAAATTCACATTGACCTCAAAGAGCAGGTTTACACTGCAGCTGGAAATGAGCCTCCCAGCCTGGGTAGACAGACTCTTGCTAGCGGGCCTCCAACTAGTGCACTAGAAAGAGCAGCATGGGCACATTGCAGCCCTCAAGTCCACCCACACCTTAGGCTCAGAGCCAAGCTACAGCCCGAGCTGTAACGTCCACACAGCTGTTTTTAGTGGGTTAACTCAAGTCCTGCTGGCACAAACTTGTCTACCTGGGCTGGAAAGTTTGCTTCCAGCCACTGGATACACCTGCCCAATGGGAGCAGAGTTAGGCCAATGGAGAGTGCTTTTGAAAACCCCACGGTAAATGCATTGTTTATTGAAGATTTAGGCACCCTACTGTTTTTCAGTTCAGTATCTTTTACATTGCTTCTGCCAAAGGTATTTTCTAGTTAAATACCAGAGTCAGCTTTCATATTTAAAACGGTATTAATAAAATAAAGGATTATTAAACTAAAAAGTCTTTTGAAGGAACAAACTTCTGAGGGTTTGGCCAAGGAGCATTAATGAGAAGACATGTCCAAGCTCAGCTCCATGCCAAGCTGGAAACAAAATCCTTTTTTAGGGTCATAAACACAATTTTGGCAAGGCTCAGCTTTGTATTTCTTGAAGAACTCATCCTTCTCTCAAATCCAATGACATGAAACAACAAAAATCCTGTTTTGGAACAGTCTTTTCCAGGCAGGCTTTTATTGATGATAGGGAACGTGTCATCAGCAAGCCTCTCATTGAATCCAAGTCTGCACATAGGTCTGTGCTTCAAGTTTATCAGGCGTAACAGCTAGAGGTAATGATCTATTGACTAGAGCTGGTCCAAAAATGGCAATTACTTTCCCCAGATTTTAAAAAAATTTCCTATTAACATATTTGGGTTTTCAATGGGAAAAAAACAGAAAATATTCAGATTTTGAAAACAGTTTTTGGTAAAAACATTCGATTTCCAGTAAACAAAGATTGTTTTAAAAAACCCCTACATTTGTACCAAAACCTGAACCAAAATATGTTTTTTTTTTAACCAAAAAGTTACTGGAAATGGTTAGCCTTATACCGGGCTCACAATTAACAGTAACTGATGGGGAAATCTCCAGCCTTGACCTTGGATAGCAATATTGTAACAGCATCTTGCAAAATAAAATAATCCAAGCTTAAAATAAAAATGGCCTTACTGGGAAAGAAGATGAAAGGGGGAAAATATCAAACTGTGGCTTTCCTGAAATCTGCACTGAGATCTTCACTCCCACTCTGGGTCAGAGTTGTGGAGCAGGATTCCCCCAGTGCAGGCACTATGGAAGATCTGTGTAAGGCTGTGCTCTGAGGACACCTTGCAGGTCCTACTGTTGGGACCATGACTGGAGGTGGGAGGGGATGTGCCAGGGCAGGCAGTGGAGATTCTGGGTAGCACAGTGGTCCATAGGGCAGCCCTTGGAGGCTGACATAACTTAAACAGGCCCTTGGGGCTATCTAGATGATTGATCCTCCCTCAGCCAGGTAGCAGAAGAGAGGAGGCCAACCAGGCCGCTAAAGCATGAGCTATGATGGGAACTTGGTCAGGAAAGCAGGCTTGCTGAAGATCCTGTGCGCCCAGTCTCAGCCTCAATGGAAGGATGGGACACTGCAGTGTTTGGCAGCCTGGCCCAAAGAGACTCATCAGGGAACAGGGGATGAAAGGGAAAACTCTCAGGGCAGATAGTGGCCTGGGGCCCAGATCAGCAATTTTCCCAGTTTGAGCACTTTCCAAGCATATTCATCCATGTCCTTTTCTAGCTGATAGATCCCTTTCTCTGATTAATCTTCCCTAATAATTCCCTACAACTAACATTTTATGGGTCTGGAGGTTCCTGTATTTTCTACAGTCCTAACTCAACTAAGGCATGCCTTAGGGCTTACTCATGTGGATGAGCATTTACCCATATGGTCCCATTTTGGCCAATAAATCTACTTGTGTAATTAAGGGTTCACTAAGGAGACCACATATGGCTTTTAGGCTCTCTCTGTAAATAACTACCAGTATCTTATTAGAGAAGACCTAGGATATGTCTACACTTTGAGCTGGAGATGTATTCCCGCTCAAGGAGACATACCATGCTAGTTCTGACATATCACTGCCCACACAATGGTACGTACACTCTATTTTTAGCATGCTAACTTGATCAAGGCTAGCATGGGTATGTCTCCTCAAGGTGGAATTTTTATCTCCAGCTCAAAGTGTAGACATACCCTAAAAGAGCTTGTCTTGTTTAGCTTAGAAAAATAAAGGATGAGAGGGGATATGGTTGTTCTCTGTCAATACATTGTGGAGGTGAGGGGTGATAAACACCATGAAGGAGAAGAGCTATTGAAGCTAAAGGACAACGCAGGCACAAGAACAAGTGGGTATAAACTGGCCATGATTAAAATGTAGGCTGAAAATTAGAAGAAAGTGTCTAACTATCAGAGGACTGAGGTTCCGGAACAGCCTTCCAAATAAGAGTTGTTTTTAAGCTGGAGCTTGATAAATTTATGAACAGGATTATACAACATGATTATGTCCTATGTTCCTGTCCTCAGGCAGGATCTGATCCAAAGCTCATTAAAGACAATAGAACAATTCCCATTAATTTGGATTAAGCCCTGTCAGAGTCAAAGGCCTTGTGTATACTAAAGGGGGGGAGTGGTGAGGAATAAACATGAAAGCTGATGTTCCTATTACACTCTAAAGTCCTACCACATGCATTCTTTTGTCCCGGGCTGCAGGAAAGCTCCAACAGAGATTGGTGTGGGGAAAGTACTTCCATGAGCATTTACATTTAATGAAGACTTCAATGGTGCATTATACCAGGTGGTGCCATAGTATCACTTTCCCTGTAGGATCCCCTTTTCCAAAAAGGCAGTACCAAGTTTGCATAAAGCCATGTGGGAAACAAGTGATCAAGACCCAGAGAAAAGGAAGCTGTTACCACAGATATGTGGACTAGTTGACAAACCACAAATTGGTATCCAGTCTCTGAATTTAACGTTTCCATGCCCTGGTGCTTTGTCAACCAGCACTGGTCCAATAGCTCTTGCAGTCTTCATAAACAGGATTCCCTTTCTATTACTAGTTATGAAGGTGGGGGGACAGAGGGATTATACATGATGCCAATATTTTAGAAGTTGGGTACAAGAAAAAAAATCACAGGCTTTACCACACACTTCCTTGCCTGACAAATATGGTATCGTGGTGAAAGGATACATGGCTCATCCACAGAGTGTGCCTGCGACTGCTCAATGCCTTAGTGAAGTAATACAGAACTTTCTTGTGTGAATGAGGAATGCTGATTTGACAGCCAGCCTGGCTGTCAGGCACTTTAGCACTTTTGCAAAGACATTTAGTAAACATGTTATAAGAGGAAAACTACCGGCTGTACTATGTAAAACAAGGGGTATGAATGAGGCGGAATTCCTCTAGGGAGATGCCTAGAATGATCGTCCAAATATAACTCTCTGCAGTTAAGTTTAATGTAAGCAATGATATAAGAAACTTTGCTTTCTTAGTGGGGTGGATCAGCTAATGGAGTAATTGAAGAGTTATCACTCAGCTGTTTTGGATTACAATAAATGAATCATTACTTTGCGACTGGTCTAGTAACAGGTGGACTCTGTTTATTATTCATTGTTTAAGGGGAGATCCTGTTTGGAATTAGACTGTAAATTTTACTCTCACTTTCACCCTCTTTGACTTTAATGATTTTATTTGGAAGCTGGCTCTTTTTAAAGCCCTTTACCTTAGAAGCAGCGTAAGGAAAGGCTCCATCATTCTAAGTCATTAAAATATGTTCTTCTCAATTCTCTGTGTATTTTAATAAAGAGTACTATATCAGAATATTCATTGCAAAAAGACTCAACACACTGTTTCTGAAAAATGCTGACCTGAGTTTCTGTAGCCTTTTTATCTATCCTACTTTTAGTCCTTGTTGTCTGGTCCTATCACCTTCTCTTATATCTGGATGTGATTTTTAACTCACAGCACTATGCACTTGTCCTTATTGAAACTCATCAGATTTCTTTTAGCTCAATCCTCCAATTTGTCTAGGTCACTCTGGAACCTATCCCTACCCTCCATCGTATCTACCACTGCTCCCAGTTTAGTGTCATCTGCGAACTTGCTGAGGGTGCAATATATCCCATCATCCAGATCATTAATGAAGATGTTAAACAAAACCGGCCCCAGGACCGACCCCTGGGACACTCCACTTGATACCGGCTGCCAACTAGACATTGAGACACTGATCACTACCCATTGAGCCCAATGATCTAGCCAGCTTTATATGCACCTTATAGTCCATTCATCCAATCCATACTTTTTTAACTTGGTGGCAAGAATACTGTGGGACACCATATCAAAAGCTTTTCTAAAGTCAAGATATATCACATCCACCACTTCCCACATATTCACAGAGCCAGTTATCTCATCATAGAAGGCAATCAGGTTGGTGAATCCATGTTAACTGATCCTGATCACCTTCCTCCCCTCCAAGTTCTTCAAAGTGGATTCCTTGAGGACCTCTTCCATGATTTTTCCAGGGACTGAGGTCAGGGATGGATTAACTTTCCTGTGGGCTATTAGATTTTGTGGGGCTCCTGGGGGTTTGGAGTGGGGGAATGGGCTCAGGGCTGGGGTAAGGTTTTGGGGGGCAGGAGGGGCTGAAGCTCCAGATGGGGGCTGGTCTCTGCAGTGGGGCCAGGGATGGGACAGGGGGTTGGGGTGCAGGAGGGCGTGCAGGGTGCAGTCTCTGGCTGGGAGGCACTTACCTCTGGCGGCTCCTAGTTGGCAATGCAGCAGGATTAAGGCAGGATCCCTGCCTCCACACTGCTCTGCTCCCTGAGGTGGCCGGCATGTCCGGCCCCGAGGCAGAGGGGCCAGGACGCTCTGCGTGGTGCACACTGCACATGCCTGCAGGCGCCACAGGCACCACCCCCGCAGCTCCCATTGGCCGTGGTACCTGGCCAATGGGAGCTGTGGAGCTGGCACTGGGGGCAGGGGCAGCGCACAGAGATTCCCTGAATACCCCTCGCCTAGGAGCCGCAGGGGCACATTGGCGAGCCAGCGCTTGTGGCTCCAGTCTTGGAGGGGGCGCCGAAGCTCGGGGACCGGTGGCTGGCCTACAGCGCAGAGACTTGCCGCGGGCTGGATGAAAAGAATGAGCGGGCCGCATCCGGCCCCCAGAGCCCGTCTTAGCCCGAGGCCCTGGGCTGCAGCCCCTAAAGCCCCTGCATTAATCCGGCCCTGACTGAGGTGAGGCTGTAGTTCCAAGGATTCTCTTTCTTCCTTTTTTAAAGGACAGGCACTATATTTGCCTTTTTCCAATCGTCTGGGACCTTCCCCGATCGCCACGAGTTTTCAAAGATAATGGCCAATGGCTCTGCAATCACATCAGCCAACTCCCTCAGCACCCTCGGATGCAGTGCATCCGGCCCCATGGACTTGTGCATGTCTAGCTTTTCTAAATAGCCCTTAACCTGTTCTTTCACCACTGAGGGCTGCTCACCTCCTCCTCATACTGTGTTGCTCAGTGCAGCAGTCTGGGAGCTGACCTTGTCTGTGAAGGCCGAGGCAAAAAAAGCATTGAGTACTTCAGCTTTTTCCACATCATCTCTCACTAGGTTGCCTCCCCCATTCAGTAAGGGTCCCACACTTTCCCTGACCTTCTTCTTGTTGCTAACATACCTGTAGAAACCCTTCTTGTTACCCTTCACATCCCTTGCTAGCTGCAGCTCCAGTTGTGCTTTGGCCTTCCCGATTACACCCCTGCATGCTCGAGCAATATTTTTATACTCCTCCCTAGTCATCTGTCCAAGTTTCCACTTTTTCTAAGCTTCCTTTTGATGTTTACGCTCACGGAAGATTTCACTGTTAAGCCAAGCTGGTCGCCTGCCATATTTACTATTCTTTCTGCACGTTGGGATGGTTTGTTTCTGCACCCTTAGTCACGCTTCTTTAAAATACAGCCAGTTCTCCTAGACTCCTTTCCCCCACATATTAGCCTCCCAGCGGATCCTGCCCATCAGTTCCCTGAGGGAGTCAAAGTCTGCTTTTCTGAAGTCCAGGGTCCGTATTCTGCTGCTCTCCTTTCTTCCTTTTGTCAGTATTTTTGTCAGCGTTACTTTTCTTGTACCAGAGCTAGAAGGAGACAGTTAAGCAAAACATTTTGAAGTCACAAAGAATGGTTGTTACAGAGCACTGAGCCTCAGGGTGCACATAGGAAGCCCGTGATGGAGCAGAGATTTGAACCCTGATCTCCCAAATTCCATGCTAGTGCTCTAAGCATTGGACAATCCTCACTGGCTGGTGGAGGACTAAAGGCCTTCCCTCAGTAGTGGAAAAAGAAAGCTGAAAAATGAAATATTTCCCAAGTAACCTCTCTCTGAGACCAAGAAATTGCACTTCACTGTGAAAGTCAGTGTAGTAGTTTTCCCTTTGGCATGACATAATGGAAAAAGGGAAAAGATTCTAGATATAAAAACAGTGTCCTGGCTGTAGTTTAGGAGAGAGCCAGGAGGGCAAAGCTCAATGGAAAGCTTGTGGAGAATCATGCCTTAGGTGAGTCGAAGGGCTTGTCTGCACTGGGCATTAGACCTCACAAGAGGGATATAAATGCTAATATGAACTAGCAGGTTGCATATTAACAGGCCTGTGTGGCCCCTGCTGGTGCTGACTAGAAGTTCTTTACTGCACATGTATGTAGTATTGTTTGAAACAGGACTACATTAATTTACAATACGGAACTCTTAATGCACACCAGCAGGGTCCACACAGGCCTGTTAATGCACAACACGCTAGTTCGAACTAGAATTGACATCTCTCTAGTACAGACTAACACACCATGTAGACAAGCCCTAAGTGTATATCTACATTGCAACAGCGAGATGTGGTTGCAGCACATGTCGATACACCAGAGCTAGCGTTGATCTAGTTAGACCCTGCCTACATACTCCCAGGCTGCTGGGGCGACACGGTTGGTACTTGAGCTAGCTTTGATCCCGCTAGATGAGGTATATCTACACAAGCTGCAATCACAATTCCCAATGGCAGGATAGACATACACAAAGACAGAGGCTTCTGGAAGCCCAGAGTCCGGCTTCTTCAGTGCCCTCAGTAGTGAAGTAATCATATTGTAAAGAACTAATTAATTTAGTGACTATTTTGTATACAGCTACAATTTTGTCTATTACTATTAAACAGCTATACTGCAGTGGTGCCAGGTTAGGCACCCATTGTGACAGCTGTGCACTCATAATAAATGACAATCCCAGCCCCAAAAGAGCTGTGATTTGTGTAGTGTGTTAGGGTGAAATAAATTATTGCACACCTTGAAACTCATCTCCATTTTTCCTTGCTATTATGGTTGCCAGTGGCGGCATCTTGCAGTTTGAGATGGTCAGATATCACAGTTCACTGGGGCATTTCAAATGATCTTTGTTTCTGTTGGTTCTTCAATAGAAGCCACAGGAGACCAGTCCTTCATGGAACGGAGTGCAGTTTCTAGTTAAAGAGTTGGTGTGACAGACCCTATGCCATGCCCACTAACCCCCTCTTATGAGCATAGGGGAAGGCCTCGGAAGAAGCAGCTTGGAGTGCCACTGACCTTTGCTGAACCCCCACTTTTGAAATGGATCCTTGGGGCTATAGGCAGCTGAGCACAACTTAGAGCAGCCCTATCAGTCTATCCAGGTTTCTATATGGTTTCATTGCCATGGTACTTGAAAGCTTAAGTTATGGAGTCCCCAGCTGTAGGGAGTTGCATAAGTGGCATAAACCCACCTTGTTCCCCCATCCACAGGTACCATGCTGTGCAGCTCAGCCAGACATGAGAATCTGGTTCCAAAAGCCTAGAATGGGAGTTGGGGAAAAATACATGATCTCTGGTCTGACTCAGCCAAATGCCATTCAGAGTAAAAAGAAAAGAAAAAGACTGAGGCCGTTGCCTTCTGTTATTCATTCTTTTTTTTATTTTATGATCTGTAGTATCATCATTCTAGGGGCTTGAACCACCAACCTGGGCCATTTGAAATTAGGCCCAGGCTCAACTAGTGTAATTCCATGGATTTCAACAAAGTTACACTGACTTACAGTAGCTGAGGGCCTGGCCTAAAAACTGTGCAGTCATACACTCTTGGAAAGTAAAGGTACGTGACAATGACAAGTTCTTCTCACAAGTTATGAATTATGTCTTCATAAGCACTTCCTCTGCCTCCCCTAATACAAACGTATTACAGAAGCTCTAGCTCAGAAACTCATGTGAAGTTCTTTCACGGGTTTAAAATAACAAGAGGAAGGAAGAAAGCATGAAAAGGTTTAATGTTTTTAAGGGTACCCCAACCTCAGACAAAGATGTGGTCTATTCAAACACCCTAATGAGCAATATATTTGCTTCACGTAGTCTAGGAAGCTAAAAAAAAGTAGAAACAATTTGATTATTAGAGAAGATGACTAGAAATGAAAGCTATTTCTGCAATGTAAGGCTCGGATGCAACTTGGCCATACACCCACCTGGGTGAGTAAGAACCCTTCATCTCCTTATGCCCTCACACTGACTACATAGACCTTGGATATGCAGAAGTGAGTGGGTGTTGTGCACCTTCTTGCTTTCTCCTTGGAGTAGGTAGCAAGGAGTGGGTGGAACCTTGGTTGACTCAGCTTTGCTGAGTCAGGTTAATTTTGGTATTGGAAAGATAGTGAACAAATAATTAAGCAATTTGTAAGCCCCAAGAAGATAATAAGGTGATAAGTAACAATTAACATGGATTTGTCAAGAACAAATCATGTCAAACCCATCTAGTATCCTTCTTTGACAGGGTAAGAAGCCTTGTGGATGGGGGTAAGCAGTAGATGTGATACAGCTCAACTTTAGTAAGGCTTTTGATACCATCTCACATGAACTTCTCATAAGTAAACTAGAGAAATATAGCCTAAATCAATCTAGTAGAAGGCGGATGCACAACTGGTTGGAAAATCGTGCTCAGATAATAGTTATCGTTGGTTCTGGAAGGGCATATCAAGTGGGGTCCCGCAGGGATCTGTCCTGGGTCTGGTTCTATTCAATATCTTCATAAATGATTTGGATAATGGCATAGAGAGTACACTTATAAAGTTTGCAGACAATACCAAGCTGGGAGTAGTTACAAGCGTTTTGGAGGACAGGATTAGAAATCAAAATGATCTTGATAAACTGGAGAACTGGTCTGAAATAAACCGGGTGAAATTCAATAAGGACAAATGTAAAGTACTACATTTAGGAAGGAATAATGAATTTCTCAAATACAAAATGGGAAATTACTATCTAGGAAGAAGTACTGTCTGGGAGTTATAGTGGATCACAAGCTAAATATGAGTCAACAATGTAATACCGTTGAAAAAAAAACATGAACAGCATTCTGGGGTGTATGAGCAGGAGTGTTGTAAGCAAGACATGAGAAATAATTCTTCCATTCTATTCAGCATTGATAAGACCTCAACTGCAGTACTGTGTCCAGTTCTGGGAAAGATGTGGACAAACTGAAGAAAGTCCAGAAGAGAAAAACAGCAATGATAAAAGTCTAGAAAACGTGACCTATGAAGAAAGATTGAAAAAAGGGGGTTTGTTTAGTCTGGAGAAGAGAAGCCTGAGGGGAACATGATAATAGTTTTCAAGTACATAAAAGACTGTTATAAAGAGTAGTTGATAAATAGTTCTCCTTAACCACTGAGCATAGGACAAGAAGCAATGGGCTTAAATTGCAGCAAGGGTGGTTTAGGTTGGACATTAGGAAAAACTTCCTGTCAGGGTAGTTACGCACTGGAACAAATTACCTAGGGAGGTTGTGGAATCTCTTTCATTGGAGGTTTTTAAAAAGGGTTAGACAACCCCCTGTCACGGATAGTGTAGCTAATACTTAGTCCTGCCTCTGTGCAAGGGACTGGATTAGATGACTTATCAAGGTCCCTTCCAGTCCAACATTTCTATGATTCTATGGGGTAGGATACAGCAATCATCAGACACTCTGGAAAAAAACCCTCCCCACCCCCAATTTGGATAACTGGAATTATAATGTACGTATGGCTTGGTCTTACTTCAGAGTGACAAAGCTGTTTCCTGCACCCGACCCAATAACCCATGCTTCCCATGCCATTACAGTGACACTTTGGTAACATGATTCTTTACATCGCAGTTGCGCCAGCAATGTAGATCCTGTACACTGCAGCAACTCTTTTTGCTGACACCCTTGGCAGTTTTGAATACTTTATTTTTCTACCTGTGGTAGCAGCACAAAGGGGAAACAGGCACAAGCAGCCATTCAGGAGATCTCAGTCCCATTTGCTCTGTGAAATTCTGATGGGAGTCAGGAAACCTCAATGTAAAACCCCTCTGTGAAAGGGGTTTTACATTGAGGTTTCCTGACTCCCATCAGAATTTCATGGTCCCATTTCTTAAACAGAATTCTAAACTCTTTTTGTTCAGAGCTAATACATCAAAGCGCCATAGGAAGTACTTGGTCACTGACTGTTTACATTTCCTAAAGGTAAATAAAGCTGCTAGGCTAAGCGGGGCTCATGGAATGAACAAGGAAGCAATTTGTACATTGGGTTTTAAAGGCAGCTGAACACATGCCAGCAACAAGGAGCCGGTATTTATCTGACATATTAGTCCAAAAATGTATAGCTCAGCTGAACCCAGCTAAAAGGGAAGATGAGTGATATGGACCCCACAGCCCTAGAAGTACAGCTGAACTCTTTCTGCCTCTGTGAGATGCCTTTCCCCCTCCCCTTATAGATTTCATCTATGTGCTTCCCACATCTATCCATCACAGACCAGGTTTGTCAGTCCTGGGTCTCCATGAATAATGCTGACTCCTCAAAATTAATCTAATTAATTCATTATTATTTATATTACCTTTATATTACAATTATATTATCTTACTAGAGATCCTGACCAAGATCGACACAAGGGGCCTGGCACAATGGACCCCCCAAACACATACCTCAAGAAGAAGTGGAGAGGGGTTATTACCACTGCATGGAGTATTAATGAGAGTTACTGGAATCAGATGGTCAGTACTGGCATACACACTTTGAAAAGAACTTTGACAAATTGGAAAGGGTTCTGAAGAGCTACAAGAATGGTTTGATGTCTGGAAAACCTGCCTTACAGTGAGAGACTAAAGAAGCTCCATCTATTTAGTTTACCCAAAGGAAGGTTAAGCGGTGACTTGACTACCATCCATCACTACCTAGGTAGTGAGAAGGCTTCTGAGAGCAGGTGGCTCTTTAATCTGGCAGATGAAGACAGAACAAGTGGCTGGGAGCTGAAGCTAGACCAATTCACATGAGAAATAAGGTGCAATTTTTTTTAATCAGTGAGGGGAATAACTATTGGAACAACACATGTGATGGATTCACCATGACTTTACGTCTTTAAATTAATACTGGGGTGCAATCCTGAAGTCAGTGAGAATTTTGCCATTGACTTCTGTGGATGCAGGATTGCGCCCAGAAATTATAGACTTGATAACTGGCTGGAGTTCTCTGGCTTGTGTTATGCTGCAGATCAGATTGGATGATCAGAATGGTTCCACCTGGTCTTAAAATCTTGGCATAATAATAGATAGCCTCTGCCTCAAAGAGCTTACAGTCCAAGTAGACAAGCCAGACAAAGGGTGGAAGGAGAAACAGAGGCAAAGTGACTTGTCCAAGGCCACACAACAGGTCAGTGGCAGAATCAGAACCCAGTTTCTCCTGACTCCCAGCCTACTGTGCTATCCGTTAGACCATACTGCCTGTATTATTTGTAATGCTTTAAAAATTTGTATGGGGAGTTTAATTATAACTTAGTCATATTTAAATTTGCAATTAAATTTTACTCAGATTCTCTGGGCCACATCTTTAACTGGTGTAGCTCACCTGACTTCAATGGATCTATGCTGATTTACATCAGATGAGGATGTAGCCCTCTATGGTTAATCGCTATGGGTAACATTTTCAAAAACACCTATGTGACTCAGTCACCTAAATTCCATTGAAAGTCAAAGGGACTTCGGCACATGGGTCACTAAGCTACTTTAGAAATGTTTAGCCTTAGGCTTCAGCTCATTTCAGAAACTTGGAAGATAAGAATTACAGGTTGTGAACATATTAGTTCAGGTTGCCTACATGTTTCCACTATAAAGGATCCTTTTCAGTTGTTGTTAACTTTCTCCAATTTTACTTTTCTGGCTCAAGTTTGATACATTTGCTCTGAGTCAGGGAGGAATTTTTCTTCTGAAAGTTTCTTCAAAAGTGGAAGTAGCATGGAAGGAGTCAAAAATATAGTTTTTCTTTTAAGAAAAAGGATTTGTCTTTTTTCCAAACAATTCTAGCACTGCTGAAAAAATGACATAAATTTGAAATTTGATAGGGAAACAGAAGCATATGCAACCTAGGGACTTTCACTGGTCAAATGACAATCAAATAGATTGATTTGGGCTGGGTTATAAATGTTACAAAGAAACCCAACTACTTTATACATTAAAAGTGTAAAGGATGGAGGCTTTCTTCAGACAACTAACAGAAGTTTCCAGATCACAGGCCCTGGTTCTCATGGGGGACGTCAATCACCCTGACATTTGCTGGGAGAGCAATACAGCAGTGCACAGACAATCCAGGAAGTTTTTGGAAAGTGTTGGGAACAACTTCCTGGCGCAAGTGCTGGAGGAACCAACTAGGAGCCGGGCTCCTCTTGACCTGCTGCTCACAAACAGGGAAGAATTGGGAGGGGAAGTAGAAGTGGCTGGCAACCTGGGCAGCAGTGACCATGAGATAGTCGAGTTCAGGATCCTGACACAAGGAAGAAAGGAGAGCAGCAGAATATGGACCCTGGACTTCGGAAAAGCAGACTTTGACTCCCTCAGGGAACTGATGGGCAGGATCCCCTGGGAGAATAACATGAGGGGGAAAGGAGTCCAGGAGAGCTGGCTGTATTTTAAAGAAGCCTTATTGAGGGTGCGGGAACAAACCATCCCGGTGTGCAGAAAGAATAGCAAATACGGCAGGCAACCAGCTTGGCTTAACAGAGAAATCTTCGGTGAGCTTAAACACCAAAAGGAAGCTTACAAGAAGTGGAAACTAGGGAGGAGTATAAAAATATTGCTGGAGCATGCAGGGGTGTAATCAGGAAGGCCAAAGCACAATTGGAGTTGCAGCTAGCAAGGGATGTGAAGGGTAACAAGAAGGGTTTCTACAGGTATGTTAGCAACAAGAAGAAGGTCAGGGAAAGTGTGGGACCCTTACTGAATGGGGGAGACAACCTAGTGAGAGATGATGTGGAAAAAGCTGAAGTACTCAATGCTTTTTTTGCCTTGGCCTTCACAGACAAGGTCAGCTCCCAGACTGCTGCACTGAGCAGCACAGTATGGGGAGGAGGTGAGCAGCCCTCAGTGGTGAAAGAACAGGCTAAGGACTATTTAGAAAAGCTGGACATGCACAAGTCCATGGGGCCAGATCTAATGCATCCGAGGGTGCTGAGGGAATTGGCGGATGTGATTGCAGAGCCATTGGCTATTATCTTTGAAAACTCGTGGTGATCGGGTGAGGTCCTGGACAATTGGAAAAAGGCTAATGTAGTGCCCATCTTTAAAAAAGGGAAGAAGGAGAATCCAGGGAATTACAGACCAGTCAGCCTCACCTCTGTCCCCAGAAAAATCATAGAGCATATCCTCCAGGAATCCATTTTGAAGTACTTGGAGGAGAGGAAGGTGATCAGGAACAGTAAACATGGATTCACCAAGGGCAAGTCATGCCTGACTTACCTAATTGCCTTCTATGCGGAGATAACTGGCTCTGTGGATGAGGGGAAAGCAGTGGATGTGTTATTCCTTGACTTTAGCAAAGCTTTTGATACGGTCTCCCACAGTATTCTTGCCGGCAAATTAAAGAAGTATGGGCTGGATGAATGGACTATAAGGTGGATAGAAAGCTGGCTAGATCGTCGGGCTCAACGGGTAGTGATCAATGGCTCCATGTCTAGTTGGCAGCCGGTATCAAGCGGAGTGCCCCAAGGGTCGGTCCTGGGGCCGGTTTTGTTCAATATCTTCATTAATGATCTGGAGCATGGCATGGACTGCACCCTCAGCAAGTTTGCAAATGACACTAAACTGAGAGGCGTGGTAGATACTCTGGAGGGTAGGGATAGGATACAGAAGGACCTAGACAAATTAGAGGATTGGGCCAAAAGAAACCTGATGAGGTTCAACAAGGACAAGTGCATAGTCCTGCACTTAGGACGGAAGAATCCCATGCACTGTTACAGACTAGGGACCGAATGGCTAGGCAGCAGTTCTATAAAAAAGGACCTAGGGGTTACAGTGGAGAAGAAGCTGGATATGAGTCCACAGTGTGCCCTTGTTGCAAAGAAGCCTAACAGCATATTGGGCTGCATTAGTAGGAACCTTAGCAACAGAACGAGGGAAGTAATTATTCCCCTCTATTTGGCACTGGTGAGGCCACATCTGGAGTATTGCGTCCAGTTTTGGGCCCCCCACTACAGAAAGGATGTGAACAAATTGGAGAGAGTCCAGTGGAGGGCAACAAAAATGATTACGGGTCTGGGGCACATTACTTTTTAGTCTGCAGAAGAGAAGAGTGAGGAGAGATTTGATAGCAGCCTTCAACTACCTGAAGGGCGGGGGGGGGGGTTCCAAAGAGGATGGAGCTCGGCTGTTCTCAGTGGTGGCAGATGATAGAACAAGGAGCAGTGGTCTCAAGTTGCAGTGGGGAAGGTCTAGGTTGGATATTAGGAAACACTATTTCACTAGCAGGTTGGTGAAGCACTGGATGGGTTCCCTAGGAAGGTGTTGGAATCTCCATCATTAGAGGTTTTTAAGGCCCGGTTTGACAAAGCCCTGGCTGGGATGATTTAGTTGGTGTTGGTCCTGCTTTGATCAGGGGGTTGGACTAGATGACCTCCTGAGGTCTCTTCCAACCCTAATCTTCTATGATCCTATAAAAACTAATGATCTCCCAACACCCCATTGACACATGAGTACATAGTTGAGTGGATATTTCCATTGGATAGGCAGAGTCTCAAGATGCTCTTGGCTGAGTGTTCCAGAAAGCAATGTGTGGGTTAGTTGGTAGGGTACTAGACTGGCACTCAGGAAACCAGGGTGGTATTCCACTTATCTCCTGAATGATATTAGATTCTGTCAGGAGACTGGGTCATAGATGGTATTGCCTACCAGTCAGAGCAAAAGGTCAAGACAGAATCAGGAATTGGAGCTGTGGGCTAGAACCGAATTACCTGGTGTTAGGAAAGGGAGGAGATGGGCTGGGTCCAAGGCAGGAACAAAACTAGGGCTGGGTCTGAGGCTAGAGCAGGGCAGGAGCAGGGGATGGAGAAAGACAAGCACAGGCAGGCAGATACACTACAACTGTGTACATTGAGCTGCTGCTGGGCATAAGAATGGGTTGCAGCTTCTTCAGCCAATCAGGCAGGGTGGGCTATCAGGCAGCCTAGCTGACTCATTAGGATGTCAGGAGATGGAGCAGGTACAGCTGCAGTCCCTTACTCTTGACAGTCAAGACTTTTCATCACTTTCTTTCCTCACATCCTTTGTCTTGTGTATTAAGAGAATGTAAAGTCCTTGGGGCAGGGACTGTTTCTTTCTCTATACATATACAGCACCTAGCACAATGGGGGCCTGACCTTAATTTGAGTCCATAGGCACTACAGCAGGATTACTCATAGGTTCTATTTTAGTTCCCCAAGGCTGTCGCTTGAAGACCCACCTGCATCACTGTGTGTGGCTATGTTTGCATAGTGCTGCTCTATTCTTTCCAAGGGAATATTTTAAACAAACAGTGCAGGCTAGTCCTAACAGTGCCCTTTTTTAAAACCTCCAGGAAAGATTTCCCAAAGAGACTGCATACAGCACAGCAGCCACTCAGCTATTCATATTGCCATAAGTGTTTGCAGCCTCTTAAGGTCTGATGCTTTTCAGAGTCATTTGCTGGTGGAATTTAATAGCTTTAGAAAAAAAATGGCAATCCATACTTTGCCTGCAAGGCAGGGGAAATGGTGCTCTCTCTTGCTGTTAAACAGTCAATGTAAAGGGGCATCATCAAGCAGTGTAAGTCTAAAATTTAAGTTATGATGCAATAGGGAAAGTCATCTGAATTCTCAGGGGCATATTTTGACTCCTCATGCATTGGGGGACAGTGCAGAGCACCCCTTGCTTTCTTCCTCCCTACCCTCTGGCACAAGGATCCGGGATTTCTACTAGACTAATCTGGAGCAGAAATTGGTTCATGTTCTTTAGCATGAATCAAGCCTGCAAAGGGTGAAAGATGGTGTTAAGATTTAGGGATTTCCCCTGCCCTAGTGTCCCATTTAACAGATGTTTTCTAGGAATCCAGAACCCAGCAACTGCACCCATAAAACCTTTTTTTCATGTGTTCTCCTAAAGTCAGCTTAATCTATGTCAGATTCTCCTGCATGGATGTGTACTATATGTGTGCACCCTAAAAAGACCCAGATCCCTTTAAGCATTTCTCATTAATAAAAAAAAAAATCTTTGAAAGCAGCAGATAAGAAAAGGAATACTTTCCATATGGCTTTGCCTTCAAGACCAGAGGGATCTGTCATCCTCCAAATATGTACCCTTTCATTTTTGTCTGCAGGACTAATAGAAGCCAAAAAGTGCTGATCAGCTGCCCTCAATAAAAGGTTCTCAAAGTAAAAAGTGTTCTTTATGGGCCTGATCCAATGCCCAGTGAGGTAAATGGCAAGATTCCCCTTGGCCTTGGTGGGTTTGGGATCAGGCCCTAAGGAAAGAGGTTAGGGATTGCACCTGAAATATGTGACAATGAAGGGTTGGAAGGAGGGGAGATGACACTATTCTGCTATCAGCGTACCGTGAGGCAGGGATAAGCATTCTTACTGCATTAAAGCCAATCACAGCATGGCTTAGGCTGAGTCCCAGCCCAGCCCCGCAAGACAGGCAAGGGAGGATGGTCACTCTTTGTTCACTAAGGCCCATCGCTGCCATTCCAGTGGTGTAAAGTAGGTGGAAATGGACCCAGAGGAAGCCCTCCTACCGCAGAGTGCTCCCCCTAGTGGAGTACAGCCGTTGGAGCAAGCCTAGCCTGGCCCTGCTTCCAGTCCTGTTATAGAGGGAGTGGCAGGGCAGTGTGAGGGTGGAGAGTGAGAGGAAAAGGGCAGGGTGGGTGCCAGGGTGGAACAAGGCCAGAGTACAATGTAGTGAAGTCACTCTCTGCTTCCCATGGCCCATACAGATCTGTAAGAAGCAGAGCTGGCAGGCCTGGCAGGCCTGAGGCAGCTCTAATTTACAGTAGAGGCTAGCCTGGCCCTTAAAGAGCCTCAGAATAAAAGTCACTCCCAGGCCTTCCATTCTTGCCACACGTGTAGGGATGGACTTACTAAGAATCAGAACCAAGGTGTCGATCCCTCTTCTAAGGCCACGTCTATACGGTGTCAGGCAGTGTGACTGCAGCCCAAGTAGACAGACTCGAGCTAGGTTTAGTCTAGCTAGCTCAGGTACCAGAGCAGTGAAGCCACAGCACCCTGCACTTCAGTGCAAGCTGGTCACCCACGCAATTACCTAAGGCTCCACATGGACTTGTAAAGCCCAGGCTGAAACACACGCTGGCACAGCTCCACTTCTCAAGTACCCAAGGCAGCCAGAGTACGTCTACATGAGCTGCCCTCACACCCCAGGCAGTAGAAACATACCCTTGGAGACAGACCCTGTTCCCATTTAAGCCAATGGTGGGAGGTTGGCCACTGACTTCAGTCAGAGTGGGAACTGTCCCCGACGCCTACCAGCGTTCAGATGTTGCTATGTTACAAAAGCAGAGAAGGAAATAGGGTAACAAGGGCAACAGACAGGAGACCTGCCATTGGTGGCAATGGAGAAAGATGGGCATCTTTAAGGGTAAGGAGAGTCTGCCTCAGTGTTCAATGAACCGGTGATTTCCCTGGTGGCCAAACCTAGCACATCTTACTCATGTGCATAATCTCTCACTGATTTCAATGTGAGTATGGGACCCCCTAGAACTAAAACTGCTTCATATCCCTCTGCTCACCAAACCCCAGGCTCAATCCTAAAGTCTGTTGGGCTTCATAGAGTTGGATTTTCACAGCCCTTACTCAACGATGCAGGTTGAGGTCACCTTTCCCTTTCCCTTTTGCTCAGCCTGCTCAGCAAGGCTGGAACCCCAGTTATGGGGAGGTAGGAAGCAGCCCCTGCTCTCCACTGTAAGCAAGTGATCAGGGATGAGACAGAGAGAGGCAGTAAGTTGTGGGAGAATTTGACTTGCTATCAAGAGCAGTAGGCCAGCTGCACAGTCAGAAATGAGCTGCTCCATGAAAGGAGTGAAGTAATTTATTCTCTCCCTGGAGCAAGGGAGAAATGTAAACTCATCCTCTGGTCTGTTCTTGGGTCATGCATCATGTTGCCCTTTGCTCCAGGAAAATTGCAAGGTTACAGCCTAAGCATCTGCAATATCAGCCCTCTATATGTAACTGTCTGTAGCATGGCTTAAAGAGCTTTGCAAAAGCCAGAGTCTTGTGCGGAATGCCATACACAGCTTTAGTGTTATTTCATTCACTCTCAAATTCAACTCTTCTAAAACCTTTTTTGTTTGTTTTATAGCATTCTTCTGTTTCAGATATGCCCATAAATTGTTCTATCCCAAAATGCAGGCTAGAAAAGAGCCCATTTTCTGCCTGAGACTGATTCCAACCACAAAACATAGAAGCCGTATCACCAAATGTGGAAGTAAAGCAATGATCCAGAAGGGATTTTTTAGGAATGCTGCTGCAATTTATGTGCGTTTGCAGTGGTCAAAGATGTCTGAAAAAGAGGACAAGTCATTCCCCAGCAGGACACAGGGCTGGATGAGTGGAATCTCTTCTAATTTTTCATTGAAGACAGATGCTTAGTTCCCATGATGCTGCCTCATGTTGGTTGGTAATGGTCTTCCAAAACATCTAAGTATTTGGAAGTTGCACATGTTTGGGGAGTGTCAAAAATGTATTTATTTTTTAAAAGTTGTGATATTATAAACAGAAATTAAATTGTAATGTTGATGGCCCTTGGGATCCAGGGATAGTTATACTTTGTCATGTGGATGCCATAAAATAGTTCTAATGTTTACACCATGCTTTTTAAAGTGCATGTTTATTGCAAGAATTCAGATGTTGCAGAAAAGGCTCTTACCATGGAATATGTATGCTGGTATAGGGGCCTAAGTGTATTGGCTAGTGTAAAAAGAGTAATTTATCAAAGGAATGACAATTTAGGTGTTTTGCCAAGACAATTGCATCAGATTTTTTTTTAATCTACAATTAATTAAATGAATAACTGGATACAGAATTTGGTTCAATGCCCTTGTTTTTTCCTTTCTGTGTAAGCAATTTCATAGATTAAGGCCAGAAGGCACCACTATGATCATCCAGACTAACGTCCTGCATACCACAGGCCAGAAAATCTCACCCAGTGATTCCTGCATCTCCCCCCAGTGACTGGCAGTTGGACTAGAGGATCATTTTTCAAAAGGCACAGTCTTGATTTAAAGACTCCAAGTGATGAAATATTCAATATGGAGCAAGTATGTCACTTGAACATCTTGGTGTTTACCCTATGGTGTTGGATTTTGTGTTACTTGGAATGTTCTTAAACATGAATTGGTGCTGAGAGGCTTTGAATAAATTAGAATATTATACACATTTGTAAATCCTGTGAAAAGAACCACAGAAAAACCATGTAAAAACCTGTCCATAGTCAGTGCAATCAACTAGAAACTGAATTTCAATTTGGCCACTATATTTTCTTTTGTTATTCTTGGTTTGCAAACACTGGCATCAAGTTTTGTTCATATTGGCCCCAAACCAGAAAAGCACTTAAGCACATGCTTAAATTTAAATCAATAAGACGACTCGTGTGCTTAAAGTTAAGCACATATTGTAAGTGCTTTTCTGGATAAGGGCCCATGTTTGCAGAAAGTAAATTTCAAACCTCAAGATAAAGATTAATTAAATCAAGAATTAAATATCCACACAAAACTTGTGGATGGAAGCAGAAGTGGTTTATAAAGGCTAGACTATCCAGTTAGGGAATACATATAAAACTGAGTCAAGTTACTTAAACAGTACATTCTGAATATCAACTATTTAATAGCTCTAATATGTTCACAACCAACCGCCCAACTATTTCAAATAATGAACTCCACAAACATTCTAAACTGTTCATGCATAATTCACAAACAGAAAAACAGGCTAAATGTGTTAAATTCATTGTGTATAATGGATTTTTCATTGATATGACCCATCACTTAGTGGGTCATTAAATATGTCCTCTCCCCCCCAACACTCAGAGAGACAAATTCAGACTGGAAACAGGGCCTAAGTGTTCAGCTGAGGGAGTAATTAATTATTGGAACAATTTACAAAGGGGTTTCCATCACCGACAGCTTTTAAATCAAGATGGGATGTTTTCCTAAAAGAGCTGCACTCGGAATTATTTTGGGGAAGTTCAATGGCCTGTGTTATACAGGAGCTCAGAATCGATGATCACAATGGTCCCTTCAAACCTTGGAATCTATAATCTATGCTGGGCCTAGTCCATCAGTCTTTTTTCCTTTCAGATTCACAAGTTCATTATCACAAGTGTGTCAGATTTATTAAACTCATCTCTTATTGAATTTGTGAAATCCAGCATATTTTAGCAGATAAAGGAATCCAGTATAAAAAAGTCTAACGAGTAGGACCCTGATGGTCTTTTCTCTCTCTCTCTCTCTCTCTCTGTATGTGTGTAGAGGGCCTGATCCCTGATTGTGGCATACTTGCACTACTACAATTGAAATTGACAAAAACCCACTGTGAGCTGAATTTGGCCTGTGATTTGCAAACACCAAAGACTAATTTCATGCAAAAGATTACAAAGCTGTGAAATAGGGTGACCAGATCTCCCGATTTTATAGGGACAGTCCCGATGTTCGGGTCTTTTTCTTATATAGGCTCCTATTACCCCCCACCCCCATCCCGATTTTTCACACTTGCTGTCTGTTCATCCTACTGTGAAAAGAAGTGTGTAGAATTTAGTCCTTTGGTTAAGTCTTATTTCTTCTCTGAGTGGTGCCCTGTGGATGCTCCAGTGTAGGTGGCAGTGCGTCCCGGTGCCGTCAATCGGAGATTTAAGATTGCAGTGTCGTGCATGCGTGCATGTTCGTGCCTGTCGTGCGTGCACAGCAGGTATCCCACAGCGGTAACGGCACCGCGTATAGACCCGAGCCCTCCAGTTCCTTCTCAACCATCCTCGGCTGTAGACGGAGCCAGGGGCAGTGTTACACTTCTCCCTAAAACCGTTAGAAAACAGCCTTTTAGATAATTGTTAGACAAGTTGTTAGAGAAATAAATATAGTTAGAGTTAGTGTTACAAAATATATATATATTTTTTTGTTAGCTGTTAGAAAACCTCCCCTTATAGGATGGTTACTAGTTAAGATGCCGGGGTCCCCGGGCTTCAAATGCTGCGGAGATGCCATTCCCGTTTCAGACTCTTTCTGTGTATGCTTCCTGGGTGAGAGACATATTCCCCAAACATGCCCCCACTGCAGCAACCTGAAAGCCAGAGCCCACAGAGACAAGGATCTCCGGCTAAAAATGCTCTTGATGGAGAAGTCACTCCAGCCAGAGATGGACAAGCAAAAACAGACTCTCTGGACACTCCTGAAGATAAAAAAGGAGACTTTCCCTCTGAAAAACCAAAAAGAGGGATCAGACGTCTCTGCAGAGACATCTGCAAAAACAGAGGCGGTCTCCTGCAAGATCACTACCCCTGATGCCATCTTACAGTCAGGTGAGCACCTACAAAGCTCCAGGTACCACTGGCACCACCAGACTCCGGGGACTCCCTCCTAAGGGGGACTGAGTCATCTATCTGCTGTTTTGACCGGGAAAACCGAGAAGTGTGCTGCTTGCCAGGAGCTAGGATTCATGATGTGACGGAAAGACTGCCGAGACTCATCAAGCCCTTGGATCGCTACCCCTTCCTGCTTCTCCACGTGGGCACCAATGATACTGCCAAGAATGACCTTGAGCGGATCACTGCCAACTACGTGGCTCTGGGAAGAAGTATAAAGGAGTTTGAGGCGCAAGTGGTGTTCTCGTCCATCCTTCCTGTGGAAGGAAAAGGCCCAGGTAGAGATGGTTGAATCGTGGAAGTCAATGAATGGCTACGCAAGTGGTGTCGGAGAGAAGACTTCGGATTCTTTGACCATGGGATGGTGTTCCAAGAAGAAGGATTGCTAGGCAGAGACGGGCTTCACCTAACGAAGAGAGGGAGGAGCATTTTTGCAATCAGGCTGGCTAACCTAGTGAGGAGAGCTTTAAACTAGGCTCACCGGGGGAAGGAGACCAAAGCCCTGAGGTAAGTGGGGGAGTGGGATACCAGGAGGAAGCATGAGCAGGAAAGCGCAAGAGGGGAGGACTCCTGCCTCATACTGAGAAAGCAGGATGATCAGCAAGTTATCTTAAGTGCCTATACACAAATGCAAGAAGCCTGGGAAACAAGCCGGGAGAACTGGAAGTCCTGGCACAGTCAAGGAATTATGATGTGATTGGAATAACAGAGACTTGGTGGGATAACTCACATGACTGGAGTACTGTCATGGATGGATATAAACTGTTCAGGAAGAACAAGCAGGGCAGAAAAGGTGTGGGGGGGTGGCATTGTATGTAGGAGAGCAGTACTGAGAGTCTCTGGATTAAGTTTAGAAGTGTGAGCAACAAGGCTGATGTCATGGTGGGAGTCTGCTATAGACCACCAGTCCAGGGGGATGAAGAGGACAAGGCTTTCTTCAGGCACCTAACAAAAGTGACTAGATCACAGGCCCTGGTTTTCATGGGGGACTTCAATCACCCCGATATCTGCTGGGAGAGCAATACAGCCGTGCACAGACAATCCAGGAAGATTTTGGAAAGTGTAGGGGACAATTTCCTGGTGCAAGTGCTGGAAGAACCAACTAGGGGCAGAGCTCTTCTTGACCTGCTGCACGCAAACAGGGAAGAATTAGTAGGGGAAGCAAAAATGGATGGGAACCTGGGAGGCAGTGACCACGAGATGGTCAAGTTCAGGATCCTGACACAAGGAAGAAAGGAGAGCAGCAGAATACGGACCCTGGACTTCAGAAAAGCAGACTTTGACACCCTCAGGGAACTGATGGACAGGATCCCCTGGGAGAATAACACGAGCGGGAAAGGAGTCCAGGAGAGCTGCTGTATTTTAACGAATCCTTATTGAGGTTGCCATCCCGATGTGGAGAAAGAATAGTAAATATGGCAAGTGACCAGCTTGGCTTAACAGTGAAATCCTTGCTGATCTTAAACACAAAAAAGAAGCTTACAAGAAGTGGATGACCAGGGAGGAGTATAAAAATATTGCTCGGGCATGCAGGAGTGAAATCAGGAAGGCCAAATCACACTTGGAGTTGCAACTAGCAAGGGATGTTAAGAGTAACAAGGGTTTCTACAGGTATGTTAGCAACAAGAAGAAGGTCAGGGAAAGTGTGGGCCCCTTACTGAATGGGGGAGACAACCTAGTGACAGAGGATGTGGAAAAAGCTAATGTACTCAGTGCTTTTTTTGCCTCTGTCTTCACGAACAAGGTCAGCTCCCAGACTAATGCACTTGGCAGCACAGTATGGGGAGGAGGTGACCAGCACTCTGTGGAGAAAGAAGTGGTTCCGGACTATTTAGAAAAGCTGGACGAGTACAAGTCCATGGGGCCCGATGCACTGAATCCGAGAGTGCTAAAGGAGATGGCGGATGTGATTGCAGAACCATTGGCCATTATCTTTGAAAACTCATGGTGATCCGGGGAGGTCCCAGATGACTGGGAAAAGGCTAATGTAGTGCCCATCTTTAAAAAGGGGAAGAAGGAGGATCCAGGGAACTACAGGCCAGTCAGCCTCATCTCAGTCCCTGGAAAAATCATGGAGCAGGTCCTCAAGGAATCAATTCTGAAGCACTTAGAGGAGCGGAAAGTGATCAGGAACACTCAACATGGATTCACCAAGGGCAAGGCATGCCTGACTAACCTAATTGCCTTTTATGAGGAGATAACTGGCTCTGTGGATGAGGGAAAAGCAGTGGACGTGTTATTCCTTGACTTTAGCAAAGCTTTTTATACAGTCTCCCATAGTATTCTTGCCAGCAAGTTAAAGAAGTATGGGCTGGATGAATGGACTATAAGGTGGATAGAAAGCTGGCTAGATCATCGGGCTCAATGGGAGTGATCAATGGCTCCATGTCTAGTTGGCAGCCGGTATCAAGCGGAGTGCCCCAAGGGTTGGTCCTGGGACTGGTTTTGTTCAATATCTTCATTAATGATCTGGAGGATGGTGTGGATTGCACCCTCAGATGACACTAAACTGGGAGGAGTGGTAGATAAGCTGGAGGGTAGGGATAGGATACAGAGGGACCTAGACAAATTAGAGGATTGGGCCAAAAGAAATCTGATGAGGTTCGACAAGGACAAGTGCAGAGTTCTGCACTTAGGACGGAAGAATCCCATGCACTGCTACAGACTAGGGACGGAATGGCTAGGCAGCAGTTCTGCAGAAAACGATCTAGGGGTTACAGTGGACGAGAAGCTGGATATGAGTCAACAGTGTTCCCTTGTTGCCAAGAAGGCTAACGGCATTTTGGGCTGTATATGTAGGAGCATTGCCAGCAGATCGAGGGACGTGATCATTCCCCTCTATTTGACATTGGTGAGGCCTCATCTGGAGTACTGTGTCCAGTTTTGGGCCCCACACTACAAGAAGGATGTGGAAAAATTGGAAAGAGTCCAGCGGAGGGCAACAAAAATGATTAGGGGGCTGGAGCACATGATTTATGAGGAGAGGCTGAGGGAACTGGGATTATTTAGTGTGCAGAAGAGAAGAATGGGGGGGGGGGGGATTTGATAGCTGCTTTCAACTACCTGAAAGGGGGTTCCAAAGAGGATGGATCTAGACTGTTCTCGGTGGTAGCAGATGACAGAACAAGAAGTAATGGTCTCAAGTTGCAGTAGGGGAGGTTTAGGTTGGATATTAGGAAAAACTTTTTCACTAGGTGGGTGGTGAAGCATAAGAACATAAGAACAGAAGAATGGCCGTACTGGGTCAGACCAAAGGTCCATCCAGCCCAGTATCCTGTCTACCGACAGTGGCCAATGCCAGGTGCTCCAGAGGGAGTGAAGCTAACAGGTAATGATCAAGTGATCTCTCTCCTGTCATCCATCTCCACCAGCTGACAAACAGAGGCTAAGGACACCATTCCTTACCCATCCTGGCTAATAGCCATTAATGGACTTAACCTCCATGAATGTATCTAGTTCTCTTTTAAACGCTGTTATAGTCCTAGCCTTCACAACATCCTCAGGCAAGGAGTTCCATAGGTTGACTGCTCTGTGTGAAGAAGAACTTCCTTTTATTTGTTTTAAACCTGCTGCCCATTAATTTCATTTGGTGGCCCCTAGTTCTTATATTATGGGAACAAGTAAATAACTTTTCCTTATTCACTTTGTCCACACCACTCATGATTTTATATACCTCTATCATATCCCCCCTTAGTCTCCTCTTTTCCAAGCTGAAAAGTCCTAGCCTCTTTAATCTCTCCTCATATGGGACCCATTCCAAACCTCTAATCATTTTAGTTGAAATGATTTCAACTAAATTTCTCTGAAACTTTTCTAATGCCAGTATATCTTTTTTGAGATGAGGAGACCACATCTGTATGCAGTATTCAAGATGTGGGCATACCATGGATTTATATAAGGGAAATAAGATATTTCTGTCTTATTCTCTATCCCTTTTTTAACTATTCCTAACATCCTGTTTGCTTTTTTGACTGCCGCTGCAAATTGCGTGGACGTCTTCAGAGAAGTATCCACGATGACTCCAAGATCTCTTTCCTGATTAGTTGTAGCTAAATTAGCCCCCATCATATTGAATTTATAGTTGGGGTTATTTTTTCCAATATGCATTACTTTACATTTATCCATATTAAATTTCATTTGCCATTTTGTTACCCAATCACTTAGTTTTATGAGATCTTTTTGAAGTTCTTCACAGTCTGCTTTGGTCTTAACTATTTTGAGAAGCTTAGTATCATCTGCAAACTTTGCCACCTCACTGTTTACCCCTTTCTCCAGATCATTTATAAATAAGTTGAATAGGATTGGTCCTAGGACTGACCCTTGGGGAACACCACTAGTTACCCCTCTCCATTCTGAAAATTTACCATTTATTCCTATCCTTTGTTCCCTATCTTTTAACCAGTTCTCAATCCATGAAAGGATCTTCCCTCTTATCCCATGACAGCTTAATTTACGTAAGAGCCTTTGGTGAGGGACCTTGTCAAAGGCTTTCTGGAAATCTAAGTACACTATGTCCACTGGATCCCCCTTGTCCACTTTTGTTGACCCCCTTCAAAGAGCTCTAATAGATTAGTAAGACATGATTTCCCTTTATAGAAACCATGTTGACTTTGCCCAACAATTTATGTTCTTCTATGTTTCTGACAATTTTCTTCTTTACTATTGTTTCAACTAATTTGCCCAGTACTGATATTAGACTTATCGGTCTGTAATTGCTGGGATCACCTCTAGAGCCCTTTTTAAATATTGGCGTTACATTAGCTAACTTCCAGTCATTGGGTACAGAAGCTGATTTAAAGGACAGGTTACAAACCATAGTTAATAGTTCTGCAATTTCACATTTGAGTTCTTTCAGGACTCTTGGGTGAATGCCATCTGGTCCCGGTGACTTCTTACTGTTAAGTTTATCAATTAATTCCAAAACCTCCTCTAGTGACACTTCAATCTGTGACAATTCCACAGATTTGTCACCTATAAAGGACGGCTCAGGTTTGGGAATCTCCCTAACATCCTCAGCCGTGAAGACTGAAGCAAAGAATTCATTTAGTTTCTCCGCAATGACTTTATCGTCTTTAAGTGCTCCTTTTGTATCTCGATCGTCCAGGGGCCCCACTGGTTGTTTACCAGGCTGCCTGCTTCTGATGTACTTAAAAAACATTTTGTTATTACCTTTTGAGTTTTTGGCTAGCTGTTCTTCAAACTCCTTTTTGGCTTTTCTTATGACATTTTTACACTTAATTTGGTAATGTTTATGAACCTTTCTATTTACCTCACTAGGATTTGACTTTCACTTTTTAAAAGATGCCTTTTTATCTCTCACTGCTTCTTTTACATGGTTGTTAAGCCATGGTGGCTCTTTTTTAGTTCTTTTACTATGTTTTTTAATTTGGGGTATACATTTAAGTTGGGCCTCTGTTATGGTGTCTTTGAAAAGTGTCCATGCAGCTTGCAGGGATTTCACTCTAGTCATTGTACCTTTTAATTTCTGTTTAACTAACCTCCTCATTTTTGCATAGTTCCCTTTTCTGAAATTAAATGCCACAGTGTTGGGCTGCTGAGGTTTTCTTCCCACCACAGGAATGTTAAATGTTATTATATTATGGTCACTATTTCCAAGTTGTCCTGTTATAGTTACCTCTTGGACCAGCTCCTGCGCTCCACTCAGGACTAAATCGAGAATTGCCTCTCCCCTTGTGGGTTCCCGTACCAGCTGCTCCAAGAAGCAGTCATTTAAAGTATCAAGAAATTTTGTCTCTGCATTTCGTCCTGAGGTAACATGTACCCAGTCAATATGGGGATAATTGAAATCCCCCACTATTATTGAGTTCTTTATTTTGATAGCCTCTCTAATCTCCCTTAGCATTTCATCATCACTATCACTGTCCTGGTCAGGTGGTCGATAATAGATCCCTACTGTTATATTCTTATTAGACCATGGAATTTCTATCCATAGAGATTCTGTGGAATATGTTGATTCATTTAAGATTTGTACTTCATTTGATTCTACATTTTCTTTCACATATAGTGCCACTCTCCCCCCCCCCCACGACCTGTTCTGTCTTTCTGATATATTTTGTACCCCGGAATGATTGCGTTCCATTGATTGTCCTCAGTCCACCAGGTTTCTGTGATGCCTATTATATCAATATCCTCCTTTATCACGAGGCACTCTAGTTCACCCATCTTATTATTTAGACTTCTAGCATTTGTGTACAAGCACTTTAAAAACTTGCCACTGTTTATTTGTCTGCCCTTTTCTGATGTGTCAGATTCTTTTTTATGTGAATGTTTCTCGTCTGATCTGGCCCATACTTTATCCTCTTCCATCCTCTGCTCCTGACTATAACCTAGAGAATCTCTATCAATAGACTCTCCTCTAAGAGAAGTCTCTGTCCGATCCACAAGCTCCTCTGCAGCAGTTGGCTTTCCCCCATCTCCTAGTTTAAAAACTGCTCTACAACCTTTTTAATGTTTAGTACCAGCAGTCTGGATCCACTTTGGTTTAGGTGGAGCCCATCCTTCCTGTATAGGCTCCCCCCATCCCAAAAGTTTCCCCAGTTCCTAATAAATCTAAACCCCTCCTCTCTACACCATCGTCTCATCCACGCATTGAGACTCTGAAGCTCTGCCTGCCTACCTGGCCCTGCGCGTGGAACTGGGAGCATTTCTGAGAATGCCACCACAGAGGTCCTGGATTTCAGTCTCTTTCCCAGCAGCCTAAATTTGGCCTCCAGGATGTCTCTCCTACCCTTGCCTATGTCATTGGTACCTACATGTACCACGACCACTGGCTCTTCCCCAGCACTACACACAAGTCTGTCCAGATGCCTCGAGAGATCTGCAACCTTCGCACCAGGCAGGCAAGTCACCATACGGTTCTCCCGGTCATCACAAACCCAACTATCTATGTTTCTAATGATCGAATCTCCCATTACTAACACCTGCCTTTTCCTAGTGACTGGAGTTCCCTCCCCCGGAGAGGTAACCTCAGTGCGAGAGGCAACCCCAGCACCATCTGGAAGGAGGGTCCCAACTATGGGAAGGTTTTCCTCTGCTCCCGTTGATTGCTGTACTTCCCTGAGCCCTTCATCCTCCTCAACAGCGCAGGGGCTGTCTGACCGGAGGTGGGACAATTCTACAGTGTCCCGGAAAGCCTCATCAACATACCTCTCTGCCTCCCTTAGCTCCTCCAGTTCCGCCACCCTGGCCTCCAAAGCCCGTATGCGGTCTCTGAGGGCCAGGGCCAGGAGCTCCTTGCACCGAGTGCACACATACGCCACCCGCCCACAGGGCAGGTAATCATACATGCTGCACTCAGTGCAATAAACTGGATAGCCCCCACTCTGCTGCTGGGCTTCTGCCTGCATTGTCTCCTGCAGCTGCCTAGGTTACTGACAGGGGTTTTCTTTAAATCAAGAAGTTTTGACTACAGTTTTGTTTAAAGGTTTTAAAGACTGGCAAGTGTACCTTGCCCCCTTCCCACTCCCCTTCCAAACTCCCTGTCAGCGGCTCCTGGTCGCTTGCTCACTGCTTTATAAAGCCCTGGCCTTCCTGATAGCCCCACCCCCTGACTAAGGCTCAGCCAATCAACACAGGCTTCTAGATTTCAAACCTTGTTTAGAAGCTCACAGCTTTCAACTGCTGGCCACAGCACACAGTCCTTCAAACAAACAAGCAAACAGACACAAGCTCAGCACACAGCAAGTAACCCCCAAACACAAACACATACTACAGATAGCCACTTACCCCAAGGGTCCCATATTTGCTCTTCCTTCACCTGGAGAACTTCCTCTCGAAATTCCCTGTTAGTGGCCCTTGTTCGCAAAGCACTGGAATGGGTTACCTAGGGAGGTGGTGGAATCTCCTTCGTTAGAGGTTTTTAAGGTCAGGCTTGACAAAGCCCAGGCTGGGATGATTTAATTGGGGAATTATAATTAATAGAGGTATCCCATCTCCTAGAACTGGAAGGGACCTTGAAAGGTCATCGAGTCCAGCCCCCTGCCTTCACTAGCAGGACCAAGTACTGATTTTGCCCCAGATCCCTAAGTGGCCCCCTCAAGGATTGAACTCATAACCCTGGGTTTAGTAGGCCAATGCTCAAACCACTGAGCTATCCCTCCCCTGATCCTGTTTTGAGCAGGGGGTGGGACTAGATGACCTCCTGAAGTTCCTTCCAACCCTGAGATTCTATGATTCTAAGGTCAGAGCGAAAGAGAAGGAGTCGAGACCCCGATAAAAACATGCCTCCTCCACTGCACCAAGCTCACCAGTATGGTTCTTGGCACCGAGCGCCACAGCAGGCACCATGTCTCCACCCTTGGCACTGACCTCGCAGTTGGTACCGATAGCCAATACTAATTAAGCACTGACTGCATGGAACAAGCAGTAGCACCGGTCGGCACCGACCCCATCGCTGAAGGGGAAGACACCTGTGGCACTGACTTCCCAGAAAGCGGCACCGATGCAGTCACCTATTCTCGGTGCAGAGGGCTCCCCAATAGGCTCTAGCGGAGATCACAGCCCTCAAGACATAGCAAGATTCTCTAGTGATGAAGAGGAGGAGATGCAGGGACAATACCTGGCATCCCCACACCACTCCTCACCAAAAAATCACCAACCTGTGTGGAGCCACATGGATCTAAGACATCACATGAGCCAACCATGGTATGGACTGCCATGGATGTACCCTCCCATGGGCTTCCCAGCACAATGGGCAAATTGGGAACCCTGGAGCTCATACAAGGGACACCAATCTAGACCGTCCACTGCGCCAAGACGTGAACTGCACTCTCACCCTGTGTCTCCAACACCACAACCTTCAGAGACACAGGAAGGGGGACAGGACACAGAGATGGGTACAGACCAAGACAAGTCTCCTGAGCACATCTCATTTTCCTCCCCAGATGAGGCGATTATGGCCCCACCGTCAACTTCAGCGGATGACTTTAAACAGTTCCAACAGCTGCTCAAGAGAATAGCACAAAGCCAAGAGATCCCGCTAGAGGAGGTAAAGACAAACCAGCACAAGCTGGTGCAAATACTGCAACTATCCTCTACCTCCAAGATTTCCCTCCCTATCAATGAGGCCATCTTGGACCCTGCGGAGACAATCTGACACACACCTGCTTCTATTCCGACCACTTGTAAAAGAGCGGATAGAAAATACTATGTACCATCAAAGGGGGAAGACTTCCTTTTTGCACATCTACCCGCTAACTCTCTAGTTGTCAAGGCTGTAAACCATCATAACAAAAAGCCACAATTCAGATTTACACCTTAAGATAAAGAGCACAAAAGACTGGACCTATTCGGGCATAAAATATATTCCTCTGTCACCCTTCAATTTTGAGTAGCCCATTATTCAGCATTGTTGGACAAATAGGACTATGATAATTATGGAAAACTCATGACATTCACATCTGAGCTGCCAGAGGAGAAACAGGCACAATTCAAGGCCAACTGTCATAACTATAAAGGGAAGGGTAACAGCTCTCTGTGTACAGAGACTCCAAATCCTTTTACCTGTAAAGGGTTAAGAGGCTCGGGTAACCTGGCTGACACCTGACCCGAAGGACCAATAAGGGGGCAAGATACTTTCAAATCTTGGGGGGGGGAAGGCTTGTGTGTGTGCTCTTTGTTTTAAGGGGTGGTTCGCTCTTGGGACTGAGAGGGACCAGACATCAATCCAGGTTCTCCCCATCTTTCTAAACAAGTCTCTCCTATTTCAAACTTGTAAGTAAAAAGACAGGCAAGGCGTCTTAGATTTACTTTGTTTTCTCAACTTGTAAATGTACCTTTTTACCAGAGTGTTTGTCTTTGTTTTGCTGTACTTCGAACCTAAGACAGAGGGGGGTCCTCTGAGCTCTTTAAGTTTGATTACCCTGTAAAGTATTTTCCATACTGATTGTACAGAGATAATTTTTACCTTTTTCTTTAATTAAAAGCCTTCTTTTTTAAGAACCAGATTGATTTCTCCTTGTTTTAAGATCCAAGGGGGTTTGGATCTGTATTCACCAGGAGTTGGTGAAAGGAGGGTGGGAGGAAGGAGGGGGGATGGTTAATTTCTCCTTGTTTTAAGATCCAAGGGGGTTTGGATCTGTGTTCACCAGGGAATTGG
Organism: Terrapene triunguis; assembly: GCF_002925995.2. Classification (NCBI taxonomy): domain Eukaryota; kingdom Metazoa; phylum Chordata; order Testudines; family Emydidae; genus Terrapene; species Terrapene triunguis. The sequence goes on along the minus strand of NW_020664445.1, from coordinate 2,393,441 downwards.
TGAAAGGTTTCTCAAGGCTTTCCAGGGAGGGAATTCTTGTGATGGTGGCAGCGGACCAAAGCTAAGCTGGTAGATAAGCTTAGGAGTCCTCATGCAGGCCCCTACATTTGTACCCTAAAGTTCAAAGTGGGGATACAGCCTTGACACCAACTTATAGCCCAAATGGCACTCCAGGCATCATTGGACACAGCAGACATGGCTACCAGAACAACAACAACAGCTGTGGTAATGCACCGAGCATCATGGCTCCAGAGGACCTCCAGATGAAAGTGGAAGACTTACCTTTCGATAGGGAACATCTATTCGCGCAGAAGACAGATGAGGTGCTTCATTCCATGAAGGACTCTTGAGCCACACTCCGCACATAGGGGATTTAAACTCCCCGCCTTGCAAAGAGAAGGAGATACCAGCCATATCAGAGGCCAAGGGACTCCTCAAACAACAGACAACAAACCAGACCATATGAGAACGAACGCCAGTGCCAACGATCACGCCAGCAAACACCTCAGTCTCAAGCACCAACTTCCCAGTTAGTGCCCCCAAAACTGCAATTTTGAAAAGTTGGTCGAGGGTTCAAACGAGCTCCTTCACATGACAGCACTCATACCCAACACATCCCCTATCTTTGGACATTGACTCCGGCCCTTTTACCATATCTGGGCCACCATAACATCAGACCAATGGGTACTGGAAATAATCAAGTCGGGATATACTATCTCCTTCACCTCCCGACTACCTAAGCTACTCCCTTCCCCGTCCCTCTTCAGGGACCCTTCTCATGAGCACCTATTATGACAAGAAGTTGATTATCTGCTACAACTAGATGCCATGGAACAAGAACAACCACAATTCAGAGGGAAAGGGTTCTACTGCCATTACTTCCTGACCCAGAAGAAGAATGGGGGATGGAGACCCATCCTGGATCTATGGAAACTCAACAAATTCGTAAGATCCCAGAAGTTCAAGATGGTCACATTGGGTATGATACTCCCAATGCTGCAACAGGGAAACTGGTTTTCAGCCCTGGACCTCCAAGAGATGTATTTCCATATAACCATTCACCTGCCCCACAGAAAATTCTTACGATTCACGGTAGAACAAGAACACTTCCAATATAGAGTACTACCATTCGGCCTATCCACTGCACCAAGAGTCTTCTCCAAAACCCTATCAGTGGTAGCGGCACATTTATGCAAACAGGGGATAATGTTTTTCCCTACCTGGGCGATTGCCTAATCAAAGGCCCAACTCTACGAGACACAATGGACGCAGTCCGGACCACTATCACACTATTCTGGGAGTTGGGCCTACAAATAAACAAATGGAAATCAACTGTAACTCCAGTCCAACAACAGGACTTCATCAGGGAACACCTCGATGCCATAGAAGGCAAGGCATCATTACTCCTGATCAGATTCACAAACCTCATCTCAGAGGTACAAGTCAGTCCCCAAGCTCAGGTTCACACTGTCCTACAACTACTAGGACACATGACAGCCATGTAATTCATGGTACAACATGCAAGACTACATATGAGATGCCTACAAGGTTGGCTAAGCACGGTATACATACCAAGCAAACACAACCTACACAAATGGCTCACAGTTCCAGCAAATATCCTGATTTCACTACAATGGTGGACAAGACCACAAAATGTCTGTATGAGTATCCCTTTTCAACAGGAACCCCCGACCACAGTAATCACCACAGACGCCTCACTGATAGGCTGGGGAGCTCACATGGGTCAAACGATACAGGGCAAATGGTCTCTGGAAGAAACTCAGCTACATATCAATCTGCTAGAGCTACGCGCAGTACGCAAAGCCTGCAGACATTTCCTACCTCATATACAGAACAAACCTATTCGAGTGATGACTGACAACATTGCCTGCATGGTTTACATCAACAGGCAAGGAGGAGCTCGATCACATTCTCTATGCACAGAGGCTATGAAACTGTGGAATTGGTGCATACAACACAACATCAACATCTCAGCATGTTACCTGCCAGGCAGCCAGAACGTGACAGCAAACACGCTCAGCAGATACTTCTCCCAAGGTCATGAATGGGAGATGAATGGAGATGTTCTCAGGTCAATCTTCAGATGGTGGGGCACACCCACCATTGGTCTGTTCACATCCCAGACTAACCGAAAATTCATGATGTTCTGCTCAAGAGCAGGACTAGGACTACAATCATTGGGGGACTCCTTCCTTATCAAATGGGAGGCTCCACTCAAGTACGTGTTTCCACCAATACCAGTGATATCACATGTGCTACACAGAATATGAACAGACAGGGCAAAAGTTATCCTAATAGTCCTGACATAGCCAAGACAAGCATGGTACCCTTACCTGTTGCGCATGGCGACATGCGCCCCGCGAGCTCTCCCTCGTCGTCCAGATCTGCTCTTGCAGCACAACGGTCGCACACTCCACCCAAACCTGGAGATACTTCACTTGCAGGTGTGGCTCCTGAATGGTTCCATCGTGACGAACTAACCTGCTCAGAATAAATTAAACATGTACTATTAAACAGCAGGAAACCAACTATGAGAAATACCTACCTTCAGAAATGGAAGAGTTCTCTGCATGGTGTCAAGGAAGACACTCGATGAGCAATTCAGTACCACTACCATTGATTTTAGAATACCTATTGGAACTGAAAATTTCTGGCTTAAGGATGAGCTGGATCAAAGTTCATCTCGCAGCCATCTCGGCATTCCATCGAGAGATTGATAGAACCTGGATGTTTACACACCCAATTATGAAACGCTTCCTGAAGGGCCTCATGAAGGTATACCGAGACGTGAGATGACCTACCCCAACATGGGACCTCAACCTGGTACTGAAATGCCTCACCAGACTACCATTTGAACCACTAGGCCCCTGTTCGCTACTCCATTTATCGATGAAAGTGGCATTCCTGGTTGCCATTACCTTGGCCAGAAGGGTGAGTGAGATAGGGGGCACTCATGGCTGATCCCCCCATACACAACATTTTTCAAGAACAAAGTCGCTCTACATCCACATCCAAAGTTTTTACCGAAAATAACCTCAGCATTTCACTTGAATCAATCTATTCACCTCCTGACATTCTACCCCAAGCCTCGCGGTAACCCGACAGAAGCTGCACACTCTAGATGTGAGAAGGGCTTTAGCGTTCTACATTGAATGAACCAAACCTTTCTGGAAATCCCCCAGACTCTTCATCTCTACTACCGAGTGCTCGAAGGGAGATGCCATATCCACTCAGAGATTATCTAAATGGATTACCACATTCATTCAAACGTGCTATCATATCAGGAATACAGCTCCACTGGAGCATATTAGGGGCACCTTCCACTAGGTCAATTTCAGCCTCCGTAGCATTCCTCAATAATGTTCCATTACTAGAAATTTGTAAGGCAGCCACTTGGGCCTCTGTCCACACATTTGCAAAAACACAATGCAATCACAGAGGACTCCAGAACTGATGCCATAGTGGGCCTCACAGTACTTACCTCAGTGACTCATATTAATCTGAAGTCCCCCCAGTGCTCAGAGGGGCACTGCTCTACAGTCACCTAAAGTGGAGAACCCACAGGGACACCACTCAAAGAAGGAAAGGTTCCTGTGGGTGCTCCACTACCCAGCCTCCTCCCCTCTACTTCAGAGTTTGCAGTGGGGGCTCTGTGGTAGAGAAGGGCCTAGAGGGCTCAGGTCGTGCACGCGCTACATGTGGCGTCGTTAGCACCACGGGACACCTGCTACGCACACGTGACCTACGCAGATATTGCTACCTTAAATCTCCGACGGACGGCGCCGGGACGCACCGCCACCTAAAGTGGAGCACCCACCGGGATACACATTTCAAAGAACTCCAGTTACTGCACGAGGTGAGTAACCTCTCCTTTCCTGACAAAGGCACTGGGAACAGAAATAATGTTTTAATCTTTTCTTCCTTCTTTACTTTAGTAACGGCTTTAAGCCTCACTAAAGTAAATGTAAGGTTGAATGTAGGGTTTGTTTTTTTGTTTTTTTAAACTTATTTGTGCGCTATGTTTGCTTCTGCTTTTTCAATTTTCATTCACCTGATTTCACAAGGGCTTTTTTTTTTTATTTGTACGCAGGCAACTTCCTGAAAATGATACAGGAAATGTGTCTGGGAAAGGGTGTGCATGTGTGTGTGCACGTTAGTGAAAAGTTCTGCTTAGTAGGATAGCTGCCTCTGTTGTCTTCTGCAGGAATATGGACTGCTCTGTCCAGTCCTCTGAATGCTGTCTCTCTGCACAGTGCTGAAAGTTTCATGTTTCACCAAGGCTGATGATCTAGCTCACTGTAACCGTCTTGTTAGCATGGTTTTAGCTGTACACTGCCCCTAAACTCTGCCTCTGACATTACCATGTTGCAATGGGCCTGAAGGCTAACTCACTACAGTTTGCAAGTTGATTGCTATCCTTGCCGTTTCTATTGTTATTTTTCCACCTCATCCACACATCAATAGACGGAAGTGTGTCCTAAAGTTTAGTAGAGAGGACAGGGTATTAGCAGTTCTGGGTTTTTATGTTAGGGCTACATCTTCACTGCAAAAATCAGGTGTGTTTTTACATTGAAGTACTGGGCCTCACACAGGCATATCATCTCTCACTGCCACAAGGATGCAAAAGAGCATTATAGCCCATCCAAATCTATTATATGAAGCACTGATCTGTGGCAATGCTTCATCAAGATCACGTTTGCCATACAAGCACACAGTGGCTTTGCTTGCTATTTTCTAATCTGTAAGTAATACGAACATTTCTGAGATAATTTAGCATGTTAGAAAGTGTGTACAGATAAATCTAATGCGATCCCATGTTTTAGACCTGGTTTTGCAGAGAAAAACACTAGGAGAAGCTTTCCATTTTTTTCCTTGGGATACAACCTGCAGTTCATCCTTCTTGCACCCCTTACAGCTCCCCTTGAGCCTGCAAAAGACAGAATCTAGCTCATAATTAGCTTGTTGACTGGACTGATCATTTTCCAGGGGCACCCAGAATGGGAGAGAAGCGCCAGATTATATACCGGGGTCGGCAGCCTTTCAGAAGTGCGGTGTCGAGTCTTCATTTATTCACTCTAATTTAAGGTTTCGTGTGCCAGTAATACATTTTAACGTTTTTAGAAGGTCTCTTTCTAGAAGTCTATAATATACAACTAAACTATTGTTGTATGTAAAGTAAATAAGGTTTTTAAAATGTTTAAGAAGCTTCATTTAAAATTAAATTAAAATGCAGAGCTCCCCGGATCGGTGGCCAGGTCCCGGGCAGTGTGAGTGCCACTGAAAATCAGCTCGCGTGCCGCCTTTGTCACATGTGCCATAGGTTGTCTACCCCTGTTATATATGTTATATCACTATTTATTGTTAACTCATGAGGTCAACTGACAGATCCTTGCAAAGACCAGGGAATGATCAGTGTACTGGATATTTTAATTCCGTGTTATCACTTTGTAATACAGAAAATTTTAAAATGTATCAATAATTTCACACACGTTCTAACGATTAACATACTGAATGAAGCACCCAAGTACCTGCCCTGTTGCTAACCTGGCAATGACCTACTGACTGCAAAAGTCAGCCTGAGTGGGAGTGACTTTTTAGCAGCAATGAATAAGCATTTCCAGCATGTTAATTTCATTCCTAGAGCCAGTACATTCCTACACACCCTTCCCCTGGAGATAATGCTTCTGATCACTGCTGTGTTATATGAGCAGCACCCAAAAGAGGCATAGAAAAGAAAAAGTAGCTAATTACCTATGCATATATATATATTACCTCACATTACAACAATATTTCGGGGGGGGAGGCATATAACCTCTGTAGCCTACATTCTACTTTACCTATTGTTGACTGCAGGTATTTAAACCTTGTAAGTAATAAAACATGAGAGCTACAGCATTCTGCTGTGAAAGAGCCACATGGCTGCAGTTCAAGGGCTCTTTGTTGTTCTAGCTTTCAGTCCATGCATCTTCTGAATTAAAGAGCACAGGCACCAAAATAACCACATACCCTCTGTGAACTATTCTGAGCATCCACAAAGACCTTTCATTTCATATCATATTTAAAGAAAACAGATACCAGTGCTGAAGCTACATAAAGATAACAGGACTACTAAATGTTCCCTCTAGGAAAGCCTCTCTCATTAAGCCATTAACCTGTGGATTTCATAGGATTGTTGGATTTATTTATATATTTTCTATCATATTTGCTCTTGGCAAAAAAATCAGAATAGATTGTGCCGCTTTTCTGGCCTGCTGTGCTTAATTGTCTGTGATGCTGGATACTGGATTTGTAGTCTTTTTTGGCTTGACTGTGGTTTCATCTCCCCCTCCCCTTCTCCTATTAAATTAAAAATCCAAATACCCAGGATTTTAGAACACACACAAAAAGTTTCATTTCAAGAGTTTAAGTTACACTCTTAAATTATTCACATCAGCTACATCTGGTATGGAAATCAACAATATTAAACATGACAACCAAACTGGGAGCCAAAGGTAAATTAAAGCAAAAATGGGGTGGGGGCAGGCCTTCATAGAATCCCATTTTCAAAAACATTTACCCGATTTGCATGTGCAAAGTACGAGCCAAAGGGTTTGTTTGGTTTTAAAAAGAGCCCAATACCCAATTGCGTGCCAATATTTATGCCTCTTTCATCTGCTCTATCCTACAAACGTTTATATTAATATGGGGGAGGGGAGAGAGGAGGGGAACAAAAACTCCAGGGATGAATCTGATGAGTTTGAAAATATGAACGTATGGGAGACAGCTTTCCAAGTTGGTGGCCTGTAGCCATGCCTATTGTGGTTTACAAGAGGTTCTCCTCCTAAATCCGAGGGCATATTATGGCACGGTGTTTCTATTTTTAGAGTATGAAATCTGGATCTTTCACACTTATGGCAACTGTCCTTATTTATGCTAACGCCTATGTTTGGAAGCTGTCTCATTTGCATCAGCAGTGGTTCCAGTGATAATTCGAAACATTGCAGGGAGATAAAAAGCCTCCCTTAAGAGGTCCCCTTTCCAGCTGGAAGATTGTTGGGAGGATCTGGTCAGTCAGCGCAATTGCAAGGGGAGAATTATAGAGGGATATGCCTGCTTTTTAAGCTGATTTATATACTGATTTTTAGATTTTTCGTTTGCTTTCAAGTTCTGGTCTTAGGGAATTGGGCCCACAATATGTCCTGTAGTATATAATGATTGTGTAATAACACATTATTTACTTATATTAAATACTACCTGTGCCTTCATAAGCTTGGCAAAAGAGGACATGGTCTTCCTGGAGGCAATATGTTGAATCAGCACATAAGTAACTGAATAAACTATGTACATCATAACGTACAAATATAAAAGATCAACACTAAGGCACAGATTGTGCTTGGCCTTGCACAGGGATTCAAAAGGAAGGGAGATCCCATGAGAAGCCTCCCACCCTTTATCTATACACCCCTTTATGATGAGTGTAGGGACACTCAAAAGTTTTCTGTCTCAACTGGTTTTTTGACAGAAAACTTGTTCCAGTAGATGCATCTGCTTTCCCTGGAATATGTTTGGGATAGAGAGTGGTGTGGGGGAGTGTAAAAGGTTCGTGCCGGGGCTCGACCCTCCGGGGCAGGAGGGGAGCCACACCGACTCCCTGTCCACGAAACAAATAGCCGGTTAGCTCAGGTTTAGGCCCTTCGGTGCAGGGCTGAGTAATCCACAGACAGTTCCGTAGCCCAGGCCCTCTGGTGCAGGGGGCTGGGTAAGTAGCAGTTCAGCAGCCCAGGCCCTCTGGTGCAGGGGGGCTGGGTAAGTAGCAGTTCAGCAGCTCAGGCCCTCTGGTGCAGGGGGGCTGGGTAAGTAGCAGTTCAGCAGCCCAGGCCCTCTGGTGCAGGGGGGCTGGGTAAATAGCAGTTCAACAGCCCCGGCCCTCTGGTGCAGGGGGGGGGGCTGGGGCAATAAACAGTTCCACAGCCCAGGCCCTCTGGTG
>NW_020664445.1:2374107-2385444 GCF_002925995.2 Terrapene triunguis | reverse complement strand
CAGCCCAGGCCCTCTGGTGCAGGGGGGGCTGGGGCAATAAACAGTTCAATTAGGGAAGGCCCAGGCCCTGGCTCAGGGCGGGGCACACACAGACACTGCTCAGGCCCTTGGAAGCAGGGGCGGAGCAGCTACACAGTTAGGGAGCTCAGGCCCCCTTGCACAGGGGCTGAGCAACACTCATTCGGGGTAAGCCCTGGCGGCGAGACCAGAGCGTTGGGTGAGGGGGAAGCCTGCCACCCGTGCGTGGGGGTGGCAGGGGGGAACGCAGGCCCACCCACTCCACTGCGTTCCAGCCCGGGGCCCTAACAGCGGTTACTGCCGCTGCCGGTCAGTGGGGTATCCTGACCGAAACACACTGACATGGGTTCGCATGCCTCGCCAGCCTGACCGGGGTCGGCTACCCCCGGGCTACTTCCAATTTCCCCCTCAGGGCCTACCTCGTCCGCGGCACCGGGCAGGGTCCAGTCCACCAGCATAGGCTCCTCCCGGCCGGGGCTTGGTGGCAGGTCCGGCAGCTCCGTCGGGAAGTCCGGCCAGTTGTAGTCGGGCGGTTCCTCCGGGTAACAGCAGGGCCGAAGGGGTTCTGGTGCGGTCTCACCTTCGGGGTCGCTGTGGGGGAGTTCCAAGGGCTCCCCCCAATGACGGGAACGGACGGGCTCCGGCGGCTCTTCCTCGTAGTGAGCCCAGGGCAGCTCCGGCCAGCTAGGAGAATATCCTCGGGCCTCAGAGGTATCCTGGTCGGGAGCTCTCGGCCGCACGTCTGCTCCCTGCGGTGGCCGGGGCCTGACTGAGCTCTGGCGGCCAGGCTTTATACTTCCTGTCCCGCCCCTTGACTTCCGGGGGGCGGGGACAGGTGGCGGTGGCTCCGCCCACTCTGGTGTCTGCACCCGTGCTCCCTCCTCTGGGCAGGTGGGGAGCCACACCGACTCACTACAGGGAGATGGCTTAAAATTTTCAGTTGAAAATGGAAACTTTTCAATTTGGAAGTGTCAGTGCAACATGTTTCAACACTCCCAAGTCAAAACATTTCATGTTGCTATTAAAACTCATCCTCCTGAGCTGCCTCCCGGGAGTTGCAATTTGTGTGCCTCGTGTCCCTTTTCTCCTATCTCTCGCTCTCACGATGTGGCACAGCCATGTAACTCCCAAGATGGGTCAGCAAGAAATGACACCATATTGCAATGTGAGGTGTAGTCTAGCCAGGGAGAAGATATAGTTTAGCTATAGAGGAGAACTGGGCATGAAGCATCTGAACGAGAGCTCCCCATGAGGCATCGTGGTAACTCAGGCATACATACTTGATGTTGACTCAGCCCCGAATGAAATATTGTGTTTCAATTTCACATATTGAAAGTTTCAGGTTTTGGAATTCTGGTTTTGGAGAAAGTCAAAGTTCTCCATGGGAAAAAAAGTTCCAACCAGCTCTACTACAACCACTGTTGGGTGCTGTATGACTGAAGAGTGCACCATCTCAACCTCTCCAAAGGCTCCTGACTGTAGACTTTGTATGGAACCACAGCAGAAATCTAAGTTAACCCTGCACTAGGGGTCAGCTGAGGAGGCCGACAGCAGAAATACACCTGTCCTTCTAAAGGGAGGAATCTTCTTCAGGCACCATATGCTTGGCTAATGCAGGGTGCAGATAGGAATTTCTTTTAGACCTTCTTGTGCCAGTTTTCCTGAACTGAGCAAGAGTGGGCAGAACTTAAATAGCACACATAGGTCTTTGGAGAAATAAATAGTATGCATATTGGGCTGGAACTATTAAAAAAAAAAAAAAGAAAGACAGACCGGCAAAACTGCAATATCCCATTGAAAGGAAACCGGCCGCAGCAGAGGCCAGAGACTTGGTCTGATTCTCATTTACATTAAGGCCACATTAAGGATCTTTATGCTGTCAGAGCAGTGTAAAGGGGGCCTTCATGTAAATGAGAAACAGTACCTTCCTATCTGATGGTAGGCCTAAATCTGATCCTAGATTTGATTAGTCTTGCAGTCTATTACAGCTGTGAGCTCTGATGCAACAACAGTAGCCATTCAAGCAGAAAGGTGAAGTAGACACCTGGAATTAATTATGTCTGATGCATATGTGAAAAAAACAAAACAAAAAAACCTCCTTGACTTCCCCTAAAGTAGCACACCAACTGTGTCGTTAATTATTGGGTGATTAAAAGTCCTTATTTACAGCTCAGTTTGGCTGATGTCACCTGTTGTTCACTCTTAAAGAAGTTTGAGTAATTTTAAATGATACTACAGTTCCTTCCTTCGAGAGTTTATTACAGCCTTCAAGCTCTCAGTGCTGTCTATGATTCATGTTCCAAAAATGACCTGAAATAAGTGACAGTAGGTAGTGATGAAAGTAGCATGGTGAAATTTTAATGTCTTTAATTAAACCTACTGAATGATGTCTGACCAACAAAACTGATGCTCTGGGTGCCAAGGGAAATGTACTTTATTTTAAAGCTCTTATATATTGAATAATCAGATTGTTACTGACAGAGATAGTTTACATTTTTAGATTTTGGAAAGAAATCTTTGAAATTTTGAGTTGTAATTTAACCTTCCCCCCTCAAAGTAAAAAAAAAAATCTGCTAATTTTTGTTTCACTTTAAAAAAAAACAGCTTTAGTTCTATCATTTTTTGTGTTCTATTTATAAATATCTGTCTACTGGCGTACAGAGAGGTACAGCTTGTTCAGTGGACATGCAGGGGAAAAAAAGAGGTGTTGCTACATTGTACATCAAGAACATATACACAACTTCATATGTCCAGACAGAAGTGAGAAGGACCAGCTGAAAGTATCTGGGTAAAGATAAAAGGGAAAAAGACAGCGGTGACATCATGGTATGGGTTTTGTGTCGATAACTTGAAAGACTGTAAAGTGCTCAAAAACAACAAGGAGTCTGGTGGCACCTTAAAGATAACAGATTTATTTGGGCATAAGCTTTCGTGGGTACTGAAGAAGTGAGGTTTTTACCCACGAAAGCTTATGCCCAAATAAATCTGTTAGTCTTTAAGGTGCCACCAGACTCCTTGTTGTTTTTGTAGATACAGACTAACACGGCTACCCCCTGATACTTGTAAAGTGCTCAGACACTACAGTGCTGGGGCCATAGATAATTGTACTGCTCCTTCCAACTCAGTCATAGTCATCAGTAGTTCGGTATAAAAGATCACCACAAGAGGGTGAACAGCAAAGAATAAAGGTTGAGGTTAAATTACAGTCCAAATTGTGTTTAATTCAAGGTAAATCTACACTGCACACCACTAGCAGTATCATGTAGTGTCATACCGCAGCAAGGAGCAGGCTGTGCCCACACTACACTGTGTAGTTATTCATGACAGTAGAAGGCAGTGGGGAAAGATCCCAGCAGCAGGACACTACACTGCTGACAATAGCAGTATAGATGGGTCGTGCACTGCTTGGGAGAGTAGAGAGCTGTGTAGGGTACATACCCCTAGGGTTCAGGCATGTCTTTATTCTACTCTATTCTACTCTAACCAATGCCTCACCATTTACACTCACCCTAGGGGGGCATGCAGCGTATGTACTCTACACACCACTGACAGGAGTATGCAGTGTAAACATACCGTCAGCAGCTGAGTTGTGTGGGGAGAGGAGAGAAGGTGGAGGTGGGGCAGGAGAGTAGGCAGGAATGGGCTGTACTGCAGTGAAAACAACCCCGGCAAGTCAACTGCTTTTATGAAAGGATGCACTTTCACTAGGAGGGTGGTGAAGCATTGGAATGGGTTACCTAGGGAGCTGGTGGAATCTCCTTCCTTAGATGTTTTTAAGGCCCGGCTTGACAAAGCCCTGGCTGGGATGATTTAGTTGGGGATTGGTCCTGCTTTGAGCAGAGGGTTGGACTAGATGACCTCCTGAGGTCTCTTCCAAACCTGATATTCTATGATTCTATGATTCTATGCAGTGTGGACTCCACCTCATGCTGGATGATTTGGCTGTTGAATGGAAACAGGGATGGGTGCCCTCCTTGCCCCCTTTAGAGAACCTCGTTCAAATCAGTGATACTAGCTGGGAGTGCTGCCTCTGCTCACCAGTCAGATTGTGGCTGGCCCCATCACAGGGGTTGGCATGGGGTATGGCTCATTACAACATCACTTTCCATTCCCTGAACTAGCCTGGTCACATTCTAGCTCTGTGTCCATGCCTGTAACCCACTGCTGTGCGGTATTACAAGTCTCTCTCTGGGCCTGGTCCGCAGAGTCTGTTACAGCCCTAGTTAGGGAGCCTTTGCACATAGTTCCAGAATCCTCAGTTTAGTCCCAAGATGGCGGCCATCACATGTTCACACTGTAATCAATCGAGGTTCATCATTTGCTGATGCTTCTCTTCATCCCTTGGAATTTTTAGGTTTCTTGCTCTGGGACCATTTTCTTTCCACAACTTTTAAATATTTAAGGAAATTGATTTGCTTAAAAGCACTGATGAGGCGGCTGAGGCAGCCATGTTGGATTTGTTCCTTCTCAGGAGCAAATCCCTGTGGCCACTTCCATGGGCCTAAAAGCTTTCTGATAGCTGGGAAATGGCAGCTTATCGAATGGGTCCAAGCACAGTGCTCAACTAATGGCACTGTTATGTTTTGAATTCCTATTTCTATTTTGTGAACTATTTGTGCTTTCATAAGAGCCTTCTCTCAAAGGCCCAGCAGGCCCCAGAGGAAAATCATAAGGCCTGATTCTCATTTACGTTAAGGGTCCTTTCTGCTGTTTTGGTAGTGAAATGGGGCATTATAACAGATACCACTGTGATGTATGCTGCAAGAGGAGAATAAAGGGGCCTTACCGTAAGGGCTAAATTGGTCCATTGTCTTTTATTTATGACATTACAGTCTTTTGCTATTGAAGTGACTAGGAGTGTTGCACCTGTACAACTTCACTATGGGGGTGAACTAGGAAGAAGGATGAGTGGGTGATGGTGAAGTATTTTATATGTAAATATAATACACACTTGATATTATTGAGTAACGTTTACATTCATGCTTAAGTATTAAGGGCAAAATTCTGTCCTTTATTGCAGGGGTTAATGGGAGGGGAAGACAGGGGAATGTCAAGGGAGCCCTTTTGCCTTGTTCCTAGCACACCTGAGCAGGGTCAAAGCACTGTCAGCGATACCTGTACCTGCTTTATTTAAATTCATAGGCATTCATAAGTCTGTGCAAAATAAAAAAGAACACAATATTCTTTCCCATGCTTTATCCCAATTTTTCTAAGGAATTTGTTTGCATGTCCTTTCCCTCCCCTAGAGTTAAAATAAATCATAGGAGAGTTAATTAATTGTCAGGTATTTGAAGCTGCACATAGGTGTCATTGTATCCGTACTATACAAATATCATAGGTCAAATTGATCTCAACAACCCTTGTGTAAATCAGGAGTAACTCCAGTAAAGCACTACTTTACATTAATGGACATCCCCGTGGGGTTCTAATGTATATCTACACTATTTCATAGGGCTACTCTTGATGTACACCAGAGTAACTGAGATTGACAGGGATTCAGAGTGGTGCTCTGATTTACACCAGAGATGCTGACTGCACTACAGGCCCAATTCTTCACTGACTTGTATTTTGCTTGGTCGTTTACACCTGTGCAAAGTGTGTGGAAGGCAAGCAGGATGTGGTCTTGACAGAGATTTCACCCAAGTTAATTTCCTTTCCCTCTTATGATTTCTTTTTGAACTGTAATTCTCCCTCATTCTGCCAGTCCAAGTCACCTAATTCATCTACTGCCTTCCTCCGGAAATCCTGATCTTAAACTATAAATAGGACGGAATTCTTCTTTCCAGATAACAATCATCTTTGCAGACAACTCAGCCATATACTAATTCATTACATCAACACCCTCTGGTTGGTGGACTAGTCAGAAACTAGACAATAATATTCTTTAAACAATCAGAAGTTTTCCATCCCAAATTCTCATTTATATATTTACTATTAATCTTTGTCTAACCAAGTGCCTTGGGAAAACAGGTTTTTGTAGGGTTACCATTCGTCCGGATTCCCCCGGACATGTCCGGATTTTAGAGCTAAAAATAGCGTCCGGGGGGAATTTCTAAATGTCCGGACTTCACCCCCGGACTCCGACAGCCAGAGACAGCCCCTCCTTCCCCCTGCAGCAGAGATCGCTCCCTCCCTGCATTTGCAGATCACCAGCTGGCCGTTCGCACCGGCAGTCTGGAGCTCCTCCCCCTGCTCCTTCTCCCCGGCACGCTGGTCTGAGCGGCAGAGTAAGGAGGCCAGGGGGTTGGAGAAGGGGCAGGGAGGTTCTGGAGGGAGCAGTCAAGAGACGGGGGAGGGGTCGGGCGTTCGGGGGTGGGGGCTTTCTGGGGGTGGATAAGGTTTTGGGCAGTCAGGGTACAGGTAGGGGGTAGGATCCTGGGGGGGGCAGTTAGGGTGGGGGGGGTCTCAGGAGGGGGCAGTTAGGGGACAAGGAACAGGGAGGCTTAATACTTAATGGCTCTCTTAATGGCTCTCCATGCGTCTCTGGACCCTCTCAGCTGTCGGGCTTGGACGGAAACATTGCCTGAGGGCCCAGATAAAGTAAAAGTGAGCAATTTGTGGGATATTTTTAATTTAGACTCCTTAATACTTAATGGCTCTCTTAATGGCTCTCCATGCGTCTCTGGACCCTCTCAGCTGTCGGGCTTGGACGGAAACATTGCCTGAGGGTAGTGAGAGAATGGGTTATCGGTGAGGTGGGGGTGGGCGTGAGCCCGGTCAATAGGGGCAACCCCTACCAAGATCTGAGCCTTTTCTCACACGCCCGTTAGAGCTCGACATTATGCTGTTTGGGACCCCTCTTTGAGGAAAGCCTCTGGATTGCAAGTCCAACCGCTACCTCCTCGTGGTGAGAGCCGGTAACTGGCTTGGATAGCCAGGCGGATTGCGGAGGACGAACCCACATCCCACATTCAGTGGGGTGTGGGACGGGGTTGGGCAGCCCCATATGGTGCCACATGGATGCCCCCCTGGTAAGGGTAGCCTCCCCCAGGTACGGGTTGACTCCCCCTGGTAAGGGTTAGATTCCCCCTGGTAAGGGTAGTCTCCCCCAGGCACGGGTTAGTTTCCCCCTGGAAAGGGTAAGTTTCCCCCAGGTACGGGGTAGTTTCCCCCTGGAAAGGGTTAGTTTCCCCCTGAGAAGGGTAAATCTTTTAGCTATGGAAAAAAGTAATTTATATTTTTATACCGGATTGGCGCTGGACCGGGTTAATAACGCCCCCGCTGTTGGCTTTGATGCCCCGGCTGACAGTGTTAAATATATTAGGGGTGTGATCAGGGTCGCTGGACCAATGGATAAAATGGTGTGGACTATAATGAAGTCTCATGAGCATGAGAGTGAGAATCAAGTCCTCCCAGTGGAGCATGGAGAGGAGGTAGAGGAGAATGTTTGTGATGATCATGGTGAGGAGATTTTATCTATCTTACCGATGGTTTTTACAAGGGACACTTTTAATGATTTAACTATGGAAAGTTTCAATCCAGATTTTAAGTATTTAAGTACATTTGATGATCCATATGTTAGTGAATCGGGATATCTTAATGCTCATTTAGTTAATGGGTCTAGTTTATTAAATAGTTTTAGACCAAGTACTGATTTTAATAGGGATCGTAATAAGGATCTTAACAGTACTGGTAGTAATATAAATATATTAGAAAGTAGTTCGTGGAAGGATGGGGTTTTTTATTTAGAGTATCCCGTTGATAGTTTTAATTGTCCAATATGTCCCCAGATATTACCAACATTTGGTAAATGGGCCAAACACATTAATGTGGTTCATAAAAGTAAAGCCATACGAGTTGTATGTAGTAAATGTGGAAAATCTTCTCAATATCATAATATAGCTTGCCACTACCCCAAGTGCATACCCAAGAAGGCGGATACCCCAATGAAGAGCCATACGTGCTCGGTCTGTGGGCTTGGTTTTCATACTAGATCTGGATTGAGCCAACACTGTAGACATAGACACCCTGCTGTGAGGAATGAGCAAAGAAAAGAAGATATGGCTGCTAAAAGTAAGATCAAAGAGGGATCGACTAGATCTCGTATATGGACCAAAGATGAGGTTGCGCAGCTTATACAGTTGGAAAGGAAATATATTGGGAAAAGGAATATAAATAAATGTATTGAGAGCGAGATGAGGACCAAAACGAATAAACAAATATCAGATAAAAGACGAGAATTAGCAAAGAAGAAGTTAGTGGTAACAGGAGATAGGGAGGAAGTGACTGAGGTAGAGGACATTAGAGTAAATATATTAGAAATTCCGCCCCCAAGAGAGAGGATTTTCCCACTAAAAGGACACCCAGAAGTGGATTTAGTGGAGAAAATATGTAAATGGGGAAAACAAAGTAGGGAGGGAAGAGAAATAATAAATAGTTTAGGGGAAATTGAAGGATTATTAAAGGAGGATTTAACAAAAGCTCTCGGTTGGGCAATGTTGGAAAAAGTATGTTATTCATTAGTAGAGGGAAAGGACCCTAGAAATGAAAGTCAAATAGAGTTGAGGAATAAAGGAAAAGGGAAGATGAGAAAGGAGGGGAGAAGGAAGCAATTTAATGCAATTAGGAGATATGCTACAAAGAAAGCTAAGTATAAATTCTATCAACAATTATTTGATAAGGATAGAAGAAGATTGACTCGCATTATAATGGGAGAGCCAGATAAGGCTAAGTGTGCTATCCCTATGAAAGAAATTGAGGAATACTATGTCAATATTTTGGGAACAATTGGACATGGTAATATGATAGGGTGGCCATCATCCACAGAGAATGCGGATAATGATATATTAATGAGTCCGATCTCTGTGGATGAGATTAGAATAGCTTTAAGAGAAATAAGAAAAGATAGTGCTCCTGGCCCAGATAAAGTAAAAGTGAGCAATTTGTGGGATATTTTTAATTTAGACTCCTTAATACTTACAAAAATTTTTAATATATGGTTTCTAAATAGACAGGTACCAGATGAATTTAAGAAAAATAGAACGATTTTAATACCAAAGACACAAGATGAGGAGGAAATGAAGAAGTTAACATCTTGGAGACCATTGACAATTGGGTCAGTTTGGATTAGAATCTATACCAAAATATTAGCAAAAAGACTGGTGGAAACAGTTAAGATATGTAGTAGACAAAAAGGGTTTATATCCGCCCCTGGGTGTGAGGAAAATATTGCTATATTAGATAATTTGATTAAAGGGGCTAAACGAAATGGGAATGAAATTGCAATAGTGTTCGTAGATCTGGCTAAAGCATTTGATTCTGTGGGACACGGACATATAATAGCCGGGTTGAGAAGATTTGGTATAGATGAACATTTTATAGATATTATTAGGGACCTTTATGATAATTGCACAACTAGGGTATGGGTGGGTGATGAAGCTACTGAGTCTATTTTAATTAGGAGAGGGGTCAAGCAGGGTGACCCGTTGTCCCCAATTTTGTTTAATATTGCTATGGATCCCCTTTTAACTAGATTAGAAGTAGAAGGAAGTGGTTTTTATGTTAAGGGTAATGGTGTCACGTCATTGGCTTTTGCCGATGATGTGGCAATTTTAAGTAGCTCATATAAAGGAATGATTAAAAATTTGGGTATCTTAGAGGAGTTTTGTAAAAATACTAATCTCTCTGTTAATGTGAAGAAAACGAAAGGCTTTCATATTTTAACTAAACATAAAACCTATGTAGTTAATCCTAAGGATAATTGGCAGATAGGGTCAGAGGAGATTGAATATGTTCAACCAGGGGATTTTGAAAAATATTTAGGGGCTAGAATAGATCCCTGGATAGGTGTAGGGGGACCGGTACTTAAAGAAAAATTGAAAGATTGGAGTGAGAATTTAATTAAGGCCCCATTAAAACCGGCCCAAAAAATATTAATTTTACAGACATATATCTTACCGAAGCTATTTTATAATCTTCTTTTAATAGAACCCCCTTTTAATCTTTTAGACGATCTTGATGTGTTAGTTAGAAAAATAGTTAAAGAGATTTTACATTTACCTCAGTGTACCACAGATGGGATATTTTATTCTAGAGGTAGGGATGGTGGTTTAGCTCTCACTAAGTTTAGTGTGCAAATCCCAAATATGTTAATTCGTAAATGGAGGAGACATATTGTCTCGAGAGATGATTGGATGGACCTATCTTATCTATATGCAGGAGAAAATCTTGTGGATAAAATATTGTCATTTAGTGCAGTAACATCTCATCCCAAGAAATGGAGGGAAGAGGAATTTTTAAGATGGTCGGAACTGAGATGTCAGGGAATAGGGATAAAATATTTTAAAAATGATTTAATTAGTAATTCGATTTTTAGAAACTCTACTAAAGTTAAATCGTCAGCGTATATCGCAGCATTGCAGCTTAGGGCAAATATTTATCCTACTAGGGAGACATTAGCAAGAGGAAGAGGAGGTGTGAATGCTCTTTGTAGATGGTGCGGTAAAGTGCGGGAGACTGTTCCCCATATCTCAGGACAATGTTATAAGACTAAGAATGCTAGGATAAAAAGGCATAATAGAGTAGTGTCTGCAGTTGTAGATAAGATTGGTAAATTAGGGTGGAAGGCAATGATAGAGCCCCATTTGAGAAATAGTAAGGGTGAGTTAAGAAAGCCGGATATTATATTTATAAAAGGAGATACAGCAGTGGTGGTTGATGTTACAGTGCGATGGGAGGATAATGCCGGAAGTTTGGAACAAGCCCACAGTGAGAAGGTGGCTTATTATCTTGAGTTAGAGGAAGAAATTAAAAACTTAACGGGAGGTAAAAATATTCACTTCTTTGGTTTTGTGCTTGGGGCGCGTGGCAAGTGGAGTGAAGGTAATAATGATTTGTTACAATTATTGGGAATGGACAGAAGTAAAAATTTTAAGGAGAGTATATGTAGACTTGTTTTATATTCCACTATTGGTATGATGGCTATATTCAGTGACAGGTAAAGATCCCGGAGTTTCCATTCCGTGTATCTTGCCAAAACTTAATTTTAGCTATTTTGGTTTCCATGCTCTAAATTTTCAAATTTTTAATATTGTTTTGAACATTAACTTATTTAGTGTTATTTAATATCTGTCCTTCAATAGAATGGTTTTAATTATATAATAAATACTTATTAATGGATGAAATTCCAATTTAAATTATTAGTTTATTTATTTATTTTTTTTAACTACTGGATGTGGATGCGGACTGGCCGCGTATAATAACCAGGAAAGGGCAGGTAGTCACGCCTGTATATAAATAGGGGGTGGGGTTCTGGAGGGCAGTTAGGAGCAGGGGTCCC
This sequence comes from Terrapene triunguis, assembly GCF_002925995.2. Taxonomy (NCBI): domain Eukaryota; kingdom Metazoa; phylum Chordata; order Testudines; family Emydidae; genus Terrapene; species Terrapene triunguis. The sequence goes on along the minus strand of NW_020664445.1, from coordinate 2,374,148 downwards.
AGGAGGGGTAGTCAGGGGACAAGGAGCGGGGGGGGGGGGGG
>NW_020664445.1:2365419-2374007 GCF_002925995.2 Terrapene triunguis | reverse complement strand
TGTCAGTGGGCAGGTGTGGGGAGAGGGATCAGAGCAGTCAGGGGACATGGAGCAGAGGGGTTTAGATGGGTTGGGAGTTCTGCAGGGGGCTGTCAGGGGGCAGGGGTGGGGAGAGGGATCGGAGCAGTCAGGGGACAGGGAGCAGAGGGGTTTAGATGGGTTCTGGGGGGGCTGTCAGTGGGCAGGGGTGGGGAGAGGGATCGGAGCAGTCAGGGGACAGGGAGCAGAGGGGTTTAGATGGGTCGGGAGTTCTGGGGGGGGGCTGTCAGGGAGTGGGGAGTGGTTGGATGGGGCGTGGGAGTCCCAGGGGTCTGTCTGGGGGTGGGGGTGTGGATAAGGGTTGGGCAGTCAGGGGACAGGTAGGGGGTAGGATCCTAGGGGGCAAATTAGGATGGGGGAGGGTCTCAGGAGGGGGCAATCAGGGAACAAGGAGAAGGGAGGCTTAGGTAGGGGGTGGAGTCCTGGGGGGCAGTTAGGGGCAGGGGTCCCAGGAGGGGGCAGTCAGGGGACAAGGAGCAGGGGGAGGGTTGGGGTTCTGAGGGGGGCGGGGAGTGGAAGGGGCGGGGCTAGGGCAGGACGGGGGTGGGGCTAGGGCAGAACGGGGGCGGGGCTCCTCCCGTCCTCTTTTTTCCATGCTGAAATATGGTAACCCTAGTTTTTAGACTCTTTGTGCTCAATGGTTTTAAAGGAGCCACACACAAAAAAAGTTTGCCCTGGATAATACAAACTTATTTATTGGCAGTACTAAGCTGCTGGTTGGATCATTCCAAATGAATACCACTGTTATGATGAGCGGGCAGGCCAACAATAAAGGAAAGGGTAATCGAGAAACAGTTCACTGGTTGTTTAAAGGGCTCAGGCTGAAGGGGAAACAGACAAATATGTACAGTAGCATGTTTATGAAAAAGCAACCAATGGAATATAAAATTCTTCTAGGCTGTGTGTGCAGGGTGAGGTCAGAATCAATATTGGGATTAGATGAGCCAGATAGATGTTTTGCATGAAGGTATGTTAATCAAGGTTTAGTGGTGACGAAAAAGGTATATGGGACTACTGAACACACTGCTCCACTGCTAGTTTGTTTGTCTAACATGACACTCCTTCCTACCTTGAAATTATAGCAAGGTTTTATAGAGAGAAAAGGAGTCAGGCTACATTTTTCCCCTTGACATTTGGAGGATCCTGTTTGTACTGATTTATTCAGTCATAAAAGCCTATCTTTCTAAAAAGGCCTGTCTGGCTATGGCTTCTGTTCTACCTGACGGACAGAAGAATAAGAGGAAAGGGCCTAGCACTCAGTCAGTTGCAGGTGTCTAGGAAAATGGCAGCAGGAATTTAAGGACATGAGCCCATTCCTGTTGAAGGCATTGGGCCTGATTCTCAGTTACATTTGGGTCCCTATATACCAGTCTGGTAGTGTGAGGTGGTTACATTTACCCCTACTTTAAGGCTCATTTACATCATCATAGGCCTGGTCTACACTTACCCCCCAATTCGAACTAAGGTACGCAACTTCAGCTACGTGAATAACGTAGCTGAAGTCGACGTACCTTAGTTCGAACTTACCTCGGTCCACACGCGGCAGGCAGGCTCCCCCGTCGACGCCGCGGTACTCCTCTCGTCTAGCTGGAGTACCGCAGTCGACGGCGATCACTTCCTGGTTCGACTTATCGCGTCCAGACAAGACGCGATAAGTCGAACCCAGAACTTCGATTCCCAGCCGCCGAACTAGCGGCTGGGTGTAGACATACCCATAGCTGTGTAAAGTGGCCTTAGTGTAAATGAGATTCAGACCCATTGTTTTTAATAAGAGCAGGAGCAGGTATAATGGGACATTTGGGAAGTGTCTGCTGTTCCTTTGCCATTCTCGTAAAGAGACTAGGTTAGATGTTTAAAGAGAGGATGTGAAGCACTTAGAGCTAAATTCTGCCCTCATTTAGGCCGTTTAAGTCCTGAGTAACTCCATTGCCTTCATGACTCAGTTATATTTGGGGGCTTAGGTGTGCTAAATTCGTGGTAGGAATTATTATCCTGAAAGCAACTGTCAGCCCTCTTGGCAAGCTCACTTTCACACCCCTAAGTCCCTAGCTGCATGCTCCAAGATCCTAGAATTCCATTCCAGCTACCTGCAGATCTCAATTGGGCACAGGGACTAGGGTGACCAGATAGCAAGTGTGAAAAATCGGGACGGGGGTGGGGGGGTAACAGGAGCCTATATAAGAAAAAGCCCCAAATATCGGGACTGTCCCTATAAAATCGGGACATCTGGTCACCCCCTAACAGGGACCTAGGGAATAGCTCTATATTGTGCTGGAATGTAGCACTTTCACATGCTTTGTCATGCTCCCAGAATGCACCAGGGGCTTGTTTTCAGAGGTGCTGGGCATCTATGACGCCCACCAAAATCAGTGGGCCCAATCCTGCTCACATTTAAGTTGTTGGTAATAGGCTCTCGCCCAGAGGCAGTGAGTGTGTGTCACTAAAAACCTGGCCCGTAAGAACTGCGGTGATTAACTGTAGATGCACACCAATTTAAACAGGGCTCAGAAAGTACTCAAATGTGCTGTCTACTTATTTACTCTGCTCTCCATTAAAGTCCTGATCCAAAGCCCAGTTTGACTTCCTAATTTTGCTTCAATAATATCAAAATATTTCATATCCAACAGCCTACTGTTTTGACTTTATAATTTCAATTAGTTTTGGTTCAACTTTAATAATATACTACAACATTAAATATAATAAAAAATTTGAAATGAGTAAACTGATATTAGTTAAGTGAAATGATTTTGTTTTGAATGAATTAAAGTGTTTTGAACGTAATATAGTTTGCTATTTTTAATTCCAAAGGAAATTTTGAAGTTACAGAATTTCCCCTCAGAATAAACCGGCTTCCAACTAGCTCTCTCGCGAATATTCCAAGATAGGGATAGTATGTTCAATAGTATTAGCAGACTAAAGAACTTGGGATTGTCAAATGTCAGTGGAGTAGAAGAGAAAAGTTATCTTCAGTTTCATAATGTTCAATGCCAATATTGTGTGTTATGCTATGGGATAGGATTTATTTTATTATTTAATTTCTTACTGGCTGGTTTATTATTTTCTTCTGTCTTTTCTTTTAACCTTCAAGAGTAATACCCAAATTGAAAGTCTCTTGTTAGAGCATGTCATTAATCTAATTTGAATCAGGTACATGGAAATGACTTCAATAAAAAGGCTACATTTTTTAAAATAAGAGCAAGCGGAAAGTCTAATGGTGCCCCAGAGAGTACGCAGTCCTCTTCCCACTGAAGTCACTGAGAATTTCCCATTGTTTTCAATAGAAGATAGATCGCACCTAGTGATGCACAAGTGAAAGTGTCAAAATATTATAAGATAGGCTGCTCTCATATTTCCAACCCATGCTTGGAGACAAACACACGGAAACAAGCAATGTAATTTAGGATTGACTAGCTAATCAAACCAAACATTTTATGGTTTGTCCATCGCTACTTAAAGAGAAACCAAATTTCACATTGCATGAAAATAATTCAAAAGATGCACTTGGATCAAGCTAATCAAGGCATCAGTAAAGCATATGCCAAGTCTTCTACCTCTGTGAAGGGAAATAAACTCTGAAAATACATTTTACAGGATTATAACCAAATGGCCTAGCCTGACAAACCCACTCCCTACCAGGCATAGTCACATGAGAGTCAGTGGCACCAGTGATGTCAGTAAGCAGTATGGGCCAGATTTGCTGTTATGCACTGTTTCTTTGGCAATGCAAAGCAGCCATCAGTCTCATTTAATTGGCAGTATGAGGTGGGTTTCTGGCAGTGCTCCAGGACTTAAAGAAAAAAATGTCAAAGCGCACTTTGGGTACTTAGGGTAAGCGATAGTATTGGAAGGCTGTTCCAACTCCTAAATGAAGTGCCAGAACAGCCTTCCTGCATGACCTGAACGCTGATTTCTGGCTGCTTTACCTCACCAAAGTAGTGCAAAGCAGCTGGAGCAGAAAAGTGAATTTGACCTGCAATTCTTCCTACCATCATTAGAGGAAAGGACTGCTGACCCAGTGGGACTAACAGGGGACCCTGGAGATCTCAGTTCAATTCCCTTATCTGCCACAGACTCTCTGTGTGACCTTGGGCCAGTCACTTAGCCTCTCTGTGCCTCAGTTACCTCATCTGTTAAATGGAGTTAATTGCTCTTCCCTACCTCACAAGAGTGTTATGAGGATAACTACATTAAGGATTGTGGGGAGCCAAGCTACCACAGTAATGGGGACCATGTAAATATTTAAGATAGCCCCATTTAATTGTAATCTTATTTACACCAAGGTCTAAGTCTCCTTACACTGTCAGAGCTGCGTGAAGAGCTGTCATTTACACCCACTTTACAACCTTAAATAAAAAGTCCCTTTATACTGCCAGAGCTGTGCAAAGGGCCCTTAGTGTGAATGAGAATTTGCCCATTGACTTTCATGAAACTTCTCGTGATAGTCACTAAGCACTATGCCTAGTAGTAAATGTTTGCAGGACTGGGCACTATATTTCTTCACACATGGGGAAACCTTACTTGCTAAAACTTGGTGGTTCTCTATCACCAGTCAAACAACTCTTGACACTAGTAAGTGGCAAAGCTTTACTTGGTAATGGTTTTTAAAAACTTTGTCAACACCAACAGATTAGCCACTGTAACAACAGGCCTGATTCTCCAGTGTCCTGCACCCTTTGCAGTCATGTGCACCTTTGACAAGAGAGTGACAAGTGGATATAACATCAGAATGGTAGCAGTTTACATCTGCCTTGCACAAGTGCGCATAACCTCACGAGGATAAGTCACAATGTCAACTTCTTTCTTTAAGCAATAGACACACACAAACTCCAGGTTACCCCTTTAGGAGTTTCAGTAGACTTTGGATGCTATCCTTCAAGTTTAGCCTGCCAAATCAAGCTCTACGGGACACTTAACATTGATTTAATTCCTCTGAATATTTGATGAAAAATGTCATATAGCTTTTAAGAACAGTCAGCCTCACGCAGAATGGCTTCTTCTACCTAGCCATTATTGTGGAGTTTAAGTGAGCTATTGAACAGTTCTGAATCACAACACTTGACTTATTTCTCAATGCAGAGTCTCAGCTGCCTCTAGGAACAATCCACACAGTACAGGATTGTAAAATGACATTTATTTTGTTCCTGTTTAAACTCTGAGTAATTCCCTTGATTGAGGTGGTGATAATCTTTAGAATGCTATTGTGTTTTTTTATTATTATAAAAATGCCCCAGATGTTCAAACAAATATACATGCCAAGCCTCACAGCTATGGGAAAAGAGATCTTATCGTACACGCCTCCAAATGTTTAAGTAGTAAGTCAATATAAATACATACTTTATTTTCTCAAATTTACACTGCAGCACTGGTCCCCTCTTTAGCAAAGAGTAAATAGGCTTTCTATTTGCTTGCTGTAGCTTATCATAATATCCCTATTCATTGGAGAGACCATTTATAACAACTGCTGAAATTACATGAAGTAGTCTTTTATTAAACACATGCATTGGGCCCAGTTGTCCCCTCCTGTGGAAAAACACGCTGGACCAGGTGCTGTTTTCAGGAGAACTCTGTGGGCTTGATGCTGCTCTTGTTGAAATTTGGGGTGTTTTTCCATCGACTTTGCTGGCAGTTCAATCAGGGCCTATTGGGGAATCTTGCAAAGTTTCCTGAGGTCTCCTCTTTCTGGGAGGGGGGTATTGCCTTAATGCAGAAGATACAGCCTCCCCCCCCCCCCCCGCCTCCGGTCTCCTCAAAACCAGGTAGGTCTGGGGGGAAAATATGCTTGAGGCATAAGCAAAGAGCCTTTTGTCCCCCCACTCCAGCTCCACTGAAGCCAGGACTCTGACACATTGCCCTGGCATCTCCCTCTAGGAGAGTTTCCACAGCTTGGAGGAAGGTCTGTACAAATGGTAATTCGACTGTAGTACTTGATTGCCAAGAAACATGACGTGCATCTCCTGAGGTCCAATCCCTGTATGTGCCTGGGCCTCCCTCTCACCAAATACAGACCCACAGGGGCCTCTTCAAAGGGGGCAAAGGGAGAGGGAGAATGGTGCCATGGAAGGGTGTTGTGCTCCTAAATCCCATAGGCTCTTAAGTGTTTGGCCTTAGTCTGTCCTCCTCAGGAACCTGACACTGCCAAAAATACCCAAAGTAGTCTTTTATTAAACACATGCATTGGGCCCATTTGCCCCCTCCTGGGGAAACACACTGGTTGAGGTGCTGTGTTCAGGAAAACACAAAGCCCATTAGCATCGAAGGAAAGGCATCCAGCAATTTCAGCAGGCTTTGGATCACAGCCCAGTTGCATTACACGCTTAGGCTGAAAACCTAGTCCCATTGAAGTGAATGGCAGAACTTCCAGTGACTTCAACAGAGTCAGGAGTGGCAGTGAACTCCCGAGTGCTGCTTCTGCACAGTACCAAGTCAGCCATGAACTAGTGACCTGCTGGAACTGCACTGAAGCCTACTGCATGCAGATTAAGGACCATCCGCTCAGAATGGGGATTGCAGCTCTGCCAAATAGCAGTCATCAGTTTCTTTGCTGCCAGAAGGAATTTCCAGTTTCCTAGGGTGCATCTCAGATTTGCAGCAAGGCCAACCAGAGATCAGCAAACTTTGTACATGCCTTATAATACAAAGAGATATACAGTGGGATTTATTACTAGATAACCCTGCCTTTTGGGGGACATTGCTCTGCCTTATAACAACACTTCAAATGCCAATATTTTTTCTAGTCAGCCCTACACTGTACCCTGATAAGAAAAAAAAATACTGTCGTTTTAAACCACTCCTGATTATAAGCCTATAAATAAAGGGGACCTCATTAAATCAGATTGTTTTCTCATCAGAGATGGTACTATTAGGATCTGGAAATCCAGAGCTGCACACTGGGGATTGTAGACGCTAGTATACTGCTGATCCTCTATGTCAACTGTAAATCCCAGCAGGTGGATATGCAAAGTTTAGATGCCTTGAAATACACAGCTGGCACCTCTGCTAAATATTTTGTGGCAGTACTTTAAAGCAGAAGTGACCACAAGAATGCATCATGTGCTACACTAAGATCTGCTTTAATAATCTTAAATCAAGAGACGTTCCAAGGAGACTGCTGATGACATGCTGTACAATACAGCTTTGAATATCCCGTGACTCAGAGGAAAACCCAGGACACTCTTAAAAAGCAATAGGTCTAAAAATGGATTTCCTCCATTTTGGACTTTCTTTCTGGGTAACCTTAGTTCAGCTTTTATTCTTAACTGAGTGAAACTGCACCTATTTACCCCTGGCTGAGGATCCTGCACCCAGACAATGAGGGACTTGCAAGAGGCGAGGCCCAGTGCTGCATTGGTGCTTCAGCCTTTTTGATAGGAACTTCCCCCAGCCACAGCGGACCCAACCAACCACGCACATTCCGTATAGAGGGGTTCTCTGAGGAGAAGGTTCTACAGCTTGGGTGGTGCATAAACTGCACTATCCCACAAGCAGCCCCGAGGGTGATTGTGCGTCAGAGATGCACAATCCTCCCTTCTTCCCCCTTGCTCTGAGGTGGGCAGGGGGGTGTAATCTGCTTATGGCGCCTGCAGCAAGTTACGATCACACCACTATGCCAGCTCAGTTGCCAAAATTCAGTCCCTTTGCCCACTGCAGAGGTCTAAGTAGCCTGCACAGAAGCATCAGGGGAGTTCTTACTTCTCCTTGCTCCTTTGTATAGTCAGTCAGCTTGAGTCGCAATCCAGCCCACTTAGAGATCTGCTTTCTCCAGGATACCCTCATTCCCTTCTAAGGGTATGTCTATACTATGCCATCAGCCTGGGCTCATACCCAGGTTTTAGCTTTAACTCCCCGACGCTCATCCACATAGAAAAGCCTCTGACCCAGGTCTGGCAATGCTTTAAGCACTGGTCTAGCTTACCCAGCTGGGGCTGGGGCTTAGAGCACGGGCTTCACTTACACTTGGGCTGGAACTCCCTGACTTTGCAGGGAGAACTCAGGGGAAGTCACAGAAGTGCTGATAGTTCTCAGATTCCTCCTGAAGGACAGACTTGTTCTTCTGCAATTTACTTGGAAACACTCCTGGAGCATCTCAGTAGAGAACCATGGGATCTGCCCCCAGACACACATGGGCGAGTACAAAAACAGTACTAGGGTTACCATTCGTCCGGATTCCCCCGGACATGTCCGGATTTTTGAGCTAAAAATAGCGTCCGGGGGGAATTTGTAAATGTTCGGACTTCCCCCCTGACGCTAACAGGGCAGCTGGCTGGATGCTGAAACTTACATGGGGCTCCGACAGCCAGAGACAGCCCCTCCTCCGCTCCCCTGCAACAGAGATCAACTCCCTCCCTCCCTGCATTCCAGATTGCCTCCGGCAGTCTGGAGCTCCTCCCCCGCCAGCCAGCCTGCCGGGACAAGCCTGCTGGGTCGAACGGAGCCGTTCCTGAGCAAGCTCACGGAAACATTAGGCGAAGGCCAACAACAAGGGGGGCAGGGGGTCGGAGAAGGGGCAGGGAGGTTTTGGAGGGGGCAGTCAAGAGACGGGGGGTCGGGAG